>NC_141761.1:38333587-38680254 GCF_982258835.1 Parasteatoda tepidariorum
AAACAAGATAAACTATTTGGCTTACATTTTATCCAATAAAATCGCATTATTATCGCAACTAAATCTGCATTATAGTTAAGATTGACAAATATTTGAAGCTTGACAGTTTTAACTGTCATGTCAAAAAACCATTTTTGACAAAGCATTTGAAAATTGTAGCAAACATAAAATTTTAATGTATGAAATAATTATTAGCTATTATAAATATAAAAGAATTATTTTAAAAAAGTATTTATTGGCATGTGATTAAACATGTTCTTCATATGTTTTGACATTGAACCCTTTTAAATTTTGCATGTAGTGAAAATCCAAAATTTTCTGAGGTTGTGGTAAAATTAGATAATTATAAATAAAATTATGCAAAATTGCAATTTATCCAATCTGGTAATAATCTTGCTCATTGTGTTTAAAATTAATTTCTATTTTACTTCCATTCTAATTATTCCTTTCCCTGAAGTAGGTGAAAAATACTAGTTTTGAAGCCCTCTTCAGTTATGAATGAATTAAGAGAAAATTTTAAAATACATTCTTTTGATTAATACTCAGCTGCATGGGTTAGAAAGTAAACATATGAAAACTGTTATAACATTTTAAGATAAACTTGCATTAAAAAATTTATTCTAGTAAATGTACTAAAAACAGGTGATAACTTAATGATTGATTGAAAAAATTAATGAATTATTTAAAAAAACATTAATTTATTTTTAGTTATAATTAGTTTACTAATCAGGAAATATATTATAATCATGATTCGTAATCACATAAGCAACAACGAATATTGTGAATTAAATAGATCAGACAATTATTGGCGACCACTTTGGCTTTACATTTTTTTACTTATTTAAATTTCTTACACAACTCCACATGCCCCACAAAGTATGATATGAAGTATATAGATGTAAGTGGGCAAAGTAAAATTATAAAAAAAAAATAAAATATAAAAAACAGCCTTCACTTTTTTACTTGAATAGAAATTACAATAAAATATAATATGTTCTACAGTACCACAAGAATAAAAATTATAATTTACTAAATTAAACCTAAACAACTAGATGTTAAAATTTTTATGTCCTTTTACGAATCTGAGTTTAAAAAATTTCCTACAATCCACTGCCAACAAATAGATGGAAAAAATCTTTTAGTTCACACAGCTTGTGGTGAAGCTAAGAATTCGTACTCGTACATAATTCAACAAGGCCCTTAACACCCATAATCTAATTTATAATAAATAATATAATATTTGTTTTCAGCTTGATAATATATATACTAAAACTATTATTACAATATTTTAAAAGTATTCTATAAGAAAAAACCAGCTTTCATTCTTCAAGTTGTGCTTACATTTTTTGAGTCAACCGCTGACTTTCTGCAGTATTAGACCCGAATCAATTTTACTCATATTTTGGTTATACATGTAACAATTTGAAATTAACAGAACAAAAAGAAAATAGAATGCCTATTAACCTTATCTGCAGAATACCAGTACAAGATAGAATTAGCGTGTTTAGCATATAATAATCAACTTATGGATTAAATCAGGAGTTGGCAACATTCTATCTGTGGGTGGGTTGGGATACATTTATTACCTCACTTACTCTTCGGCTCTACAGTCAATTAATGACCGTCTTTACCACAGAGCTCTACTTTTTCTTATCCTTGGCCTTTATCTTCTAATTTTTGATTTTCATCTTTGTTAAATCAACATATCTGATCTACCTATCTTTTTCTGGGATGTCAGACCTTTCCCTCTAGTCTTCTCAAGATTTTCTTTGCTACTCTTTAATCACTCAATTCCTCTAGATGTCCCAGCCACTGTGTTCTTTTTCTTTTTATTATATTTAGTATAGCTTTTTTCTTTATAAAACTTACTTAACTCTAAATTACACCAAATTCTACACTTGTCTTCATCTTTGATTGGATGCTATATTTTCCTTAGAATCATTTTTTCAAAAGGTAATATGTATTTTTCTTCATTCTGACTGGTAGTCCAAGTTTCCTGCAGCATATGTGCAAATAGATCTAACTACTGTTTTCTACAATTTTAGTTTCAACTTTCTTGAGAGTAGAAAGAATTTAAACAACTGAAGCATTGAAAAGTAATATCTGTTTTCAGTTGCCATTCTAACGTTTACTTCTGGGTTCAATTCACTTTTTTTTTGTGATAATTGAACCAAGATATTAAAATATCATTTATTACCCACAACTTATTTATTGAACTGCTTCAATGAAAAAATTAATTATTTTTTATTGTTATTCTTACAAATTCATAGTTAAATAATTTAAGTTTTTGTCAAGTCTAAGAATAGGTAGTATATATTAGTAGAATTCAGTACAATGTCTGCAGTTGCAATATAAAAGCCAGCTTTTCAATAACCACTCTCACATCCATCATTGAAGTGCCTAAAAGATGCGTGTTATATTCTTGGAAGTACCTTTCCAGTTCCTCCATTATAATAAATGACTTATGGAGAAAAAGATTCTGAGAATTGAACTCTTTCTATGTACTCTATAACTCAGGAACTGCACAAAGTTTTACATTTATTTTACAAGAACATTAAATCGTTTAATCTTAGCCTGAAAAAACTTTTCTATAAATGTGTTATTTCTAGGAAGTTTTTCTCTCCCTTACAATGTTTTAGATTCGAAAATTAGGATGAATCTCGTAAAAGAAGCTAAAAATTGTTGCTTAGTTAATAAAAATTTTTTATTAACAAAGTCCCTCAGATTATGCAGGTCACAGAATGCTGAATGAAAGGATTAGCTAATTGACAAGCTAAATCTTAAAATTTTATTTGCATAATTAGAAATATTTGAATTACTATTTAAATTGATTAATAAAAAATGCATCACTTTATAATAATTAAACTGTTGACATGTTTCAAGTGCACAAGCATGCTCCTTGTCAGAACAAAAAATGAAAATGAACAAGCAGATACAGTTTTTGTTCTGATCAGAAACAAGTTTGCAATCCCATCTTGTGGTTCAGTAAAAACATGTTGGCAGAGTTTAAAATTTTTATGGAACGATAATTATTTTTTTAACAAAAGTAATTTCACTGCTTTTCTTAAAAAAATATTTTGCTCATAAGAGTAAATAGGTATTTAAAAATGTTTCGATGAGGAAAACAGACATTATTAAGTCAAAGAACGTAAGCAGTTCATAATTTGATTAAACTAAAAAAAAATGTATTTGATAAAGTAACTGTGTTTTTTTATTAATTTACATTTATCAAAATTTGAAAGGTTTTAAAAACAGAATTATAATTTATACAATTGAAAAAATATAATAACAAATTTATTGCATCATCTAAAAAAAATAAATGTCTAATTATTTCTTATCTATAAACAGGGGGGAAATTAATATTTTTGTTGCAAAAAAAAACACCAAATTGAAAAATAAAATAAAAAAGGATGTGATATAAATGATGATTTGCATGCAGAATATGATAGCAGCCAATGTGAGCACCTGTTAAAAATCATAATATACTAGCATCTTAAATAAGAACACAACACATTAAGACAATGTATTCGTAAGTAGCTACAAAGCATTAATTGTTGCAGCAAATCCACAAACACATACAACAGCTGCATAACCAGAAGGATAGGTATAAAAACTACATTGAGATCAGACGGTATCATTAATTATCATGAAAAAGGCAGAGCATCAAGCTAGTTGACAGGAACTATGCATCTGAATGTCACTGAACAATCTGTCAAACTAAGAAGCGGGTTAATGTTTGCTCTTTCTAGATATCTACATGTGCATTTCATTTAAATTATTTCTCTTGTTTGCTTTAAATGGATTATAAAATTCACTCACAAACATCATGTCTTCCTTGAATTTCATAGCCTGCATCACTTGAAAGTTCGCCTGAAAAGCAATTCATTAAAAAAAAGCTTTTGGCATAGTTCATTTTTCTGCCTAGTAATTAAATCAATTAACCACCCACTTTAACCATAAAATAGATTCACAAAATAAACTCAAATTTTGTTTCTTTGAAACAAAATTGTTTGAAATATTTAGATTTTCGATACAAAAACAGTAACCATTGGTTATATTGTGCAAACAAATAAGCAACTTTTCTTTAAAAAAAAAATTTTTTTTTTTTTTAATTAAAAAAACATGTATTGATAACTTTCTATTTTTCCTAATTCCATAAATACAATTTTTTGAAACAGGAACAAGAAATTATTAGCATCAATACATGCCTTTGATTCCTTGTAGTTTTAAGCGCAAAAATCCTCATCTTATCTAATCCTATGAAACAGAAGAAGAAACACCTCCTTAGAAGCACAATTACTGCTAATTTTCTATTATTTATGTCATTTTAAAGGACAAGCATTTTTTTTTCTACACAAATGGCAAATCAGCTAAAGCAATTTTAAAGACAGTGTGACAGTTTCAGCAAATTCGTGTCCCACCAGCTTCTTACCATGACCTTGAAAAAGCATTGAACTACATTATTCACCGATTTTGCTGGATTAGAATTCTTTGAAGTCGTATTAGATCAACCTTATGCCTGCTAGGATCCCCCAAAAAATAAGTCATCTTCTAAGAAGACCCCTTCTTTAAATGCACTACAGTCTAATACATGCCAAGAATATCTCAATAAGCTTCTTCTAACTGACTCTTATGAGATAGAATGGTCCACCAACAATTGACATAAGGTTTGTCTTTACACAATCATCCATTTTGTGCAAAGTCTTCCTCTTAGCTGATATTCTGAACATACGCAAAGGTGACTTTTTTAAGAAGGTTTGAGTTCTCACAATTAAAAATATGCCTAAGCCATCTGATAGGATAAGATATGCAACATTAGGCTATAGTCTCAAGCAATATTAAGTTTTTATTTTCATAGACTTCATGATTAAACAAAATTCTACATCTGTCATGTTTTCTAAGTGGGGAAAGATATTGTATAAGTTTGATAAAATGCAGATTGGCATTTTAAACCTGGGAAAGAAGACATTGTGGTCCCACATTGTGACATGGGAACACAAAAATTGCTGCAGCCTGGACTGAAATGCATCAACTTAACTTGGATAATCTAGGTAAACAAAAAATTTTTAATCTTTAAATTGATGTCAATATTATAGAGAAAAAAAACACTACTTGCACTTAAAAAAAAAAAAAAAAAGAAGAAGAAGAAAGGAAAATTAATTTTTGGGATTGCCATTGCAATAAGTTATCTAAACAATAAATAGCAATTGTTTCTTAGATAATGATGATTATATAAAAACCACTGAGCATCACGAATGATTGAAAATAAAGGTTAGTTAAAAATAACAAACTGAACTAAGTTGTCTTACTATAGTTATGAAATCTATTCTTTTATTTTTCTATCTACATTATATTGTATATTCAGATAAATGCTTATTTCTACAGCCCCTAATAAGCACAATATAATAAAAGATTACTGAATTTAAAACCATTCAAAGCAATATATTTATAATCATTTGCCAGAGTATATACAATTAAGAATCAAGTCTGATCCTTTTTCTAGAATGTCAGACAGCAAAAAAAGAATTTTTAAATACTAAAAGAAATAATTTCTAGGTTAAAATTAAGAGTAATTTCTACAATAAGAAATAAATATATCAATGTATTTCTCATTATATGAATAGATAATCATTTACCTTCTCATAGAAAAATTGAACTAACGATTTTGCAATCACTGTTTCATTTAATTTTAAGAACAATAAAAAATTCAATGCAACAAATAAAATCTAAATACTTATGAAGTATTTCCTTCAAAACATTCCAACCTATCTCAATTTTTTTTTTCTTTTACATTGTAATTAATATCATTTAGAAAACTTTCACCTTACAAGATGCAAAACAATTGAAAAAATACTTTTAACAAATAAAAACTATGAGGATAGGAAAATTGGTGGAACTTACAACAAATAAAATGTAAATTAATAGTTTAAAAAATTTGTAAATTCAACACAAAGAAAACAAGCAAGTTGTAACAACAATACAATATGGTATTAAAAGCCGTTCGTTAATAACAATTTCTAAAATTCCTTAAAAAAGTATAAATATTTATAAATAACATAATTTGTTTTAGTTCTTTTTTCATCAGAATATTAGAAAAAAAGCTTTTAACGATAATAATCAAAAATTAACATTGGAGAATGAAATCGCAATGATAAAGCTATTTGAAATATCATTTTCCTCTAATAATATAATAAGTACATGAAAGGTTTTACAAACTATAAAACTTATTTTTATATGTTTTAAGCGCTAAAAACTTAATTCATTTAATATCAAGCAGAAATTTTATAAAATTATGAATGAAAAAAGAGAATAATAAAGGAATTATTACATGGTTGGTCACTTGTTTTACACTTATTTTCAGAAATAAGTTTTATGAACATTGAAAATAATCATTAAAATTATTCATAATACCCTAATTAAAATAATTCATAAAATAATATACATTATATATCGTACAAAAAATAAGCAAATCACACATCAAAATGGAATACAAGTTTACATAATCATATGTTTCCAATACTTACGGTATGATAAAATTTTTAAAAATATTTTCCAAGAAAAGAAAAAAAATATGAAAAATATAATTTCTAAATTTTACTTAACTATAGCTGTTTTTATGCAAAATCAGAAGTTTCAAACTGAAAATTAGAAAATGATGACAAAATTATAAGATTTTCATCCTAATTATACATTTTTTTCTCTTAAAAATATTTCAACAATTTGTATGAAATTTTAATATATTGATCAGTTTTTGATGACATTTCAAAATGCAAGAAGTTGGGAGAAAATGAAGTAATTACCTGTTAAAATTATATCTGGTATACTTGTTGGAGTTTGAGGGGTTTGTGGCGTCGTCTGATGACTTGATATAACACTAGATTTGGTATAAAGGGTTGGGGACTGTAGATGAGGATCTGAGCCAAGAGAAGTTATTGAATAAAGCATAGCATTGTCCATATCCTGTGAAGAATTCATGCCAGGTGAAAGTTGACTTGTATATTGAATACCACTCTGGTTCAAAAGAGTTATTTCCCCATCTGACGGGGGACCAATACCTCCACCACTATCTACAGTTGCTAAAAACATAGCTGTGTTGTTATGGGACCCAACATTGCTCGAATTCGAACTATTATCTGCCATCTGAAATGGAAATACAGACAGAAAACTTAATATTTATTATTGAGATAAAGAATGAAATATACAGAGTCATATAGAGAGAGTAAACCAATAGAGAAAGTTTGATGACTCAATGCATTATCGGAAGTATAAAATACATTAACAGAGGTCCATCAAGAATTGGTTTTTCAGGGTGCTGTTTCAAAATTGCGTAAAAAATATTGTGAAATATTCTAAGAAAAAGTTAAAAATAGAATTCAAATTTCTGAAAAAGAAGCATGGAATTTTGATAAAATTATTTTTTGAGAAAAACTATAGTTCTATTTCTATGAAATATTTTTGTCAAAATCACATTTATGACGTTCCATGCTTAATTTGAAGAAAATTCACTAAGAGTTTCCTGATTATCCAAAGAAATAATTAAGATATATCTACACATTAATACTCCTACAAATTTAACTCTTCGATTTCAAAATTTTCTCATTGTTTTAAAGAATTTCAAACAAAAAACTTAATTATTCATCCACAAATCTTTAAAAAAATTATAAACTTTCATTTTAAGATCAAAAAGTAAATCAAATTCCTTGCTTAAATAACAGAATCTTAAAAAATTATTCTAATATTGAAGCAAATAAATTTTTAAAAATTTTTAGTATTGTGAAAGAAAATTACAATTTTGTTGCAAGAGGTTTCAGTAAAAAATTATATTTTTTTAGAAAAAATAAAACTTCTTTAAAAAGAAAAAATGTCCCAAAAATTTCAATTTTTTTAAATTTAAAAAGTTTAAATTTTTCCATGTTTTTAATAAAAATTTTAATTTTTCAAAATAATTCTGATTTTTTAAGCAAATTTGAAATCTATTAAATTTTCAAGATTCTTCCAGAGGTATATGAACCCTGTTTATATTAAACAGTATAAACTTTTAAGGATCAAAAATCTAAAACACACTAATCCGTATATTATCAGCTGACAAAAAGATCTCAACACATTATTCTTTAGAAAGTTTTTCTTTTCCATTTAAACACATTTTTGTCAATAATTCAAAATTCATGCCCTTAAAAAGTACTTAAGTTGTAACAATGTAAACAAAATGGAATATTAATTAAACATTATGAAAAAACTTTTAAAACTGGCAAAATGTCACAAAAAGAGAATAATGGTTGATATTTTGAAATGTCTTGAATTATTCTGCTTTGCTAATTTTTATGCTTGTGTTGAATACTTTAAAATACAATCTAGAACTTCCAACTGGCGGCCCGGGGGCAGTATCCAGCCCGCGCAGTCTTTTTTTGTGGCCCGCAAAATAAAATATATTAGTTGTTATTTTTTTGCAGACAATTTTTTTAATAAATCTTATGTGGCTCTAAAATACTTTTCTCATTAATAAAAACCTAATTTTTTCTTTTCTGTAAAATTTAATAAATCAAAAGCGCAAAAAAATTTTTTTCACAGGTTTTGCCTCCAAGAAAATATTTATTCAAATACAAAAATATGGTTGTTGCTCTTTTTTATTTCATTTTTTTGAATTTTGTGAATATAATTTAGCATGTGCGTATCAGAAATTTTCTCGAAGAAATTCTTCAATTTAACTTTTTGAAACCACTCATTTTGGACGAAAACATTTACACACACATTTGTAAATTTTAAATATAAATATCTATTCTCTGGTGGTTGCAGCAGACAAACCTCCATTTTCTCATTGAACATTTTGTGTGCTACTAGGTAAGTTTTAATACCAACCTTTTTAAAGTTTTATATCTTAACAGTTAGATATCTGTTGCACATTAAATGTTTAATACATAGGTGCACATAAAAGTTATTGTAGCGCGAATTTTTATTATTTATTTAATATTTTTAAAAATATTAATAACAATTAAATATTTTAAAAATCTACTTCTTATTTTAATTTGTAATTCAATATTTTTGTTTTATACAACTTTGTAAAAATCTGACAGTAATATTTAATGTTCCTTCAAGCATAAAAAGAGTCCTACATAAAATTTAGATAAAGTTGCGGCCCACCATTTGATTTGATTTGTGTTTTTAATTGTGGCCCCCAGCCTCATGTAAATTGGAAACAGCTGATCTAGAAGTTTAAGTTAACAATTAGTATGAATTCTTGCATGTTAAATACTGCTGTCAGCAAAATGATGTTATGTTAGTTATAACAGATTATTTTTACATTTCATAACTAATTATGGGTGAATATGCTTTAAGTATTGGTTTAAAAAAAAAACACTTATTTTGACATGTATCAACAGTATTTAATTCAACTAACAAAAATTCGGATAATTAGATTTTTTTTAAAAAAAATGCTTACTTTAAATAATTACTGTATGTATAGTGGAAATGAGGGGAAAAAATGTTTTTAAGGATTTCAAGGATTCTTAAGGATTTCAACAATTCTTCTGTGGGATGAATTGGTGCATTATCAACATTTAAAAGCACAGGACTTCCAACTGATTTTTGGCGTTTTTTCACTTCAGGAATGAAAATTTCGTCCTACCACTCTGTAAACAGTGCTGCAGTCATTCAAGCTTTGTATTGGTTTTCATAAAATAGAGGAAGTTTTTGACATTTTCAAATGCTCTAGGGCGTTTTGACTTCCCTATTAACAGAAGGGGTATTTCATGGCTCCCAGTTGAGTTCGGGCAGTTAAGCACAGTAACGACGTCTTTACTAGCTTTATGTCCTGGAGCACTAGGAGGCTTTGGCACTGCACTCTCTTTTAGAGGCTAAAGTGTTTTTGGGTAAATCTTTCCATAGACCAGTCTCATCGGCGTTGTATAAGAAGTCGGAATCGTAAGAGGCTGCTATAGCTTTAAACTTTTCAATAAACTCGTCAGAAGCTTTGGAGTCTGCAGATAACTTTTCACCACTTAAATCTAGTTCACAAATACCGTGCCTAGACTTAAAATTCCTTAGCCAGCCGTTACTTGCTTTGAAAGATAAATAACCCAGCTTTTCAGCTAAGATCTTACCTTATCCACAAATCTTTGTCCTATCCTGTAAACTTTCTCTGCATAAATCTTTCCTTGGCTTTACTAAAATTTTATTTTATTCATATAAAAAAAGAAAAAAAAAGAGAAACTCATCTTTTCACTATATTTTCATATTTCCATAGGAATTCTGAAAGCGATTCGGATAATCGGCGATTCGGATAGTTGGAGTTCGGATAACTGGAGTTCTACTGTATCTACTTAATTTCATTACAACTATTTATGTTTAGTTCAACATGTTAAAAAATCTTTTTATCACAATTTAAACATATCTTCAAAACAAAAAATCATTTCTAACATCAATTTTTCTATGAACTTAATTTCTAACTGTTCCTACAAATAGCAAGATATTAATTCCCAATTGAAATGATATTAAGAAAATTCAATAGATAAACAAATGTACATATTCATTATTTAGAGCAATAAATTAAAAACAATAAATGCCATGTCCTGACAAGAAAAACTTAAAATAACAAGCATGCAAAAACAGCAAGAATGACATTTACTAAAAAAATATCAATATAGAAATTGTAAAAGATAGAAAAATTCTTTTAGACATGCTAAAAACAAATAATTAAAACTCAAAATAACATGCAAAAAATGTGAATTCTTGTGAAAATCATGTAAGGCAACAGAACCTGTTTTCCTTTACCTAACAAATGATCGAAGAATTTTGAATTACATACATGACAAACTCTGAAATTGCAGAGTTAGCAACAGGGTGTTGTATCACTGCCAGATCGTCTAATTTCCAGGGAAGGTAGAGACTGTCATAAAGCATTGAACTCTATGACTGGAAATGCCATCATACACCGCTAGGGGTGCTTTGCTATTATGAATTGTTTCTACACGTGCCTTTGAATGGGTATTTTTATTTATCTAAACTTTATGTTTTATAATAATTGTTGTCAAAAGTTGTGTTTGAATTGGATCGGTATTAGATTTTTAATTGCAATTTAATGATTTGGCAATTAATTTGCAAAGTTCACAAAATCATTAAATTACAAAACAGCTGTTTTGGTGTCCATTTGAATGCAATTTTCGACAATGATTATTAGGAAACATAAAATTAAGATAAGTTTGATAAATAAAAATACCTGTTCAAATATTGAAACAATTGATAACATGGAAGCCTCACTAGTGGAATAGAATAACATTTCCTGTAATGACTTCCTATGCAATTCTAAATCCTCATGATGTGTCCTGGAAGTTAGTCTGGTAGTGATACATTCTGTGTAAAACTGATCCAATATGAAGAGAGTATAATCGAGCCGTATAAATAGAGCATGTTGGCTCAATAAAGATTTTATAATAACCATATTTAGATTAAAACGAAAAATGTCAATAAAGCACAGAAATGGACATACTACAGTTTTGGTTCTCGAAATAAGACTCTTACTCAGTGTCTAAATACCAAATTGATTTGGTTTTAAAATATTAAAGAAGGTTCTTGCTTAGAGAACCAAAACTATAGTATGTCCATTTCTGTACTTTATACAGTGTTTTTCACTTACTTTAGTCTACATAGCACAATGCATACCTTAATTAAAAATTAGATTAATTAGAAACATTATTTTGATCAGTGGGATTGTATAAGTCTCATGTAATTGAAATGTACATGGAGTTAATAGAGAGTCGATATAAATATTTTAAACAGTTGAGGCAAAGTTTCCTTTTTAACCAAGATATGGCTAACCATGCTTTGTTAAGTAGGAATTAGTTCGAAATGTAAGACCGGAACAAAACATTTTGTGTTAAACTTTTAATTGATGAAACACCAAACATATTACAGTGAGGAAAAGTAAACTTAGTTGCTAAGGGTTAATTTCAAAAGAAAAATACCTAAATAATTTGCTAAATGATAAAACTTGTAAATGCAAAGAATACAAATTGCGATTTTTAAACACAAAATTTTGAGATAAAATTGTATAATTAAAATTCATTTCTCCCCCACCTGTAAAAAAATTAAAGCTACAAGTATTTATCTTTAAAACTGCAACAGAACATTACTAAAACACTGACATTTGTTTAAGTTACATTATATTATTTTAATAATGAAACTATAAAACAAAATAATTAAAATAATAAACATATAATAAAAATATGCATTCATGAATCATAAACAAAAAGAACATCTATTTAAAGTAAATAGTATTAAGATTAAAGTCAAAAGTTAGCTAGACAAAAGAAATATTAGTAGAAAATAAAATAAGAATCAGAAAAACAAGTGGGTTTAAATAGGGAAAAGAATAATTTTAGTCAATAAAAACAAACATGCATTCAAAGATTAGTAAAAACAAACATTCAAAAACAATGCTGGGACATTCAAAAACCAAGGAAAGAGTTTAGAATCAACAGTGACAAGAAGAATCAACAAACAGCTAGTAATTTATTATCAGTGGCTTTTATGAAGTAATATTTTACATTAAAAATTTCTCCTCAATTATAACAGAATATTCCTGGAAGAACAGATTAAGTTTAATATTGAACAACTAAATAAGCCTTGACAAAATTAAATATAAAATCAAATGATTAAGGGAACTAATACTTCATTCAAATTCTAAATAAAAATAAACAAAATAATGAATTGCACCTAAAATTTTTTTTAAAAAAATATAACAAAAATAAAACTATTGATTTAATACAACCAACTTCGTAGATGTTTCTAAAATAACTAATCAGTTGATATAAATTTTTATGGCATACTACATAAAATTAGTAAGGTTTAAATCTTAAATCTGAAGAAATTAACTAGGTTTCATATTTTAATTTAAAAATTCTATTTTAATTTTCATTATGTTCACGAACAATTCAAATGGAATTATTATATTAATTTAATTTTATAAAGAATAAAATGAACAAAAATAGTAACTTTAGAAAAATTGCAAAACAAAGGAGATTTTGATATCATATGTAGTAATATCATGTCCTAAAAAGTTATTAATTCTTTGTTAAACCATTTGCATGATTATTTCATATCAGGATTTTTTTATCATAGAAAAAGTTTAAAACTTTTTTGGATACAACTCATGTTCACATTTTTAATTTTTCTTAAATTATTCATCATCATTCCAATTAACCATTAACACTTGAAAGAAACATTGATTTGTTAATTAAAATAATTTTAGACAGCTATACTGTTTTCAAAAGAAGCTCACACAGTCGCAGAGTCCCTACCACTTTGGTGGGAGCTAAAAAATTCCTTTACTTTATTATAGAACTATGTAGTCAGTACTAAATTAAATTGTTTTTGAACAAACTTTGAAAGAAATACAATAATCTCACAAAAGCATACTTTTAAGCAGGGAAAAAAAAAACCTTCTTTATGCACTGATATTTTAAGGTTACATTTTTACGCAAATACTCAGTAATTCATCTATATAAAGTTTATTTCAAAGCCAGAACTTTTTATTCTCCTGACATTTGATAAATTGACAAATTTTTGGTTGTCAAAGTTCTTAAAACTTTCTTTTCTTTTCTAGTCTTACTTCTTAAACAGCCGGTATTATTTTCAACACGTCACATATTACAAGAAATACTTTTGTATACTTTTATTCTTATTTTGAAAATTACTAGATTGATCAGCAATTTGATTACTACAAAAAAAATTTTTTAAGAATTATTTCTTTTATTAAATAAGCTAGACATCAGTCTTCTCCAAAATTCACTAAGCTTTACCATCTTATTTAAACATGAATTTTTCAATAGATTTGTTGATACATAAAATTATGAAAGAAATATATTTTTGAAGATTAATAAATTAAAAATTAATACAATTTATAACATATTTTTCTGTCTTTTTGGGAGATATTTATGGTTTTTTTTCGGGCGAGAATGTATCATAAAAGTTAACATAGGTCGTTAATTAATTTAATGGCCATCCCAAAAATGTGAAGATATTTGCATAACATATTTAAAAAAAGCACTCAGTTGTCTTTTTATTTAGAATAGAGACTACCTTAAGAAAATAAAAATTTCTAACACTAATATCTCATAAAATTTTGAACTCATTTCAATAACGCTATTTTTTTTTTTTAAATAAATAAATTCATTCTAATATTTAACTAAGAAACCATAAAATTCATCTAAGCTTTAAAAAAATGGGGTAGAACAGTGCTTTTAAAATAATAAAACCATACAACAGAATATTTTTATCAGTTTATCATTTTCTAAGATATTTTAATAAAAAATATTCCTTTTCACCTTTAGAGTCAGCCAGAATACAGAACTGTTAGTATAAAAATAATAAGAAATGCACAAAAATAACGTAATAAATATATAAGTTAACTAATAATTAAATAACTAAAAAAATTATAATAAATATGCCTTAAACATAAAAACTAGATCCTTTTTTTTTGTTCAATTAATTGTCTCCACTGAAAGTATAAATAGCTGTTTGATTCCAGTCACTGCAAAGCAAATAGTTTAGAGGTAGAGAGAAGTTACCATGAAGATGCATTCACACAGTTGTAGGTCACCCACCATCTTGAATTGTTCAAGTTGATGCTGCAATGCGTTTGTTTGCTGGTGTTGCTGGACATAATAGTTAGAATCTGGATAGGAATTATTACTCAATGTTGTATTAGACCCAAGACCAGGTGAACTAGAAGGTGAAAGACTATGAGAAGCAGGAGATGTTGGAGCACTACACGAATGATCTGCAGGACTGGCACTTCGATATGAGCCCATGGACATCTGTGGAAGAAATTAGATAGACAAAAATTTTATAATTGCATAAAAATGAGTAATTGCATAATTGTGTAATTGCATAAAAATGTAAAAACAACTATAAATTCAAAGACTGATACTGTAGTTCAGTGGTGCTAAATTTTATAAAGGAGAGCTCATAAAAAAATTGCTTTTGGTGACCACAATGAATTTTTTTTAAATAATAATTGGAATTATTTCTTAATGTAATTAAGAACAATATCAATTTGTATTAAAATTAAAAATGACCAAAGAATATTACTTTTGAATTAAAAAAGCCTTTTGATTTTTGTACACTTGGTCTCTTTCAGACAAAAATTAAATTTATAACAGTTTTTAAACTTCCTTGCAGATAAAATTAATTGCACATTTATTTTTAAATGTTATAAGCTACTCACATCTTTAACTTTTAATAAAAACTTGCATGTTAAGGTAAAAAAAAAAATTCTGAAAAAAATTTAATGTACAGGTCAGAAGTAAATTTTTTCGTAGCTATATTAGGGAATTTCGATGTTATAATTTCATTATGAGTTAAATTTTTATTAAAATTAATTTCAATAACAGTCTCATAATTTCTTATGCTAGTTATTTAGTTTTTTTTAATTATTAATATTTGGTTGGAATACCATTTAAGTATCATAGATTGTGCACCACCTAGGTGTAAGTAACAATTAACCCTTTAGTACCCTAAAACTGGGTAAAGAAATGTAATGTGCTATTCCCTTAAGTAAAATTTTAGAGGAAGGTTAATATTAGGCTAGAAAAATTTATAAGTTATAAAACAAATAATACATACACACTACATCAATTTGAAATTTTGTTCTAAATCTTTTTTATTGGTAAAATACAATTATTGTGTAAAATACAACAATCACTGAAAGCTTTAAATTATTTTGGACCCCCTGCCATTCTTTCCTAAATCATTACACTAATTTTTCGATTAATAAATTAAGTTGGTCTTGTACCACTATCAATCAATCCTCTTTGCACCAGCTGGTAAATAAGGCCTCAAGCCTCTCTTTTTTCTAGGTTTTACTTTACACAGATCTTGGTGTGTGTATCGTTGCCAAGTAAGTTTTGGCCCTCCTTTTTTAATCTTTTCTATCGGAAGTCCAAGTAAGTGCAATGTTGGCAGCTCTACTCGTTTTAAACATAGGGTATGCCCAGTTCTATTGCATCTTCTATTCAAAAATTTTAATGAATGGGCAAAAATTTAGTCTTTCTCAGAAGATCTTTATTTGAAATAGTGCAATGTAGTGTAGTGTAAGATCTTTAAAATGTTATAAATTTACAGTTTAAATTTGGAATAGCATAAATCTCTTTAAATGCTAAATGGAGAAAATAAAAGGGAAAATCTCAAATTTCAAAAAAATAAGCAATTACTGAACAATAGGGTAAAAAAATTTCAGTTAAGGTAAATAAAATTGAAGCTAGCATAAAGTACAGACAGGGAAAAGGTAAGCGGAGTAGTAAATTTATATTTTATATATTTTAAATTAATAAATATAGACACAAAAAAAGAGACAAAGAATGAAAAATAAAGAAAAAATTACAAAGAAATATTAAGAATTTGCAATTAAGTTTTATCATTTGCGCACAAGTTGCAAGTAAATAGAAGGCATAATATAAGACAAAAATACTAAAAAAAAAACAAGGAAAAAAAAATAGAAAAAAATTATAAAATTTATAAAAAATTTTAAAAATTAATAAAGGTTAGAAAATAAAATGATGAAAAGATATAGTCTTGTCATCAGCTCAAACAACTATATCTGCAAAAATAGTATTTTCAAATATTGAATTTAAAAAAAACAAAGCAAAATATAACAATAAATTGTGAGAAGCACAAAAAAAACATACGAATAAAAATAAATAATAATAAAAATGAAAGAGAGAAGCTGATTCTGAAATAAAACATTATGAAGCAAAGATCAATAAATTTAAGAAAAACACAAAATAAAACACAAATAGGAAACACAACGAGAAGTGAGAGTGGACATCATCATGTATTTACAAACATCTTGCAAAAATGATTTTATTTTCGTAGCTAAGCAGCCACATTACAAAATATGAAATTAAAGCATAAATAGAGGACAGTGGGATATATTTTTAAAGTACAATCTTATTGAAGTTATTTGTCTGTTACCTTGGCCCGAAAACAGGATTTGGGCAAGTTAAATTATACTGGATAACTCAAAGTTTATAATTTATAAAGTCGAAAATTTTATTAGTACAACAGCTGAATTCAGTGATTTTTATAAAAATTATTAACATTTATTGAAAAGCATTAATTGAATATTGGAGGAAGCTGTTTGTTAGATATAAAATTTTTTTAGCCATGATTTGCACACATCTGATTTAAACAAGTTAAAACAATCTATTTAGGTAACCAAAGGATTTAATGAAAATATATTCATTTATTAGTTTTAAAACACAATTAACTCATTGATTTTGTATAGAACTTAATTACATTTGTTGGATATCCATTGTTATTAATGAGATTATGTAAAAGTATGTCAATTTTTTTTATGGATTAATTGTATATGTATGCACACATATATACAGTGAAACCTTCAAGAAGGACCACATCTATGTAGCGACTTCCTCTATTTACGATCACTTTTGGGAAGCACAAAATTTTTTCCATAGATTTTTTATTAAAGAAAACCTTTAGGACCATCAAATGGGGAAAAAATCAAATAAAAAAACAAAATATATTAACAAAACAAATAAGTAGATTTAAATGAACTCAAAATATTTGTGTGATGCTCTTAAAAAAGTTATTTTAGAAAAAAAACTAAGCATCTCTAACAAACAAAGCTTTTCTCATTTTTGGAAGCGAACTAATTTTTTTTTATATAAGATTAAATGCAGGCAGACTTACACAAAAAACATTATTTTTAATTTATTTAAAATCGTTCTATCATTCATAATTGGTAAATTTGTCTTTACACTTAATTACATTAGTTGGGATCATTTGTACTAACACTAAATTTTATTTATCAATTCGGTTTTCATGATTCCAACACAAGTGGCAATTTCACACAAGAAAATGACACTGATTAAAATTAAAAATTGTTTGCAAAGAATCATGTACGTTTGATAACATGTTTAATTCAATGGAGGTAACTCCTAAGAACGACCAACCTCCACTAACGACCATTTTAAAGTGGAACAGAGAGTGGTAGCGTGCAAGAGGTTTCACTATATATATATATATATATATATATATATATATATATATATATATATATGTATGTATTAGGCCTGGGCAATATACCGTAATACCGGCATTTACCGATATTTCTTTGATACCGCGGTAATGATATTCGGAAGTATATTCTTCGGCAATACCGAGTTATTGAACGTCGGTATGCCTGCACCTCCCGGTACTCACCGCTAGCCAATATCTTCGGCCGACCGGCGGCGAGGAAGTGGCGGTATGGAATGGTATCTAGGAGGTATTGGTATGGCACGTGCTTGATTTAGGGGTGAAGAACTCAAAGGCTTGGGCTTAATATTTACGGTACCTCCTCTCGGCAGCTAGAAATTTCTCCTACAATATATTGTGGTATCATTTGACTTTAAAGCGCATGCGTCATATCCGTGGTATTGGCGATATCGGATTTCAAACACCCGCACGTTATATCAACCCTCCACGGTATACTTAGTTACTGATTTTGGTTTCATTTGATTTTGGTTTCATTTTGAGAATAGCGTGCTTCTGGATTTTAAAAATATCCGAGATTGTCGACGTTGCTTTTGGATCTCCTGTGAAAAACGAATAATACAGAGGAAATAAAAATAATCAAGGTATGTATCTATTATTTTCAATAAATATTTTATGCATAAATAAATATTTAATTATGCAATTTCTTTTCTATAGATGTTTTGAGAAATGTTTCAAAGTTCAGCAATTTTAATTAAAAAATTGTTTTTTTATTTGTTTTGTATTAAATTTAAATTATCTCATTTATTTATTTATTACTGAACAGAAAAAATACTTTCGATTAGAAAAAATGGGGATTTCCGTATTGTGATCTGTGGCTGAATAATAAGTAACAAGAATTTGAACCCCCGGGCAAAACCTCTTCGTTTATTTTATTTTATCATTTATTATTATTTATTTATTTTTTAATTTGAAAAACTTAAAATCTATTTCGCCCCTTTTCGAATGAAGTGGCGCGACAGATCACGATGCGGAAATATTCCCCCAAAATGCATTTCTGTTGATGCTTTGTGGAAATTAAAAATTTTCACAATTTGAATTGAAAAAAATTTTTCAGATAGAAATGGTTAAGTAGTTAAATTTGAAATAGCATTTTAAAAAAAAAATCGTTTCTATTTTAGCGATTTAAATTTCTTACATTTTTATCGATATTTTAAAGAATTCAAGAAAATGCCGGAGTTTTATTGAAAAATAATGCTTGAATTTTAGCAATTTTAAAAAACTTTGCACTTGGAGTTTCTTTGAATTTTAGAAAATCAAATGCATATGTATCGATGTTTTGCGAGAATTTATAGAATTCCGCAGTTTTAAATTTAAAAAAAATATATTTAAATAATATTTTAGTATTTAAAATGGCAAAAAACTGCCGTGATTTTAGCGATTGAAATTTTTTTTATTTTTATCGATGTTTTGAAGAATTTTAGAAAATGCCGCAGTTTTATTTGAAACGGTATTAAAATTATAATATTTTTGTACTTAAATTTAAAATAGCCTACATTTAAAAATAACGCTTGAAATTTAGCAATGATTTGCGGCAATTTATAGTTTAAAAAATTTTACGTTTAAGAAAAAATGTCTTGCTGACAAAAGTTTAGAATTTAAATATTAAATAGCGTCTTTTGAAAAAATTGCTTTGATTTTAACGATTTGAAATCCTTTATTCATTTTCATCTATGTTATGAAGAATTCTAGAAAATGCTGTCATTTAATACAATATTTTTATAATATATTTTAACTTTTTTTTTACAATGGCTTAAAATAAAAAAATTACTTTAATTTTAGCAAATTTTTAAAAAAAATTATTATTAAGGCTTTGTTGAATTTTAGAAAATAGTGGAAATTTATCGAATTCTTCAAATTCATTTTAAAAATATATTCAGGTAATATTTTAGTATTTTAAGTGGCACATTTGAAAACAATTGTTTTGATTCTAGGGATTTGATTTTTATTTTTTCTAAATTTTTTTTGTTGATATTTTCTAGTTAATATATAATAATTAGTAAAGGCTGCAATTTTAATAATGGCGAAATATTTATTAGTAAAGGCGAAATATTTCTAGTAAAGGCTGCAATTTTTTTTATAATAAAATTATATTATTTTTGTATTTAAATTTTAACAAAACACTTGCATTAGAAAATGCTTGAATTTTTGGAATTTGAAAGATTGTTAGTTTCTATTGCGGTTTTGTGGAATTTTAAAAAATCAAAGAATAAATTTTCTTGAATTAAATTTCTTATAAAAAATATGTAGTCTTATTTTAAAATAGTACGTTGGACGATTTCTGATTGTATGTACTTTTTTTATTCATTTCTGTTTATTTTTCCCAAAATTATGTTTTATAAACTAAATAAAAAATTTAAAAAAATATTAATAATAACAAAGATTTTGTCACATTATGGATTATGTTAATTGTTGAGTTGTAAAGTAAGACTGAAAACTTTTGTCAAAAAAAATTTATATTGATTTCATTATTATTCTTTTATAGAATATTTCTGTTATGGATGCTCTTACTGATTGTCCAGGATATTGCCAGGTAGTATCAAAGCCCAACACTAAAAGCGCTGTCTGGATTTATTTCGGTTTACCAGCTGATGATAAAGGCCGGATTTTAAACCAAAATATAGTTGTATGTAAATTATGCTCAAAAACTGTTGGATCAAAAAGTGGGGGTACAAGTAACCTGACAAGTCATCTAAAGCATCATCATCCTTTAAAATTTAGGGAATTGAACACTTCAAGCAAACAATTGACAAGAAGTACTATACCTGCCATTGATGTTGATGATCCTTCAGCTCCAGTTGATGCTGAGCAGAACCCAAGTGAAAGTGTGAAAAAGCGGCAAAAAACTATGTTAGATTTTCAACCGCTGGACAGTAAATCGTCTAAAAATTGCACTGAAGCTGTGGCGAAATTTATTGTAACATCAATGCAGCCTTTTGCCACAGTGGAAAATCCGAAGTTCATTGAAATGGTGAGGGTTTTGAACCCAAAATATAAGCTGCCTGGAAGAAAACACTTTTCAACTGTAGCTATCCCGAAATTATATAATGATACGGTTGAAAAGATAAAGGCTGAAATATCTTCCATACAGAGTTGTGATATCGCAATCACTACTGACTGTTGGGCATCGATAACCAATACTCCTTTTCTAGCAGTGACTGCTCATTTTATTTCTAATGAATGGCAACTTCTAAGTGCGTGTTTGAACTGCAAACATTTCATAGAGGACCATACATCAGAAAATTTAATTGAAATGTTAAGTAATACTTTAAAAGATTGGAATATTGATGTTAAAACATTGCCCTCAATAACATCTGATAATGGCACTAACATTGTTAAAGCTATAAGAGATCTGAAGGTAAACCAGATTTCATGCTTTGCCCACAATATAAACATTGGTGTCAACCAATCTTTACAACAGTCTTCCTTGAAGACAGCGATTTCTCGCTTGAAAAAGCTACAGAACACGATTTCTCATTCATGGAAGATGAAAAGAGATTTACAGAGAGCTCAAGAGCAATTGAGTATGAATGTTGAAAGCTTGCCGAGTGCATGCCCAACACGTTGGTGGAGCACAACAAAACTTTGCAGGCGATTTTTGTCCAATCAGCTTCCTCTCTGCAAAGTTTTGCTGGATTATCCCTCCAGAAAACACTTAATGCTTGAGGGATCTGACATTAATGTTCTTCAAGATTTTGTAAGTGTCACGAATTTGCTTGAAGAAATGACGAAATCTTTAAGTGGAAGCAACTATATTACAGCTTCCTGCGTTCTGCCGATGTTAAATAAAGTTAAAAAAAATCTTCAAGTTAATGACAGTGACTCTGAAGTTAGTAGGAGTATAAAACAAGAAATTCTGGGGGCTCTGGAGGCTAAATACAAAGATTCATCAATGGCATTGATTTTGGGTCTTTGTTCATTATGTGATCCGAGATTCAAAGTGAAATATCTAGAAAATGTGTCTGCAGTTAAAAGTAGAGCAATTGAACTTATGGCTGAATCATATACTATGCAAGATGACCTACAAATGAGTGTTCCTTCTTCATCCAGTACTCAAACAGAAAGAATAGGACTTGCTAAGTTTTTTGACTCAGATGAAGAAAAGGACTTAAATGCTAGGGATTGCACACCAATAGCAAAAGCTGAGAGGGAGATGAATGAGTATTTGAATATTTCGAAAATAAGCATTTCGGAATGCCCATTAATGTGGTGGAAAAGACATTATGCCTCTTTTCCGAAATTGCAGTTAATTGCGAGGCGCTTCCTTGCAATACCAGGGACAAGTGTACCATCTGAAAGTGTATTCAGTGTAGCAGGCAATGTTATTACTAAAGATCGTGCATCTTTATTGCCTGACAAAGCTGAGATGCAGATCTTTCTAAGTAAAAATTCCAATTATGTTTAATTGTGTTGCAAAATTTTGAGAAATAGTGTTGTGACGTTTATAATTGTGTTGATATTTATAATTGTTGATGTTTATAATTGTGTTGATGTTTATAACTGTGTTGATGTTTATAATTGTGCTGATGTTTATAGTAGTAATTGATGTTTATATTAATAAAATTTTTCTGTTTTAAAATAATGATGCTTCATAATTAGTTGATTCTGTAGGATAATTATGCTGCGAGCTAATACTATAGGATAAGTACCCCATTTTTTTTAAATGATGCTCTTTAAACAAATTAATTTTTAATAGCAAAAAAGTCTTAGCATTTATAATATACATAACAATTTAATTACCGCGGTATATCGTAATATCGTGATATGAAGCACACAATATACCACAATATCGAAATTCTGACATTGCCCAGCCCTAGTATGTATATTACACATTAAAACAAAACATTGGAAATGGAAAATTTCAAAACTAAACTTTCTTTGTAATAGTTTACCAAGTAGTTTTGTCAACCAATTTTGTCAGCTTTTGGCCAAATTTAAATTTTAAGTTTCACTTTTTGAGCTTTACACTGTCCAAATGTCTAAGCCGCAACCATCACTTAGATTCATTGATGCAAAACATCTTCAATCTAATAATTTGGAAGAATGGCTGTTATTTCTGAATATGGACAAGGACAGAATTTGGTTTTGCACTGACTATGGATTAAAAAAAATTCGGTTTTATAATTAAAAAATCTTTGTTATTGTGGTGTAGGGTCCAGCCAAGAGCAACATGGCCTATAGCTTTTGTTGTATCCCACATCCTATAACGAAGCATGGCACTTTTTTCATTTAAAGGGATGTAGTATTGTTGGCTGCTGATGCATTACAAAGCTATATATTTTTCATTATTTATATCCTTTCGTTTTAATAATCTAATTTGTTTTAATATCTGCTCTAATTTTCATTGGCAGCTTTTGACCATGTTTATTCGAGTAAAATGGCTTTTTATACTTTTTAAAAAATTTCTAAATACTAATTAATTATACACACACACACATACATATGTATAAAGACACAATAGAAAGACAATAAAGAAGGGAAGAGAATTTAAGATTGATGCATTAAGAATGACCTTTAAAAATATATTACACTACCCTCTATTTACACTTTAACTTCGTTATCTAACAACTTAGCTAAGGAAATATTTTAAAAAAATTTTTACTAAATGTGAGAAATATATGATGCTTGTTTTCACTTCTTGCTATACAGGCTCTTATTTCGGTCTTTAAATATTTGCTGTGTCATGTTATAATTCTGAATCGTTTTTTTCTTTGATGCTCCTATCATTAGTGTATAGATATATTTTGCTTTGGTGATATTAAGGTAATATTTACAAACTATTAGATAGATAAAATATACATAAATATAAAAAATTAATATGTATATATACATAAAGGTAAAAATAGATAATACATAAATATAAAAATAGATAAAATATACTATTTTTGTGTTTATAATTCTGAGAGCTGATGACATGATTATACCTTTTCATTGTTTTATTTTCTAACTTTTATAAATTTGTAATTTTTTTTTTAATTTAAAGAAAGAAAAAATTTCGAATTTTTTTTTCTTTATTTTTTAACAAAAAATTTCTTTCTTTTTTATTTTTATATCCTTGTTTTCTTTACATTTTTATTTTATATATATATGCACATGCAGTAGTAATCTATAAAAGGCAATTCTACAGATTGCAGTTTTCCATAACCCACAATAACTTTGTAAGTGTTAACAATGGAAATTACAGATGTACTATGAGTTACAAAATAAACTCTGTGCATCTGATTGCCACAAAAAAATGAGCGAAAGTTTAGGTTTCCGCAGAAAAAAAGTTTGAAGTTCTGCCATTGAAGATAAACGATATTCTGACCTTCCTTTGAGGTTGATTGTGACCAGTAAAAGCAAATCGTTGATCAAGACAAAAATGTTTCAACACAAACTATTGTGTTAGAGCTTGACATTTCCCAAAAAACAAGCGTTAATGCACTCAAACATAAAAATCTAATGTTTAAGTTTATTCGCTGGATGCCTCATGAATTGACAGCTGAAGAAAAAAGCAGCCTGCCTAGCTCGGCTCAGAGATCAAAGAATTGTGACCTGTGATGAAAAATGGGTGCACTACAGCAATACAAGTCATAAAGGAGGCTGGTCAGCACCCAGGGAATCAGCAGGTTCAGTTGCAAGAAGAACGCTAACAAGAAGGTCCTTCTCTATATCTGGTGGGAATGTCATGGAATTATCTTTCAGGAGGACCTGATAGCAGGCAGGCTATCAACAGTACAATGTACTGCAATATGCTAATCAAAGTTAGCTATGCCTTCTGTGAAAAACGAGTTCAGAATGAAGGTGGTTCTCCTTCATCAAAATAACATGAAAAAATATTGAAATTATAAAATGAAAAAAATTTGATGCAAACTATTTGCAATATATAAAATATCCCACATGGAGAGATTTCTAGAATTCTTTTTAATGAATAAAGGGAAATAAAACAAAAATCGTACATCCGATTAATAACTATAAAGTAAAAGTTGCAATGTTTTCCTAATGCAATTAACATTAAACAGACTTTTATTTTTTCATTATGTTTATCATATTCACCAATTTAAAATTTTGAATTGTAACATAAATTAAATTCATTTTCAATAGATTTAACATTTTTTTTCTTGAATAAAATATAAGGATATTTACATAATATAATAATTTTCTTGATTATTATATTTTCTAAAGAACATAATATTTTCTTGAATGAAATATGAGAGACTAGAAGTAAATTCAGAATGACAAAAAAAAATTATAAAAATAAAAAAATAAATTAAATTTTTAAAAAAAGTTTTATAATAAAAACACTCACTTTATAATTCAGAAGTAATACATGTAACTCATTTTGTCTCTCAAATTTCATAATTAAGTAATTTTAATAAAATTCTTAAAAGATAATATTAAAAGATAAGATAATAAATTCTTTTAAAGCATATATAACTTATTTTATGAAAATTCTAAAATTAAATTTTGTGAATATAAGTGATGAATATATTCATAATAAAAAAAGAGAATTTAAAGAGAAAAAAAACTAATACTTTTGTTTAAGCATAATTAAAAATATTGCTATTAAAATCATTTGCATGAATTTATATATCATTTTGGTACTTAAAAATACTTTTTTTAGTTATTTCGACAGACAAAAATACACTAAGTCAAAAAGAATAGCAAATAATAGATTTATCATAAAATGATCAAACATGTTCTTCATAAAATGCTAAAAGAGACTGGAAGTTTCAAAAGGCTAAATCAGCCCTCACAAAAAACTTTTACGTAAAATGACAGCCATGTAGTTGAAACAATAAATTTTGCAAATACTCTTTTTTCACTATAGATACATATCATGTTTAAGATGTACTTTCCAATTATGTTTCAAAATATAATTATCTTTATCTACAAGTCAGCATAACAGTTCAGTTTGTTTAGTTTGGCAATTTATATTTCAGTTTTAAAATCTAAATAGATGAATATGCACAAATTAAGTATCAACGCAACTACCTACTTTCAAGATTCATTTGGGTAACACTAGTCCTGTTAAGTAGATAACTTATTTTCAATTGAAATCTAGTTTAATTCGATTAATGATTTGTTTTAAACAAAGTACTACGAAAAAACTACCTAAAAATACAATAACAACCAGAAAGAAAATTTTGTTCATTAAATCAAGGTGTTTCTACAATGGTGTTAGCCGAAATTATCAATAACAAAAATTACAATAAACAAAAATGCACTAGAATAAACTTAAAATTAATTACTTTCCCTGTTTTCTATTTATAAAAATAAAATGTCTGAGTTCTATTATTTAAGCTAATGCCTTGTCTCAGAAAACTGTTTGGCATACAAAGATAATCGTGGCATTAAATACAATTTGCTAACATTATTAATGACAAAAGTAACTTTTTGTGAAGCACAAAACCTCTGATAAAAACCTCATTCACGTCTTCTTTCTTTAAAAAAAAAAAAAAAAAAAAAGATTTTATTTTTCATAGAAAGAACCTCTACTTTTAATTTACCCATTATTAAAATTTTGTAGCGATAAAATAAAGAGCATAAGACATTTGTATAGGAAAATACATGCAGATAAGTGAGCAACAAAAGCAATGGGATGTAGAATTTATTCTCAAGTTATTGAAGATACTATTTCTAATTCATTCATTGCTGTACTATAACTCCTTGATTCATGATAATACAGATGAAAAACTTCACATTGTAAATCTTTATAGCTTATATACAAGCATTTTTTTTTAACAAGCTGAAAAAAGGGGATTATGCTTCTTAAGAAAAGAAAATTTGCACGCAAAAAAAACTTTTTTTTGACAAGACAACTTGAACAAAGTTATTTTTCATAACATTATAAAAACTTCCTTATTAACAACACTAGAAAGACTGAAACTTAGTATATACCTATATTGCCCAAAAGCAGTCCTAATAACTGGATTGTGAAAGAATAACTAATGTGTAAAGAAATTTGTTTAAATGTAATTTTTAATATTTTTTATATTATTTACCATTATATAACAAGTTATTAGTAAATATTAACAATAAAAAATTATATGTTGTGCAAAAAGTCAGAAAATTGTAATAAATTGTGTCATTATATACGTCATTGTTTTTCTAATTGAAATTAAAAAGCAGTCAAAATAACTTCCTTGGCATTCTAGAGTTAAATCTGATTTATACCTGTAAAATAGAGCTATCAAAATTAAATGACTCATTTTTCCTAAATTCTCGCATTTAACTCAGGATCGGGTTAAATTAAAGCTCGCAGTACAAGTTGACTGTACAAGTTTTCTTTTCAAATTGAATAAAAACTTTTTTATTAACTAGTGTCACAGTTATTTTTGAATTAATACTGTAATCAATATTCAGCTAGCTTAAAGGAAATAAAATTCACACTTTAATTGCATGGCTGTCATTTTTCAAATTTGCCTTTCCCACTAGATGTGCAATATGTTTCAAAGTAAAGCATAAAAAGTAAAAGGAAGTTCTAAGCAACAGAGTACCCAATTTCAAAATTAAAGGTAATACCAAGGTGTAAAAAAAAAAGTTTTTCCTCCGGAAAATATTTTTACAATTGGTTATCAAATAGTATTTATTAACATTATAAAATCTTAAAATATATGAACTGCTTCTAAAGATAGGTAATTATACTATCTATGCTAAAATAATATTTTTAAAAAGTTTTAAAAAAAATTTTTCTTTGCTTTTTCAAAATTAGATTATTTATATTCAATTTAGTAAGAAATTCTAATTACTTTTCAAAAAAGTACTTTATGATAGTAAATTATTTTGGAGATATTTCAATTTTCAAAGAGAAATGCATCCTAATTTATTTTTAAATTTTCCACAACTTAAAAGGTATTGGTATAAAATAATATGCCCCAGCCTTTATCTTTTTAAAACTTATAAACCATTTTTGTTGAATATTTTATATAATTTTTTAATTTCATATTAAAACAATACTCACTCTCAACTGCACTAAAATTATTCTCAAAAATTTATAGTAGATAATAAAAAAATTTTTAAAATTTTAATTTTGAAATTGGATACTTTTTCACTGGACAACCTGTATGAGATATTTTTGTTTAAATTTTTAAAATTCACATTTACTGTTCAAATTAATTAGCCTCCCCTTCATATAAATCCGATAGCCCCTAATAATCTTTAATTGCATTTTATTGTAATGTTGCTTCTTATAACTTCAAATCTCTTTGAATTAGATGTCTTTATCAGCAGATTTCTACCTGAGGCAAAGTAGGAGATGTGGGTGTCGCAGATTCATAGCCAAATGGTTGAGAATTTTTGTTGTGAGGAGACGGCTGCTGAGGGTACACTCCAAATTGCGGCGTCTGCTGGGGATAAGTTTCAAGTGAGAGGGCGTTGGTATCCATAGTCAAACCCTAATGAGTTGCATCAAAGCAGAAAAAAAAAGATAGAAACAGAATGAAAAGCAACTACAGAGAACCAACTAAAAATTTGCAAAAAAAATGAAAAGGAAATTAACACTGGTGATTAAACACTTAAAAGCTACACCTGTGTACATCTAGTAGCTTTGATCTACGATCTTAGTAGTTTTGATATTTTTTCAAAAAGGATATAAGTGACATAATATTTCTCCTCTAAAACAAGTAAATTTTGACAAAATTAACATAACTGTGAAATAATGCTTTCTTTAAACTAAATAATTTTCACAATGGCTGAGATATTATAGCTGAGCTTATTTCAAAAAATAAATAAATAATTATAATAAAAGTGAGGAATTAAAATTATTTCATGATTGCAGTTACAAGTGTTAACTAACACAGGGATGAGATTAGCAAAAAGGCAAAAAAGCTGAATTTCCACGATAGTAAATTTTACGCAAGCGCAACCCTATAATAATAAATTCCAGACAGTTTAAGGTAATAAATAACGTGTTGACATACAATTGTGTACTAATCTATTATTATATAAATGATTACATTGATACTTAACATTTAGTGAAAATAAAAATTACCAATTGAAAAAATAAAGCTGGAAATTATATTTTTCCTCAGTTCAAATAAGAGACAATTATTACTTGAAAAACTACCTGGTTTAGCAAATTAAAACTACTGAGAATATATATTAATATTTCATTTCTTTTAATAAATACTGTTATGTGATTTATAGCAAATATATCGGTAATATTACTTTTTAAATTATATTGGAAAAAAAAAACTTTAACGATGGACCGAATTATTATGTTCATATTATAGTCTAATCTAACTAGAGCCCTGAAACATATCAATAACAGTGAAGTAGAAATATATAGTAACTCTTTAACATACAAAAATTGCTATTTTAGTTTGAAAAATTACATGACAATCAGCAACTGTTTAGATAATTGTTTTTTATTTGATAAGAATTTTGCATTTTATAGCATAAATAACAGCAATTATAAATAAAATTTTGATGATGAGTTAATTAACTCTTTTTCCAAAAAAAATTTTAATTAAATCCTTTTTTAAGTGATTGCTTTTGTTTGCTATATCTTTTATGTTTGCTATATTTAGTCGTTAGTTCATCTTCAAACATCTTGTGACAAATCCTATTTTTTTCTTTTTTGCAAGCACAGAATGTAAGTTTTGAATATATTCCCTTCCAGTTTCTCTGATGTTGTAAAACTTACATATACTAATAATCGTCGTGAGAAAAACAGTCACCTTTATAGTAACTAATTAAATAAAAAATTTACTTCTTACAAGAATCACGATAGTTGGTCTTAAAATTGCGTGAATATGAATAACAATTATGGATTTTGAAATCACATGAATATGAAACTAGATATGCGATTTTGAAAATGAGAAAGTACAAACTGGGATATCGAATTTTTAAAACGCGTAAATACAAATATGAAAAGCTATGTTTGATATTAAAATCGTGTGAATAAGAATCGAGATATTAGCAGATTCCAGGCTCGGGACCTCTAAAAGGCTTGTCAGAAGCAGCATCGTTTGAACTACGAAAATCGGATCGATCTGGAGGGCGGGTAAAAAATTCGGAAAATTTTATCAGCTGCGTGAAAAGGGGGAGAAAATAGCTAAAATAAGTAAAAATGAGAAAGGATTGGTAGCTATGTAGTTTCTGTAATTTTCTGTTTCTCTTTGAAAATCGGTGAATTTTCTGAAAAAGCGGAATACTTATAAAAAAAAGTGAAATTTTTAGAAAATCTGAATTTTTGATTTAAAAAACTGAAATTCAAGAGAAAAAAGTGAAAAAAGCGGAAATCCGCTAAAAAGCGGAAAAATCTCATCCCTGCTAACAAAAAAAAATTTCCTTATTGAAGACCCAAACATCAAAAATAATACTTTGCAAAAATAAAGCAATAAATTCTACTAGAATTTTATTTTTTTTAAAAAAGGGGGGAGTGTTATTTTAGTGAAAAATTAATTTAATTAATCAAATTAATTTAAAACCAATTTAAACTGTCTAAAATAATTCAAAAATTGATCATAATATACGATTAATCCTGCACTTTATCGTGATCCTTACATGTTCCAAATACACAACATACATTACTAGTCAATTTTAATATATTAATATTATTATTTATGTGGCGTATCATAAAATTTTTCTCAGTATGAAAATTTGCCTCAACGCTATTTTTGCCAACTTATGAAAACAAAATATTTTTTTAATATGACCCCAGTTCTCCATCAATCATTGTTTTTAAACTACAGTAAAAGTTTTTCAATACTTTTATGGCAGGGAATTTCATTTGGATGAGGAAAAATGATTGTTTCAACAGTTAAATTTCTTTGAACTGCTAAAAAAGTGATAAGTTCTAAAACAAAACCTTTGGTAAGAAAAAAAAATGTTGGAAACTTGCTCCTAAATTTGTTAAAAAAAAATTTTCGTAGTTGCAATTTTTCACATATTTTCTACATATTCTAGCTACTTTCTTTTTTTTTCTATTCTTAAGTAAGCAGCATTGTCAGCTAAAAGCAGATGGGGGGCGAAAATGTCTTAAACTAGTGCAAGAAAATTTGGAAAATTCGGAATGCAACGATATTGCAATGTAGCAAGTGTATTTTAGTAAATAATTAAGAGTCCAGTAGCAGAATTAGTGCGTCATGGTACAAGAAGCTACAGACTAATTTTAGCCTGGCAGCAAAAGTTTAATGTTGTTTTTCAGTTCAATGGTGTTTGGTTAATTTTTTTACACTATTTTTAATGTCAACTTATTTCAATAAACTAAAAATGATTGAAATCAAGAATATATTGCAATGAAGGAAGCTGCACTGTAGAGACACTTTTTATAAATAAAAAAACATTGATTGGAAACATCAAAATCACAACAAAGCAGAAAGAAATAGTAGAAACTGTCAATGATCGTTTTCCCCAACTTTTCACATAATTCCAGTAAGTCACATTTTTTTGCTTGTCCCAAGAAAACCATAATTAAGAATACATGTAACACAATTCCTTTAAAGTAAAGTATAAGTCCGATTCTAATTAAAAACCAATGCCACCAATTAAAAAACATATATTAGCTGTAACAAATAAAGCTAAAAAGACACTTTTTATAAAAAAAAAATATTTGAAACATCAACCACACAACAACAAAGCAGAGAGAAATAGCAATACCTGCAACGGTTTCGTATACACTTTAAAGAAAGTAATACCCACAGCGAGTTAGTATACACCTTAAAAATACAAAAAGCTTAGCTCAACGAAAAATCTACTCTCCGGCATTCCAAAAATTGTCTCGTTTTTTGTTTTTTTTCTTAATCTCGCTTACCTCGTAGTGTTTTTCAATTCATGCTTGCGTTAACTAAATATTTTTAGGTCTCAATGATTTTCCGACCTAATTATGTTACAGAATTTTTTTCTTTTTTGAATTAATACATACTTTCTTTTATATTTGTGAATATATAAATTAGAAGTTTCAATTTAACTCAAATTCAAAGTTTTAGCATTACAACCATTGAGGTGAAATACACGAGTGTGTACATCACAATAATTTTTGTTCTTATAATGAAACAATGTGACTATTAGTCAAATGGAGAGAGAACATTTTCAACCTTTATATCTTCTTGTTATTGCAAACGAAGATAATGAATGCTGGAATATTAAAGCCAAAAATCTCTAAATATGGTAGGTTACAGTACCACATTTGTTTGCACCCCAAAATTTCTTAAAGGAGGGCTTCATACATTTCACAAGTAAGTTAATTTATCACTTGTTGGAATTAAAATTGTTTTATTTATTTATTATGTATTTTAAAAATGTTTTTTTCCTTAGAACATCGTATTAATCCTGATTATTCCAGTTCATTCATTCTAAAATTCCTAATTATACTTTCAAAGCTATCTTATAAGCAAATATAAACAAATAAGAACACAACTATACCATTAAACAATGACTACATAGCATTATTCATTATTAAAAGAAAATAATAACTCGAATTAGGTGCTAAAATGCTGTAGGTAAAGTTTTGGATACATTGTTTCTTTCCTTTTCGTTTATTAAAAATTATATATTTTTTCTCTAATGTTTTTGAAAGAACCAGTTTTGTTTTCACCATATGCTATATATTTTTTTAATTTCAGTAGTTAACTTTGGGTTAGTTTTCTCAATACACTATTTGCTCATACAAAAGAGGGTTTATGAAGGATTAATAAGAAACAATTCGATAAATAGTTCAAAGATTCTTAACACTAAATTATCAGTTCTTCAATAATATCATCAGGTCATTTCAATTAAAATTGCCAAATCTTTTTAATTGCGATTAGGAAAACAAAAATCTAGAATACTATCAGAAGTAATAAAGTTATGTAACTTTACTATAGCAATTGTAAAGTTAAAATAAAATCGGCAAGTTAAAAAGAAGGAAGCAGATTTTTTAAAGGAGATTGATGGATTTTTTAAGAATGTTTTCAAAAACTTCTAATACCTGAAAAGATATCTATGATTTTACAAGATGTGGTACTATTGTAAAATCTGTGTTAGATTGAAATTTAAATGAGTTTTTTTTTTTTTAAATACTTCAAAATCTAAAAATCAATAAAAAAAATTACTATAAATGACTGTTACAAAACAACTATCAATGATTTTGAAAACTTCTGAATATAATTATAATATATTTTATAAAAAAGAAACACTTTACCATTTTTAAAGCCATTCGAAAATCAAAATTTTCTTCATTTTATACAGTTTATACATATTTAAAAATTGGAATTTTTAAATAATTTTCAATTTAGCAAAGTCTTGTGGAAAAATTATCAAAAACTTCACTGTCCTGCTAATTTTAATACTCTTGAAGCTTTCAGCTTTCTTCCATTGCCTTTATAAGTACAAAATCCGAATCTACCAAAAAAGAGACTTCATCAACTTTGACACAACACCCTTCTTTCTACACCGAAATTGCCAAATGAGAGGGTGTAAGTGACTATAAAGACTGATATTTGGGATGAGAGATGAGGAACTATAACAGCGGGCTTGTTCTATTTGTACTACAACTCTATGGTAGCAACTCTACTGCTTATAATAACATAGTTACTTCACCATATGCTAAATATTTGTAGCATAAAATAGTCTAGTCTTTTGAAATTTGAAAAGCTATTAAGTTCAACATTTAAATACAAATATTTTAATGCATGCTCTGGAAGAAAATGTTAGAATTCTTCCATGGTGTTGTAGATCAATGCAGAAGTTTTTGGTATTAAGATCAAGTGCAATTACTGATTTAACTATTAATGAGCATTTGCAACCTTAATAAACTATTGTATGATGTAATTATTATTAAAGTTGGTGTTTTGTCTAGAAAAAACCTATTATGTTCAGGACATTGATAGAAACAGGAAACAAACGGAAGAAACTGGACAAAATGGAAAAAATTAAAAGAGACTAATATAATTAGTTACAAGTATTATAAAAATAGCTTAAATTCAAACTACTGGAATAGAATATAGAACTTAAAATTTAAAAGATTTTTCACAACTATTAAAAAAACTTTAAAACTTTTTTTTAATACAGAAATTTAAAAATCTATATATTATATTACTTAAGGGTCTACTTAAGTATTCATATTTCACAGTATATGATTAAAATAACAATATGCAATTCCTAATTATGATCCTTATGATAATTCCTAATCCGCATTTTTTAGAACAGTATATGTTTAGTGACTCGTTAATTTTGTAGCATAAATAAAATTTTATTATGTTTTTTAACAGTTCTCTACATAGTTCAACATAAATTTAGGTTTTACTATAGATACTCATTTAAATCAAACAATATAAAATTGCAGTTAGTTTAATGGGTTAAGATAAATTTTATATATTTTTATATTTTATAAGATAGTTTTTGCTTATTTAAATAAAAATATGCATTAAATAGCTTGAAAATTAATACTATTATTTAAGCTAGATTGCAATTTGAAACTGTTTTAATATTTGATATTTCTTTTGTAAAAACAAAAAAAAATTGTTTTTCCAAGGTTTTTTTAACTGTGCAAGAAACTAGCCATCCCTTATAATTAAACATTACATTTTCCCACACTCCAAATAAAATATATAGCCATAAAATTATTAATAAGTAATAAATGTTTGGGTAGGTGTACCTAAAAAACAAGGAGGTGAGGAAAAAATTAAGCCATATTCGAATTGAAGGGGTCATTTTACAGGATAGCCTGTAGAACTGGCAAATGGAATTAACTTTTTCCTTTTGCAGACCAATATTTTTAAAGTGACGACAGTACTATATAATTTACATGAATGAAGAATTTAAGTTTATAATTCACCAGTGTCTAAAACCATAAAAGTATATTAAAAATCAGGCATTCTAGAATTTTAAAAAAAAATTATATTTGCAGCATAAATAAAATTAAGTTCATAAGTTTAAAGTAAACTATAAGTACATGCTCAGACAGAACAGAGAAACTAGCTGAGAGTGATTAAAGCATTCATTAAAAGCAAACCACTGCACATCAGCAATAGAAAAGGAATTTCAAATTTATACACAAGAAAGAAATGGAACATTTATTTAAACAAAAAGAAAAAAATAGTGCTTTACCATTAGAGAAATCTAAATTACTAATAATCGAATTTTAAAAAAAACTACCAAAAGTAACAGTGAGAGAGTGTTCACTAAGATTGAGATGGCAGTGACTTTGACTATTTCCTACAGAGGTTAAAAAAATTATAATACAATAAATAATAAATGGCTGAAGGTAATTTGATCAATCAATAATTTATCAAGTTCATTTATCTAATGGAAAAGCACCAATATTTTATATCAGATTACTAAAGATACTAAGTCAATCAAGGCATTTCAATAATATTATCTTTCATTGATTAAGTTCTTATTAAATTCACAATTTATTATACTACAATTTCACATAAAACACTTAGCGAAAAAGTGAAATAAATTAAAAATGTGCAGATATAAATGATCAAATTAAAATTATAATATATTATAGAAAAACAAGTAAAAAGTAATTTATTTATTCATTAAATATATTATTTTTTTTAAATTAAATTAAATGCGAATGAAATTAAATGAATTATTTTTTTACCTTTCAATTTCAACTGAAAAATTTCATTCCAACCTTAATACAAGTCAAGCATTATTAACTTAAAAAATTTGTCATTAGCTATTAAAAATTTGAAAGCTTGATTCACAAAATGTATAGATCTTCAAAAAATGCACAGATATGAAGGATAAAATTAAAATTATAATATTATAGAATAACAAGTAGAAAGTAATTTATTTACTCATTAAATATGTTACTTTTTCCTAATTAAATTGATTATTTAAATTAATTATTTAAATTAAATTAAATGCGAATGAAATTAAATGAATTATTTTTTTACCTTTCAATTTCAACTGAAAAATTTCATTCCAACCTTAATACAAGTCAAGCATTATTAACTTAAAAAATTTGTCATTAGCTATTAAAAATTTGAAAGCTTGATTCACAAAATGTATAGATCTTCAAAAAATGCACAGATATGAAGGATAAAATTAAAATTATAATATTATAGAATAACAAGTAGAAAGTAATTTATTTACTCATTAAATATGTTACTTTTTCCTAATTAAATTAAATGTGAATGAAATTAAATATATTTTTTTACCATTAAATTTAAACTGAAAAATTTCATTACAACTTAATTGCAAGTCAAGCATCATTAACTTAAATCATTATCATTAGTTATTAAAAATTAGAAAGTTTGCTTCACATAAATATTAACACAATATATGCTATTGAAGAGGTTTTGTGATATCAACGTAGTGACAGCACAGACAAATTTCTTACTTTTAGTTCAATATGTTCAGTTCACTACCTTATATTTCTAAGCTAAAGTAATCACTCTGCCCATACAGCTTATGAAGTAACTCTACAATATTAATATACTCATTACAGAACAAGACCTATCTACTCTAAAATGGATAGATAGTTCTCAAAGATTCAACAAGAAATGAAAATCTACATAAAACACAACCATAAAAGATAAAAACAGAGGTAGAGAGAACAAGAGATGGACAGACAGTTAGCAAGCATTTAAAAACAATTTTGTTAGAGCAAAAAGAGCTAGAGAATAGAGCAGAAGTGTGAGAATTATGCTCAGTAATATCATAAGTTAAACAAGCAATATCAAATTTATTTAATTATTTACAAATTTAATTAAAATATATAACGAAAAAAATTGGTCAAAACTTTTGAAAATAAAGCTAGTATGTGTATATATCTGCTGCAATTTAATGATTAAAGCAATAAATCATGTTATTATTCATAATAACAGGTGATTAATAATAACCACATTTCTTGGTAAATATGAAAATGTATTGTTATTTCATTAACCGGTTATTATCAATAATTGCCAGTGAAGTTCGGTCAATATGATAATTTATTGAAACTTTATCAGTCAGTGTAGAGATTAGTAGATTCAAAAATAGAAGATTACATAAAATGCCGAATTTTACTTATGATTTAATTTAAAATAGTAGCTTTAAAAGTCTATTTTAATATGTGATAATATGCATTGATAAGTGGTAATTTGAAATCTTGAGTGTATAAATTTTAATATCGTCCCAAAAGATTAATATTTTCATGAAAAGAGTTACAAATGCGCCTTTATCGCTGAGGCTGTGGTTGGGAATCTCTTTTGTGAGTGCCTGTCCAAGGCCGGAAGGTCTTGCTGTTTAGCCTAAATTGATTAAATCACTGAAATATGAACAAGTTCACTAATAATGTACTGTAAAGTATATTGACATATACTGTATATATTTTTTATTTACATACTTTAATTACATAGAATTTTTTCTTGTTTAAACACATTTTTACACAATTTCTGCGATTTCGAGTTCAGTTAAACATTTTGAAAGCTATGGCATATAGTGATAAAAACGGAAAAATTTGACGTCTAGAATATCTAACTATTAATTGAAAACTGAACTGCAAAGCCAAATACACAGCACGCTAGCAAAAATAAAACTCTTCTACTTACTGTAAACAAATACCACATGTTCATTTTAAAGCATGTGATTTGGAAACATTCCTTTCCCCTTATAGAACAAAAAACAAGAGTATGTGAGTCATATCTCTCATTTTAAGTAGAAGATTAAATGTACATGCATCTCAAGTCGTATGGACATACAATGCCATCTTGTGCTAAAAATTATAGCTTTTAAAAAGATCCAGAACACGGTATGTGACAGCCAGGGATGAACGAGAAATCTCTCTAACATGGCAGCTAAGAGATGAGAGGGTTTTATGCTGTCATGTACACCTGACGGTTAGCAAGAGAGTTAATGAAAATGTTAGCCTTATGGAAATATTTATATTTAAAAATTGCTGTTTATTATTTTTATCAATCAGATTAATCAAGGGAAGAGAGTGCCATTGACCAGTTTATCACATACTGGTGTTTTTTAAGGTTAAATTCAATTGACAGCTACACATTTGCCCATTTTACCGTGCACTGATGTTCTTTTTAAAGTCAAGTGCCACTGCCCACTATACACTAAACAGATATTTTAAGGTCAAATGCCACAGTTCAGTACAAATTTGCTGGTATATCCCTACATTGAAGTTTTTGAGGTTAAATGCCTAAGAAAATCAAGAATGTGAAAAGAACCAAAACCATCTAGTACAAAATATTTATACAACAAAAGAACAACCAATGCACACAAGGAGCACGTATCTGCTTCTAAAGTAAACAAGTAACTAACATTGTCTAACCATTTGAGCTGAAAATTACCATTACGCATGCATATTAAAAATCTCCAGCTAAATGCGCTGAAAATCGACCAAACTTCATTGGAAATTATAAATAATTTTAAAAAATTATTTAATTATTAATAATAAATAACTAAAAGATTAGTCATTTTAACTGACTTAATCGATTATTATTATTAATAACCCATCTTTTACATTGACCTCAACATGCATAATTCATACCATGCAATAGAAAAATAAATTATTATTCCTTTTCAACCCTAATTTTTTCGTGTAATCAAATTTTTATTAAAGTGATAAAATTAGTCTAGTTACAGCAGTCAAATAACATAGTCAAAAAAATTAATACAAAATTTGGCATTTGGGATCTCATACTACTGCAAGAACTATTTTCTATGATCAAAGGTTTATTTAAATTAAGTGTTTTACTTCACCTCAAACTTCTTCATATGCAAAGAAGAAAAATAAGAGCTTTAACAGAGAATCAAGAAAATAAGGATAATTAAAAATGATTTAACTAGCTTTCAACGTAGTTAAATCTACAACTTACAATAACATATTTGTAATTTAAAACTGGGGAAGATTTAAGCTGAATTTAAAAAAAAAAAAAGAAATATTTGTGAGTTGCATAGGCAAAGAGGGTGAATTTAACACATTTAAGAAAAAACAATAACAATAAAAAAAAGTACTACTTTTTTTTTTTTTTTTTACACATAGAATAAGAAAATTTCAAAATTTGATTTCCTGAATTTTTCTGATATCACGATGTCGGCTGTAATTTTCAATAAATTAATGACCTTGTAAAAAAATTTTATATTAAATTAGTAAAAAAATTCAAATACACATAATTAACTATTTTCAGCAAAGCAGCTTATCTTTTGCGTTTTAAAGCAAAACATTTACTCGGCTTGAGCTTTGATGGCAGTTTAAATATATATTACCTAGAGAAAACCCTAGCATTATTTCAGAAGACAGAAAATTTTTTTTATGGAGGAATTTTCTTCACAAGATGTATCTAAAACATTTTCTTAACTTCATTCAAAACTTTAAATGTTTATTTTTTTAAGGTAAAATTTTTATTTTAAAAATGCGTATTTAAAAATGAAAAATGAATAATAATAAACCATCATAAAAAAATTTCAAAATAATTTAAAACAGTGAAAAAAGTGAGTACTAAATCATAATGCACATTATAATAGAATTTTCTAATGAGATTATAAATATAAAAAAAATTATATAATTGGTTATAAATAAATAATTAGATTCAAAATTCATAAAACTAGAAAAAGTGTGTATTAAAAATTAATTTGCACAACTTTTTGATGTTTTCTTTTAAATTTTTATCAATTAGTACAAGCCATCTCTGGTTCCTCTTTACCTCCATAGTAATCCAAGATCGATGAAAATTATGCCCTTGGGGTTTGTAACGTACTTGCTGTGGTACATTGTGCTGGTGCCCTCCGTGGTGTCTTGGGCTTCCACTTCCAATTACTATATTTGTAAGATTATGATGATGGCGACGTCTTGAAGATGGTGATGGTGAAGGACCAGGACTTGAATGCCTACTACCTCCACCACCACTAGGGGTAGTAGTAATAAGTGTACCTCCACTGAGACTTGTACCTGCAAAAAAAATCAATTTAGCATTGATATAATCTCAATATGATTTTTTTCTAAATTTTAAATATATAAAAAATAAAATAAATTGCATTATGAGAAAAGTAAATAAATTTTAAAACTTAAACTTGAGATACTTTTCAAATTGAAAAATAAAAATCAGATATTAAAGTAAAATATTTAGAAATATGAAAGGATTTTTCACAAAGTCAAAACAGAGGTGCATGAACAGAAAATTTTGAGTAATATTACATAAAAGTCAAAACTATGAATCAATTAGAGTATTGTGTATTACACCATTACTTCATACACTGTATTATATAGTGAAACCTGAGAAAGTTGACCACTAAGTTGATTACTTCACTGGTAAACTTAGACAGGTGGTCAAATTACAGGGGAAAATAAGTAATCATTTTGTTTTATCATTTCTTACACCATATTACACTCATGTTTTTTTCCCCCATTTAACTACCAATGCAATTACCTTTTTTTTTAACAAGACTTTAAAATTTTATTTAGCAACTACCCCAACATATATTTTTAGATATGAGATTAACTACCAGAATAAATTTCAATTTCTTACAAGATTTTGAAACTAAACTAATTACCTATAAACCTTATTTTGTTAGTAATAGATGCCAAGTGTTAATTATAAAATTATCTGAAAATATGAGTACATAAAAATGTATGCAATAATAAAACTAACAAATTTTCAAAACCATGCAAAAGTGATAGCTGCTGAAAAATCTATAGAATTATTGCAAATACTTGGATGCGTAATTAAAATTTCCCGTGAAATATATAATGACATATAGCACACATGAAATATAGCATGATTTTATCGATACTTTAAAAAATTATGTGACAGAAAAAAGGTCAAAATACTGCATGAATTTAGCGCAAATTGAGTGTTTCAAAAAACAATTACTTAAATTCGCTAATTCTTGTGTTACGAATTTCTCCTGCTGTAATAATACCATATAAAAATATCAGGATTTTAAAAACCATTTGAAAACCAGTAGCAAAGCTGCGAAAATGTCGTTCGTAAAAAACAGTGGTATTGTCATATCAAAAAGTAATTTATCAACTGCGCGATTCAAATTTCGAGTATCGTAATAATATGGGAGTTTAAGAAACCATGAGAAAATCAATAGCAATAACAGCTAAAAGAAAAGAAAAAAAATTATTGGTACACAGCATAGATTTACAATGAAATCCAACTTGTTAAAAAGTTATTAGTAAAATAACATTAACCTTTTCATTAAATCTTATTAAAAACATTAATTCTTAATAGAAAAATTAATTAAATAAAAATTTTACCTGAATAAAAAAAAGGCAGAAAATATACCACATTGAATCAAAATTTGTAATGAAATAAGCATATTAAAATATAAGTTTTAAAAAAATTGAGAAAAAAGCACCACTTTTTTCTAGAAAATGATCAAAAGTAATTTGGCTTGTACAGCCAAAAGCATTTATTACAGAATTTTTCTTTAAGTCTCGTGTTCTCGAAGTATACCAGAAATTGTATTTCGCTTTTACAAATCCATATAAAAAAAAAAAGAAGAAAGAAAAGAAGAAAAAGAGGGACCTAAATGACTTACCTAACAAGATTTACTTAACAAGATTTTGACTTACCTAAAATGTGTGTCTGATGGTGCATTGATGAGGGGGACAATGTTGTACTGGTAGATGAATGAGGGGGTAACTGACTACTTGTGATGATACCTGTTTGATCCTCAACATCAAGTGGGGTGGTGAGAGGTGATGGGAAATGTAAATTCGTCAGATCAGGCAATGAACCTGTATTATTTGAGATTGGCACAGATCCACACTCTTCTTGAGAGGGATAGATGCTGAAAGCAACACAAACAGCTTTCGTTTACAGCATTCACAAAATTATAGAACAATGGGAAAATGTACATATGTAAATTAAATAGTATGCTGAACAAAACAAAGATATGCTTAAAATAGTTGCTTCATACCAAAGAACAATTATAAATCCAAAGAAAATAGAAAATATGATAAATTGAAATTGTTAGAGATAACACGAAGAGATTTTCTTTCGAATAAAATACGTCAAAAGTATGAATACCTTTTTAACACTAAATTGTGGAGAAAGTAATTCCTATCTTTTTACAATCACTTATAAAAGTCTGGCTTATTTGTGAGCCATGATCTGACCAACAAAATTAAAGTAACAGGTAATCAAATAAGAATAAAAACATTATTTTCAATACTGAATTTCTTATTTTACTTTGAGAAAAGTTAAATTAGAAGAATTTAATGTAACATTTATTTCTGCATTAATTACATAATAAACAGAGCTAGTTAAAAAGTTAAGTTATACTGATAAGATCTTGCAATAGAAGGATAAATTTCAAACAACAAAAGTAATGCATTTCCTTTTGTAAACAAACAGCACATATTTTATTATGAAACAAAATAGATATCACTTAAACCTCATATGGCTCTGAGGCTTATACCTCATATTAGGCTTAACTTTTCACCAACTTTCCTTGACACATATTTTATTTCTTAATTTAATGTATATATCAGAAAACTAAAACAGATGTTCTTAAAAAAAAGTTATTTTATTTTTGCATTGAACGCAAACATTTCTTCATTAAATATTAAACTTTATTAAATTTCTAATAGTATTCTTATTAATTTTAAGAGTAATTGCTTTTAACTGTAAATTTCATATTATTAATTTTTAGAATATTTTTTTTAAGGTACGTTAATTTGTTTGGCATAAATAGAAAAATATAATGGTTATGTTAATAAGTAGAGAAAGGCACCTTTTGAATAAGAAAAAACAGAAGTTTTGATAGAACCATCATTAAACTTTTGAGATGGCTAATACAACAGTTGTAATTAAAGTCTTTTTTTCTTCTTCTTTGCTATAAAAGTGTTTTGATATGAGAAATATTAATTTTTTGTGATGTCACATTGGTCCTACATAATATACTCAACATAACATGTCTCTTATATATCACATATTTTTATAACAAAAAAAAAGAGACTTAAGATATAACTGTTCTACTAGCCATCTCCAAAATATTAAGTAAAGGTTTAATTTCATAATAATAGAGAATAGCAAAAATTTATCATTTTTGTATTGTAAATTGTCCATTAAAATTATTTTGGTTTTCCATTTTTTAACTGGACAGTGGTTCTTGGATGATCTAACTGAAACTTAACATTTTTATACAGCAATAAAATTATATTTTAATGCGAATAGTTTAGAAATTATTCTAAGAACATTCCAAGTTACATAAAGTATTTCCACTCACAAGCACACACTAATTAGTTTAATTTACATACAAGACAAATATATTATTTTAAAAGTATAATATTTTAGAGGTATTTACTTTATTCCTGGAACTTCACAAGATTTTGGCCTCGACTGTTGTAATGGCATAAGATGGTTCTGCAAATAACAAAATCGTTTAAACAAACAAAAATCAACTTAAAGTAAATAAACAAGAGAGAAATAAACTCTAATACTGATAAAAAATTGGTTTGATATTTAATATTAAAATTTGGGGGATAATCAACAAATATTGAATGGAAAATTCTATTTTTCCTTTTTTTTATATAACATAAGAAAAAAGGAAATTGTTTTGAAATCAGAAATCAATAAAATAACAAAATATGCTACTTGAGACAAGCAAAGTTTTTCGGACACTAAAACTTAAGGCAAATGTCACAAAGTATCTAAAACTATTAAAAACATAAGAAAGAAACATACTGAAGATGAGATATAAGAAATCTAATCTAATTTAATTAAATCAAATTATCTAAGAAATTAATGTATAAATATAACTGAAAAGTCAGTGTTCTGTTTAATGAGATATTTTTGCTAGTCAAATGGAATAAGATACAAATTTAATGATTGAGTTTCTGATAGATTTCTTATTAAATTAATTATAATTATATTTCAAGATTTGATCAATGCACAAACAATCTGGGATTGCCAAATTGGCTCCTTCAGACTTCAGTCTTTTTAGTGTTAATGGTATGTGACTTTTATAAAATTCACACCAGTGTTGGCCTATGTATAAATTAGCACTTGCAATAAATTAGCACTTGCAATGAACTGAAATGACAGAATAACACTAGGTAAGTCACATACCTAGTGTTAATGGTATGTGACTTTTATAAAATTCAATTTCTCAAGAACAATTTGACAGATTTCTTTCAAAGTTTGTATTTTATCATTTAAAATTATATTATTTTAAATAATGTTAAAATTAATAATTATTGTTTGTATGATTTATCTTTGTATAAATGAATTTTATAATTGTGAGCAAAATTTTCTTGGTTGGTTTGAAAAGCATGCAAGATTTAGCAAAATACACAAGTAAAATTCACATTAAGTGGTTCAAACTTTTGACCTCTCCTGACCAAACTATTAGTATTATATAAACCAGATTTCGACTTCACCCTAAATTCTATCTTAAATCCTATATTTTAAGAGTCATGAATCCACATCCATGGAAAAAAGGTATACCTTTTTCAGAGGAAGTATGTTTTCACAACATCTTAAGGGGAAAGCAGCCGAAATTTTCAGAAAATAGAAGGATTTTTTTTAAAAAAAAGGAAAAAATAGGAGTGTTGAAAAACAAATAAAAATTTAACTTTAAAGTAATTTAATCAATTTTTATGAATATTAATTTAAATCAAAAAATATCTTTTTCCCTACGTAGCCAATATAAATTTTGAAAACAGTAATAAAAATAAAATTGCTGAAAAGATCAAAAATTATTTAAGTAAGACAGATATTTTACTTTCATTAGGACTTTAACAATATAATTATGATGCATAAGTAATTTGTATAAATAATATATTTCTATAAAATTGAGCTACAAAAATTTATCAAAAAATTGTTTTTGCCGAATTGGTATTTCATAAATAAAAAATTCTTATATTAAAAACTATTATTTTATCAAATTTAAAAATACATTCATTTCATACATAATTTTTTTTAAAGAGTTATTTTGGCAAGGAAAAAAAAACAAGGAAAAATTCATAGCAATGATCAAAATGAAAATTATCAAAACGCTACATATATTTATGATGGATTAAGCACATGTTAACAAATCCGAAATTGCAACAAAATCCCCACTCACAGTCAAATTTTATTTAAATGTACAATATATCAATTTTATTTAAATGTTCTTTATAAAAATAAAAAGTGAAAGCAACAACATGATTTTTAGAGCAAACTATCTTTCAAACTTTCGCGATTTCAGAATTTTTCTAATATTGTCTAATTGAAATTCTAGCAGAAGCCAATCATTATGAAATTTTTTAATTTTTTTCTCAAATAAGAAAAGAAAAATCAGAAGCATTTCTTTCCCCTTTGATGGGTGAGAAAAGTATCTTTTGAAACTAGTTCAACAGAATAAAAAATATCTTTTAAAAATTTCTGCAAAAAGAAAACTAAAATTTTTTACTTCATTATACTTAATTTTTCATTATTAGGAAATGAAAATGGAAAAATTGTGACCATTTCTTTTCCCTTCTATGCGCGAAAAAAGCAAGGAAAAAATCTTTTGCAAAAACTCTAACGTTCTGTGACAATATCGCCATAATTCCGGCACACGATTATTGATACTATCTAGAGTTTAACTTAAGTTTCAACATTTTGCTAAAACATTAATCGAAATCAAAAGCAAAATCTTATTGTGTATCACAATCTTATCTTTATGCTGAGCAATTTTATTTCTCCACCACTCCAACTAAACATGAATTGGCAAGCAGAAACAGAACCTGACGTAATAAAAAGAATTCATGTTCTACCACGTTCTGCCCCCTCCTCACACCCCATTCAAAATTAATGAATTAAAAAACAGGTGCAGTTGCAATGCTTGACCTTGAGTCTTTATTCTGTTCACTATGTTCAAAGGGGGAATAGCAGAAATGAGAGATGATTTTTAAAAATATAAGAAAAAGTAGGAAAAAGGAAAAAACAGGAAAAAAAGGAGGGGTGCTGAAATAGGAAAAGTAGGGGAAATTAGGTCTGCTGTCCCTGCATCTATATATATTTGAACATCGTTTGCACTAATTATTAGCATATTTGAGGCCATCAACATGAACTACAAGTTCTAGCATGCAAGAATTCGATCCCTAAATCAAAAATTACTCAGAACGTTCTTTTTGCGCACTCTACAGATAGATATATAAAGCAGATAGATAGATATATAGATAGATAGATAGATATATAAATAACTAGATAGATAGATAGATAGATATATAAATAACTGCTGCAAAGCAAATTATGTCATGTACTTACACGAAATTGCCAGCTCCCCTCCCTTGAAAATATATTGAACTATACACTGTAAAAGCCACAAAAAAAAAATTGCAATAATAATTGGCATCCACCTCTAAAAGAAAACTGTGAAGAGGGAGGAAGTAAATCACACTTGTAAACACTGTGTTTATTACAAAAAAAAATTACACTTCAAATGCCTTTTAAAAAAGCAATTTATGCTTTTGAGAGACATAATATTGATAAAGAAAAGAAATTCTAAGGATTCTGAAGAAAAAGGTACATAAAACTTACTTTTTTTGGGTCCCAATAACTGTTAACTTGATCATTTTCGTGCAATAGTACTCTATCAACTTCTACAAAAATCAAAAATGGTTTGTAAGAAAAAAGAAAATATTTAATGCTATTTTCAAACCTCTATAGAAATTTTTATCTGTCAATTATGCAAAGATATTAATATTATACAGATGACAATCTTTTAGATGATTCCTAGATAATAAAATTTAAAAGCGATTGCTACAACTCCAAGGTCAAATATACATAAGAGATAAATAAAAATTATTAACAAAAACATTTTTATGTGTATTCAGCATGAAGGATAAATTAATTCTAATGATAAAATATAAAAAAGATAAATCAAATAACTAAGAGTTTAGTAACATTCTTAACATCTTAACTGGTACACCAATTTTAGTAATGGATAAAATAATAAAAGTCATACATAAAAATCAACTACATACCAAATGTCCTGTTATTAGGAGGTGTATTGGCACCATGATAGTTGTCTTGGGGGTTCATAGCACTCTGATGAAGGGCAGAATCTGAATTGGTCCTAAAATAGCATAAGTTAATATTGAATTTCTTGGTGATAACTTTATAAAAAATGTTTGTTGAAAAAGTATTTATTGTTATAATATAGAAATTTAGAATTTTCATACAAATGTTCAGTTAGAATGTTTATTTATAATCATAGAAAGCAATTTAAATTCTTTTTCCCATAAAATGTGTTTTTTCCCTCATAAATATTATTTTAATAATAAGCGACTAATAAAATGATGAGTTTATAATTTTTTTCAATATACACAGCATTTTCTGGGAAGTAAAAATACTTTACTAATAGCAGCAAAGGAAATGTTTCTATGAATCTATTAACAACAAGTACAGTAACCTTGCGTTTCACTTTTCCCACGAAGTCATTCATCATTTTTATGGTGAGCCTTGTCTGAGTAGCACGTCTATATAACGTTCACCTCAATTAAAAATCCCACCAGTTGTAAAGTGCACTCCATAACATTTCTCATGCAAAAGGTAAATAAAAAGAATACAAGTCAAAACAAACGCAGGATCTTGCTGACAAAGAGTTTATTTGGTTTTTAAAAAATTAAGGCTAATTTCATTTCGCTTACACATCAGAAAATTTATCACATCTAAAATATTTAAAGAAAACTCAAAAATGGCAAATTTCTTTATAAAAGAAATAGTTTGTTAAAACTAATAAAATAATTTACTTTACCTCCGCCAGTTAGTATCAGGTGGTGGTGAAAGATAAGATGAATTATAAGGTGAAGCATCAGCCTAAAAGTGAATTAGAAATTAAATCCACATATATACTTCCAAGTAAAAAAATTAAACCAAAAGATTTTAATAAAGACTCAATACAACTTCATTTAAACTAAAATAGAAATTCAAAGGTTCATTATATTTTGAGTGCACAAAAATAAAAAATTTTACTTTAAAAAAAAAAAAACACTAAACTTATTTTGACCATCAAATTACATTAATAAGAATTAAGAAAGTAACAGAATAATTGATAATTACCCGACTTACTTTTTTAATGCAAATATATACTTAAAAGTAATATCTAACATATTACATAATGTGAGAAGAATATGTTTAAAGAAAATCTGGTTCCAGACATTATTTTTAATAAGTAACACACATTCAGATAACTGCAAAGCCTAAACATAATACAGCATATGAGAGGTGAATACTTAGCAATATACCAAAACAGACCAGCAAAATTTACAAATAAAAATATGAGTGACATTTTTCACTAAGATATTTTGTGTACAAAACCTTTAAATTAACTACTTGTACACATAATTGCTACAAAAAGATATCTATATATTGTTAAATGAACATTTCAACAGCTTTTATCTAGATTTCTTGCACAAAGATTCAATATTAATTACTCAAGGATATAACTCTAAAATGCTAATTAATTTGAGCAGATAGTATTTTAAATTACAAAGATAGGCTTTCTCTAAAATGCCTTCCTTTTATTTATTTATTTATATGTTATTATTTTGGGCAGATTTGGGTTCTAGTCAGTTAAATTATAGGAGGTAAATGCAATCTGGAAAATACATATTCAATAGATTTATTAGTTGAAAGTTTAAGATAAGAGAGACAAATTGAGACGTTATGGAGACAAGTTGAAAGTTTGGTTCTTGTGATATAAATTTCATTTACACATTTTCATAAAAAGATAATTTCAAGCAAAATATTTTTTTATGATAATCTATTAATTTTTTATTATTTAATTTATAACAATGGCTAAAATTTTTCTAAATTAAGTTACGAAAATTTTAATTTTACAATTTTAAATATCTAAAAAAAAACTTCAAATATAAAGGTTCAAAAAATTATTGAAATTTTCCAAAGGGTCAAAAAAGTTGAAACCTTTCAATCAAACCTTTCATTTCAAAAACCTTTCAATCAGTTTCATTAAAATTTTGGACTTCCCTAGGGAGCTCCTTCTCAGTTAACTTTCTTGGGTCGCACTGCTGCCTGACAGTACAAAACACACACTAAAACTAGTAAAATTACCCTTTTATTTTCAAATGCAAAACGACGACTCTGATGAGGAACTGCATGCCGTCCTCTTTCTCGGTGCATTCTGTCTGCTGAGACTTCTCGTCCTTGCTTCATATCTTCTAAACTATTTAAAGCACTCTATAAAAGAAAAAAGAAAAATATATAAAGCTGTAAAATCTACAGTAAAGAATGAGTTGAGGTTCAACAATGGGCAATTACAGCATCTCCTTATTTTTTTAAAATTTCACTCCCAACTCATTGGAAATTCTTTTCTGAACCCGAAAATCTGATTGTTTTTTCTCCAAACTGCGTATATATTTAATTACTAAACATTTAAATTGCCCAAAAAGAGCCTCGTTGGTGATGCAATCAAAAACAATTTCCGATTGGTCATGGTAATGGCAAGTTATGTGCTGAATGGAAATGTGCCGTCTCCATCTGCTAAGGCTATTTCAATGTTCTTTCATTTTTTATATCATTTATATTGTATGAATATCCCTTGTATATTATTAGTATAATATTATTAATACAATAGTTTAAAGGATTTAGATCTGGTGAAGAAGGGGTTGACATCAAATCGAAGAAGGGGCTAAAATAACTTGACATCAAATTTACTTATCTGAGAATCCTACATAAAATTTTAAATACAACCAATAGAAAACAAAAACTCATGTATTTAAAACAAAACAAGTTGGCATCTCTACTGCAGCAACAGGTTAGTGGCATAACATATTCCACTGTAATCCCATTGATAAAATAAAGTGAAAAATAAAAACAGCACTTGTAAAAATTAAAAGACATACAGAAGGGGAAAAATAAAGCATGATGATCGTTCATGAAAAAATCTGATCTATGGCACAACAAAGAAAAATACCCGAATTTATTCGTTTAGAAGCTAATTGGTAAGAAATGTCCTCAGTTTTTCATAACTGGTTGCAAAATAATAGTTTTTTTCTATATTTTGATTAAAATAGTCACCAGTCTCCTTCACTTTAAATAGTCGTTTTTTATTTGTCAATGGCAGCCCTGCATTTATTACCTATTCTAGCAAAGAAACTGTAAATCCAACTATAAAAAATTATGCTTCAAACAAATAAAAAAAATTAAAATATGCATTCTTTTAACATATGCATTCATTTATCGATACTTTCGTTTTTCTCCCAAATATTTGACATAAATATTCGAACTCAAAATACTTATTTTAGTTTAAAAGTTTATTTAATTTTGTATATACAGTGTTTCAAACAAAAGGAATATAAATACAAACATTACTCATAATACATACCTGTAAATCAATGCTATTGTTACCAATCTGATTTACGTTAGGTAAAGAGCCAGCTCTGTATGAACCAAGAGACTGGTTAATTATGAGGTGATGATTTTTTGGAGGACCCTGTAAAAGCAAATAAAGAAATATTAAAATTAAAATCTAAACAAAATGAAGATGACAAAAAAAATATGAAGTATTGTATTACAGACAGAAAATTAGTTTTTGTAGATCACAGGGTTGGGTTTTTGACGTCAAAAAGTGGTTTTTGACATGACAAGGGTATAATACTGGTTTAAACCGTCAAAAACCCGTCAAAAATGTCAAAAACTAAAGTTTGCCAAAAAAATATATAAACTTCAAAACTACCAATAGTTGCCATGCATTATATTGAAATTTAATTATACTATAGGTAATCAGCAGGTTTTAAAATATTTTTTAATTAAAATTAAGGTAAAATAACAGATTTAAAATCTCAGAAATTTATATTCAAATGCATGTGCAGAAAAATTTTGCACAAAATTTTTTTAAATATCTATATTTTGAAAAAAAAAAATTTTTTTTTTTATACTTAAGAAAATTAAAAGTTTATTACTATGCATTTTTGACATATAAGGAACATATAACTAATATTTATAAGGAACTTACAAGTTATGTTGTATAAATACAAACTTGATACAAGTGTATGAAAAAAATTTTAATGTTATACCAAATATATTTATTATCCAGTATGTTAATTTGAATTTAAAAGTAGTTATATTTATGAATAATGATAAATATAATTCATATTGTTTATTATATTTATTTATAATTATTACACTTATCATTTTAAAACAATTTTTACCTCTTAATTTTTTTCCCTCACTTGTATTAAGAATACAAATAATGCATATCTTGAAAGCAAGAAGTAATTATTCAACAGCTGAAAATTTAGATATTCAACAAAACTATGTATATAGTATTCAGCAAAATGAAATTCACAAGTATTTGGATAAACTAAATTTTCAGCATAGTAAATGAATAGGCTGAATATACTGTAAATCGACACTAACTACTCTGTGTATTTAACAGAAAGCACTTAAATTTGTATTGTCTTATGTTAAAAAGATTATTAAGAAGATTTAAAAGAACATTAAAAAGATTCTTCTTTAAAAGATGTCTAATGTGCAAAACTGCTAATGTTTATCTTTAAAAATGTCTAATTTTTAGTATAATCTATACTATACACTAAATTTGGTTATAAATAAATTTCTTAATAATATCACTGCAGATTTTCAATAACACATGAAAATGAATACATAATATTACAAAAGATGTGAGCTTTCAAAAGTACAAGATTTTGGTTACTGTTCAAAATATAAGTGTTTCTTCAAAATTTTAAATTTATTTTTTCTAGAACATATTTAGAAACACTATCCTTTATAAAAAATATATAAATTTTATGTATTAATTAAATTTCACATATGAATATAGGTTTTTGACATTTTCGACATTTTTGACAGTGAGGTTTTTGACGTGACGGTTTAAACCATGGTTTAAACTGTCAAAAACTGTCACATGTCAAAAACCTGCCAACCCTGGTAGATCATCAAAAACCTACAGACATCTCTTTTAGTTTAGCAGAGTTTACGGCATTGCATAGTTGACCAGATACTGATTTTAGCAAAGGAAACAATTATTTTGGTTTTGACACATAATATTTAAAACATAATATTTTTGAGGTAGTCAAAAGCCACTTTTTTTTTTTGTTTTTGTTTAAACCACTAAAAAAATTAGGGCTAAAAATGAAAAAGGCTGCTTTTTTTAAACAATATATTTCAAAAACTGTCATTTCAACTGAAATTTTAAAAAATTTGGAGCAGCAACTTTTTAAATAAAATATACTCAATTGTTTTGAAAGATACAGTTATATGGAAAAGTGCCTAATTTTCAAAATAATTATTTCAAATTTTAGAAGAAGTAAATTTGAGTAGATAAATTTAAGCTATAACAAGCGTTATTTTATTTCTAATAATCTTTAGAAAAATAAAAACTACAATTTTTTGAGCTTAACCCTTTGCTTATGGGGTTCTATGTTGTACCATCACTTATGGTCCACATGTTGTACCAGCCGTAAGCAAAAGGTCAATTAAATATAATTCTATATAGTTTTAAATTTTATTTTAAACTGAGAGTAAACAATAGGTATACATAAAAAAATTCTCTTTTTTTGATTACTAGATTTGTAAAACTAATAATCAAAAAAAAAATAAATAAATAAATACCAATGCTTTATTAAATAATGAATAAATAAAAATAGGATGAAATTTTATTTTTATGTCCAAACTACACTTCATATGTAAATATCTTTGAAATTTTTAATTTTATTTTTTTAATTATATTTTTATATATTTAAAAAGGAGTAGTATATACAACAACTCAAAACTGCCTCATGAATATTTTTTTGTAGCTTTAGTAGTAGTACTAAAAAATGATGTATGTAAATAAAACCTTAAATTATTCACAGTAATTCAAAATACCAAATTATATTTTAAGAAAAACTACAAATTTCTACAACTTTAACTTTCAAACTTCTACAACTTAAAGACATGGAAATACCTTTTAAATACTCCTACTTTTAAAACTCATAGTATTGATTGTTTTCAGCACATTAACAGCAAGACTTATAAAATATTCTATTTTTCCGCAACATTAGACATCTGATGCATAGCAGAATATCACAAAATATTTTATTCAGATTATTTCACTAAATAGACACCAATAAAATAAATTCAAATACATGCATGTTACTGTGAATAACAAAATATTACAAAAAGTCAATACAGACTATTTGTAGGTAAAAACTTGAGATTTTTAAAAATAAAAACCAGTCAGTCTGGTATTTTTCACAAAAGACCGGCTTTTTTGCAACCTAGAGTATTTTCCGAAAATAAATGTATGGAGAAAGAAAGTATCATGATAATAGCAGTAACAAAGGCTGGGATAGCCTGGTTGGTGCATGTCCAAGAGTTTGTGGGCTCGATCTCCGCCGATCGAAGACTCCCCGTGTAGTAAATGGTGACTGGTTAAACCTGTCAAGTCACAAAGTCCTAAATGTTCCCATAACAAATCATACCTCTTGGGGTAATCATCCAGGAGTTTCCTTGTCTCCCGAATTGGCTCAAAATTACAAGGCTACAGAATTGAACATTAGTCGTAAACTCAAAAAATTAGGTTGGCTGTTCAACGTCGGATATAAAATAAAATAGCATTAATACAATATTAATTGAAAGTTAAATAAAAGGCCATAATTTTTATCTTCAAACACAGTAGTTGACTATAAATAATTAAAAACTATAATTGCAAATTTACACAATAGGTAATTTTAATTCTTATTTATACTCACAATCCCCGTGGCAAAATCGTAGCGACAAGGTGACATTGTCGCAGAACGTTACAGAGTTCTTGCAGAAGGAATTTTCCTTTAGAAAGTAAAAAATTTTGTTTTTTTTTTCTGCAAAAATTTTATTTTCTCTAAAATTATATTTAAAAGATGCCTTTTTTGAGGATTGGAGGAAAAGGAAATGATCGTAATTTTTCGATTCTTCTTTGAAAAGAATACAAATAAAGAATATTGAAGGAAGAAAAAAAAATTTCTGCAAAAATTTTTGAAATATTTTTTGCCTCCACAATTATATTCAAAAGATGCCTTTTTCATGCATCAGAGGGAAAGAAATGCTCATTATTTTTTAATTCTTATTTGAGAAAATAAATAAAAAAATAAAAAATTGGTTTTCTTTCCTTTCACAAATTTTATGATTTTTAACTATATTATGTTATGATGATTTGCGAAAAAAAATAATAATTAGTGCATTTTCCTCTCACAAAATTTGAGAATATCGCCAATGATATTAAAATAAAAAAATATTACATATTCACTAAAAAAAAAATAAATAAATAAAAAAAAAACATTTTATTATATCCAAATAGAGTTTTTTTTCTTTGTAAATACAACGTTTCTGTTACTTTAATTAACATACATATTAGTTATTATTAAAAGTATCTTGTAGAAAGATATTAGTGCTAGAGAGGTTTGTCGCAGAAAGCCCAAAAAAATTTTGCCATGGGACTCACAACTTTTTATAAAAACTGGCAAAGAAATCAAAATGACAAAATTTAGATATTAATGTTGTCACAATTACAACTTAAAGCAATTGTGCAGATATTCTAAATTATTCAATTCTTGTTAAGAATAAAAAAAGAAATACAAAAATGCCAAGTAAACTTCGAATTAAAAATTTAAAAAGTAAATAAATAAAACTACACTTAAAATTTTTTAAAAAAAAAAAAAATTTTTTAGCTATTTAGATTGATTAACAAAGTTAATATTTTGATTTTCTAAATTAAACTATTGGAACACAAAACAGAATGTACTCATACCTTTTTAAACACTTGTAACTAGATTATTTAAAAATCAATTTAAAAAAATATTAATAGCAGTCATAAATTTGCTCTTAAGTTTTAAAATTTAGTATTGTTATGCTTACTAACTATGTTCTTATTGTCAAGTAATTTGTTCCTTTATCATTGTTTGAAATTAGACTAACAAGAAACTAAATATGTAATAGCATAACCAACTGAATCTAAGATTTTAAAAGTTTTTCAAATATAAAATATAATAGTTTTCAAATAGTAAATACATAAGTTTTAAAATTTAATATTGTTATGCTTACTAACTATGCTCTTATTGTCAAGTAATTTGTTCCTTTATCATTGTTTGAAATTAGACTAACAAGAAACTAAATATGCAATAGCATAACCAACTGAATCAAGATTTTAAAATTTTTTCAAATAGAAAATATAATAGTTTTCAAATAGTAAATATATAAGTTTTCAAATAGAAAGAGTAGTAATGATTCAATGATAACGTTTTTAAGAAGGGGAAGCAAACAGCTAAACAAAACAAAAAAAAAGTAGTTCAATCCATAGCTTTTAAACTTTCATTTTGTGCAGTATATTTCTTTGAACTTAAAAAAAAAGGAGAGACAAAAAGACAACACTTATTTCAAAACAACTAAAATCCATAGTGTATTAAAATTATTACTATAAAAAAATTTATGAATTACCTCCAAATTTAAAGACTAATTTTACAACTTATTACAATATTAATAATCACTAAAAAGATTGACTACAATATGAAAATAAAGTGCAATACGATGTTACATCATATTTTTAGATAATGCAGACAGTTAGCGAATATCATTAATTTTTATTTTTAACAAAAATTATGGAAAACTAAAAGTATTGAGGGGAAAAAAATTTCTTAAGAGGGAGATTCGCTATTCAGATGGCAGAGTGGCACTCTTGACTCGTACCTTAGATCAGCGACATATTTTCAGTTTGTCAATACTACAATAACATAAATAAATACCAATAAAGAAACTAAAATAACACGCAATGTTGGGTCTTTTAAATAATTTTAATAGTCACAGATCATTTTAGGTATATAGTAGTTCATTTATAACAGACAATAAAATTACAATACAATAAATAAACTTACAATATTTCGTAGAAAAGAAGCCACAACAAGATTCTTGCAGTAATATTTAACTTTTATTTTAGACATATTTTGGACCTCAGCAAAAGCAAAGTTATTTTTATTTAAAAATAATGAAATATTGTAATATGGAAGAAGGGTTTTATTGTTTTAAAATTGTCTACATGTTTCTGAATTAAATTTTTTAATATTTATTACTTTTTATCCTTTGATAAAATAAATAATTGCATTAAGATATAATTAAAATTATCTTGATTTTTAATCAAAATCAAGCACTTGAATTCATTATAAATAGAATTCCAAAATGGGAAAAAATCATTTGGTCTTTTACAGTTGCTATGTATAAAACACATTTGCTATGCTTGATCTCGAGGTCAAACGCCTGCGACAGGCTTATAATAAAAAGAGGTGAAAAATGAAATGAAAATAGAAAATGATTTCGTTCGAAGGATGGTGTTTAGTAAAAATATTTCATGCAGCAATAGTTCATTCTTCAAAGAAGAAATGAAAAAAGGGGTTTCATTTTTTTATGCTAACTCTTTTTCATTTGATACCTGATTTCAGGGTTGGCAAGTTTTTGACACATGACTGTTTTTACCGGTTTATACCATGGTTTTTAACCCTCTGTATAAAACGTCAAAAACCCATAGTTTTGGTAAAACTGTATTTTTATTTGAGTTTAACTGCTTATAATTTAAAATTAATTCATTTTTGGGCAATAAAATTAGAAAAAAAGTTGTTAAAAGATATTTTAGAACAGATTCTTGCATTTTCCCAACATGATTATATCAAAACATACTATTTGAAGTAAAATATTAGGATACTAAACAAAATTTTCAACATTTCCAAGCATCATCTTGTTTAGCATATTACATTACTAAAGAACGTCAAGTCATTCTTGAGTTAGAGTTTGTTAGTAGTTACAAGTTTTGAAAGTTTTGTTTAGCTTATTTCTAATATTTAAGAAATGCCAAATTTTAAATTCTTCTTTTTAGTTCTTGAATTTATAAATAGTTCCAAGCTTCTTTGTTTGTTTGTTTATTTATAACAATTAAGAAGTGCAAAATTTTGAATCCTTTGCAAATCAAGCTATAATGATAAAAGTAAGTATCACTATTTCAATACGTATATTACAATATTTCTATATGAATGTATATCCTTCTATAAGAATACATGTATATACAGTATACTCTCGGTTATCCGCGCGCGGATTATCCGGTTTGCAGATTATCCGTGCTCATTCCGGAGTCACACAAAAAATATAAAGAGAAACATTTTCAAGATTTAAAAAAATTTGATTCATGAAGTTATAACACTACCAAATTTTTGGAAGCAATATTCGTTATTGGATTGCAGTATATGGAATATCAGCAGCATGGTCAAAGGTAAAATCGTCTGCGTTATCACGATCTTGGAGAAAGATCATACCGCTTGATGAACAATCCTCTTCAGATGTTCAAGAAAAATATGATAACAGTATTCTCGAACAAGCAAAAGAAATCTAAGGTTTCGAAATTCTTGATGAAGAAAATTTAGAAGATTGGTTTCAAAGTGATGCATGTGAGCCTGGCTTCCAGTATTTGACTGATGAAGACATCGTTATGTAGTTAAATCAAATAGTGATGATAATAACTGACGCAGAAGATTTAGTAAATGAATGAAATACAATTTCTCATTCTGTTGCTCTGTGGAAACTTTATTAGATTATATGGGAGGATTTGATTACGGTGACATTACTGCGGTTCGTAAAATATGTGTATCGATATATGGCGAAGACGCATTACACATTTTTTAATAAGGAAAATTCCTAGTTTGATGTTATGCATGCTAATGTCAGTAATTTTTATATTTTTTGTACTGACATTGAATTTTTCTTTAATAAAAGGAGTTTTCGGATTATCCGTGTTTTTCGATTGTCTGTGCGACCTGTCCCGGTGATTAACCCGGATAATCGGGAGTGCACTGTAGTTGCAAAACCAATAGCAATCATTTACAACATTCATTTATAAAGACAACTATGCAAAAATAATATATTGTCCGCAATATGCCATAAATTAAAGAAAACAGTAGGCTTTGGATGGTTTTTACCACTGTCATGTCAAAAACCAGTTTTTGATGGCAAAAACCCAACCCTGCCTGATTTAGATTTCTTTTTTACTTTTCTTTTTCTTTCTTTTTTTTGGAAAAAAAACATGGGTTTAAGCATTGACAGGTCTAGTTTTTCTAATTTCTTTCCTACTAAAAATCCTGTCGTTGATGAAATGTTCCATTTTGAAATATCAAAAAAGTATGAAAATCATGACAAAATACCAAAAATCAACAATCAATTGTTTGGTAGAGTTATAAATACATTTAGTACAAATCATAATTTAAAGCACTTTGATTAATCCTCAAGAGTAGAGGATATACTTTTTTCTACATAGAATAAAGCAAACACAATGTGAATAAAACATAAATAAATGACAGAAATGGACAAATAACAAAATGAACAAGAGGTAATATTATGCATTTAAGCATTTACCATTTCTGCGTTTTTACTTGCGCTTTATTCATGTTCTTTTAGTTCTATGCATTTCAATTGAAATATCATTCATATCAAAGTAAATACCAACTATACTAAATAAAACAGAGGCTCGTAACAAACCTTACATAAATAATACTTTCGTAAGTAGGTACATAAAAAAAAGAGAAAATTAAAATTTAATTATATAAATCTAAAAGTTGTAGTACAATATAAGTTATTTGATGACATATTACTTTTAGCAACAATCACTCATTAAAATTGAACTATCATTCACATTAGATACCTACTACTATACTAAATGAAAGAAAGGCTTAAGTATAAACATAACATTATAAATATTACGTAAATTTAAAAAAAATTTAATAATAACATAAATTTTAAACTGATTTTAGTACAGCAAAGGATCAAAAGGGTACCAAACATTTAAATAAGTTTAATATTATAAAACCTTTAACACATAAAAATTAACATAACTCTATTATCAAATATTAAGAATATTTCCTAGCTAGGATTGGGCGATAAATCGATGCATCACGAACGATTGATTTAAGGCATGTATCTGCATGCCGATATAGTGACTTCCGTTTTAAGCGATGCACCAAAAATTTGATTTAACCCAGCGATATAAGACAACCCTTGTGGTTTACCAACATAACGATTTAACATTTTAGCTGCGAAGATGTTGATTGCATCTAGCTAGAAAAACGATATTCATTTCGTGATGTTGACTGACGAAGAGCTAATTTAATCGGAATTCCCGGTTTTGCATGAGGACCAGGGTTGAATTATAGAATGCAATGCACAGTTTTATCTTTGAGATTTTAAGTATCATGAAGATTATTTTCAGCGGGACTTACGTTATTTTGCGATCGCTGTGCCTTTCATTTCGTGCAGATTTAATGTTTCGTGTAAATTATTTTCAGTTAGACTTATGCTACTTAGCGATTGTTGTGCATTATTTTGTCACTTTTATTCTGTAGGGATTTAACGGTTTTTGTCAATTATTTTTAGTAGACATACTGTTACCTTTTTATCGCTGTTATTTTACGTTTTCATTCTGAACTTAATATCAATGAAAAGAAATTATGAATATACAAAAAAAAAATTCTTCATTGAATTTTTAATCATTGTTTTTCATTTTATGATAAAATTTAATAGGGGTATTTTATATTTAAGTAATTCATACTTTTATAAAAGTTAGTCTGTTTGTTTAATAAGTTTATTTACTGCATGTAAGTATAATAATTGGATTATTTTTAAACCAATAAATCCTATTTTTAATTATAAAAAATTAAAACTATTAATTTGCTTTAATTTTTGCAAAAACTAAAACAAAGTTTGTGCTATTTTTTCTAAAAAATACTTTGGCTATTAGTTAAAACGGCCAATTTTTTTAAATTAAATAAGAAGTTAAGCAATGTTTAGACACTTTTCAATAATTTTACAACATTACTTTTAAATATAGTATTTCTTTTAATTTTTGTTAAAATTCTTTTTGTTTGTTTGATAATTTGTTAATTAGTCAGAATCAGTATTATTTTTAAACCAATTAATCTTTAGTCTATTTTATTTTCAAAAAAGAAAATAAATAAATAAAAAACTTTCACTTATATTTACATTTTTTAAGTCAATACATTTTTATTATTTTAAATAAATAAATAAAAGAAGGCCTAACAATGTTCCAAAAGCATGTTTCTTTTTCAACAAATAGTTTAAAAATTGTTTTACTTACTTTTATGAACATTTCTTTGGTTTGTTTCTTATTTCAGTTTTTTTTTCCCCCTTTAATGCATGTATGTAAAATATTCTGTTACAGTTTTTTTATTATTTTAAAACTAATAAATCTTAAGTCATTTTTAATTTTTAAAAAAAAATTTAAACAAAACAAGACAGTGGTCTTAAGCCAATCCATCTTTATAATTTTAATTGAAAAAATTAAATAATGAATTAAGCATTTCTTTAGATTATAAATTTATTCTACTTATTTATTTTTGATTGATTAAAAATTTCTGATAGATAATTTTTTAACATATGTTAAATCGCTCTATATCACCGTATCACAATGTCTAACAGACGATATATCACGATATAAAGTTTCTTACATCACCCAGTCCTATTCTTGGCAGAACATATTAGCACAGCTATTTTAAAATTTTATATCTAAGTAAAATTTTTAAGTATGTAACAAAAAAACCAAATATAAACATGGGCATATCATTAAAAAGTCAAAACTTTAAAATTACTAAATATTAATTTAATTCTGAAGTTACAATAAGCATATAAAATTGAAAAACATAATATGTCTAATCTGATATTCAAAATATATATATTTTTTAAATGTCAGATAAAATACAAAAAAAAAATATATATATATATTTAAATAAATAAACAGTGAGGATGTTAAATTAGTAATTTTTAATTCCCCGTCGAAAAAGCTTAAAGAATTCTTCGAGGAAATCAAAACGGATTATAAGATATATACCACATACAGTAAATTAATACTCAATGACACCAAATTCAACGATCTATAATGAATTCAACAAATACTTTAATTTCATGCTAAACATAGTTATCATAAGATTGCATAGCATAGACAAAATAACATAGTTATTATAAGATTACTGAAAATCTATAAACATCAATTTTAAAGTCAGATGCATAAACATAAACAGAGTCGTAACGTAGTACTCACTACTTTTACATGTAAATAAGATGCCAGTTAGTAATGATCATAATTTTTACAAATTAAACAAATAAAAGGTTTAAAATCATTTGGACAATGTAATGCACCGCAATTAAATAAGGAAAGTATAAATTAAAGCCAAATTTGTTTGTAAATAATGCGTTCAGCTCGTAAGGAATGCAATGTTTTGACAGTATTGAACCACAGATACCCAAACAAATCGCATTGGTATTAAGTTTGAGAAGCACTTAATTATTTAACTTTAAGAAGTAGATCAATTTTAATAATTACCCTCGTAGCTCCAATAACTTCTTTCATAATTTGCTCAAAAGCAGCCGTTTCTTCAGCTTGCTTTTGATTATGAAGAGCTATTTTTTCACTAAACTTCCTCGGATTCGCCATCACGGAGTTTTGCTTGTACCTACATACTCTTCAACCCAGTAAATAATGACTGGACGTGAAAATTAATCAATAAAAAACAAAAACATAAGCTGAGACGCAGTAAACAAACATGCATTATCCTCCATGTTTGATGCTCAGCTCAATGTTAAGCGGAAATAAGCACAACAGCCCAACGATATTCAATATTAGTAGGATTTCATTTAAAAAAAAAATGATCTTAAGAGATAACAGCAACAGGGAGAAGATCCTTCACGTTCTCTCTGCATAAAATTAATACAATACTTTGTGCACCCAAAAATTTTAAATAAAAGAAACTAATTTTGAAAAATAAAAAACTTAATATTGAATTGCTTATTATAAAAAACTTGCAAATAATTCGAAAACTGTTTTAAACTGCAGTAAAACAATTACAATTATTTAGCATTAAAACTCAATAATTAATTAAATTATTTAAGTTGGTCAACTGGAATGTCTATGACCTTGAGCGTTTAATAAAATAATAAATTGAATGAAGGAGATTTAGTTCATAAAATCATGTTCAATGCTTTAAGACACTTACAACTTTTATTCATTTACGAACGAGTTAGCTCGTTCTTTTTTTTTTTTTTTTTTCCTGACTTACAAAAAAAAAAAAGGTATCATTTAAGATCAAGCAGAGCCAACAAATTTTGGTCGAAGTCGAATTTTTCTTTTTCTATGTAATGTTTAATAATTTTTTATTTTCGCCTCGTCGTTTTATTTTAAACTTCTTATCAATTTATCTGTAACTGTAGATTACTAATATTTAAAAACTTGTCTGCAAGATAAATCAGCCATAGCAGGCAAGTTAAAAAATCTCGGAACTGCTACACCTAAGCATAATAGTGCGAAAAACAGGATTATTTTGTCAAATATAATATGAATTTATAACTTCTTTTGTTTACCTTGCAAGATGTAGTGAAACAAATTTTTTCAAAGCCTTGATATATCTTTCACTTTATATAAAATAATAAAGTAACTTTAAAATGATGCTCAGGGTGTGTTTATTTTCAGGTCTCTGTCCATTCCTGATATTCATAGGTAAAAGATTTGTTTTTAACGGTCACAAAGTTATTAATTCTGTAAAAAAAAAAATTGACTCAGAAACATCATTAAATTTAATATAGCAAAAGATTTAGTTTTAGAAAGCTAAATTAATATTAAAGGAATCAGTGCATTTTTTAGAAAATTAATTTGCCTACTAATTAAATTGATTTTAAAAATTAATCTCTTTAATTTTCCCATGAAAAATATTTATTACTGGTATTATATTTATTAATTAAGAAGTCAAATAATATGTTTAAATCAGTATTTTGAGTTGTAGAATTAAAGTTATTCAATTATTCTGAATTTTTATTTAAATGTTTTAATTGATAATTTAATCAATGTTAATATATTCCAACTACAAACGCCAAGGTTCAAAATGCAATTTTTACTTGCAAATTCAAAAAAAATAAAATGTGTAGATGTTTATGGGGGTTGCTACAAGTTATCTTCCGTGATATTGTTGCTTAATTTCTTGTGAGCTACTGCTTGCCTCCTAATTGATCTTTTTTTAAAAAGTCAACAATTCTTGTGATATATATATTTATTAAAAACTGGTTCAACAAATTCAAAAAAATAAAACATGTCGATGTATATGGGGTTTGCTACAAGTATCTTCTGTGATATTGTTGCTTAATTTGTTGTGAGCTACTGCCTGCCTCCTAATTGATTTTTTTTAAAAAGTCAACATTTCTTGTGATATATTTATTAAAATATGGTGCAGAAATGAATTGATTTTAATTTTAAATATTTAAATCTATACATATTCTCCCAGCAGCCTGATATTCCCCCTCTTTATTTTATTCAATTGTTAAATCAATTTGCTATAATTAATCAAGTTTTATTCAAAATAAACTAATTAATATGATGTTATAATGAAGTACGAAAATGATTTTAAGTTATAGACAAATATGTTTATTGTTAAATTTTGAGTGGACCAGTGATATTGTTTGTGGGCCAGTAACTTTTATTTATAATTTCTAACTCTATAATTCTTTAATTATTGTAATTTTCTTTTATCAAAGCCTATATATTTGCTCAAACAGAATATAAACATGTCTATAACCAGTTTCTTCCTTTAGATCTTGACAAACTGATATTTGAAAAAGCATTTTATGGGCAAAGTACATTAAATGTACATTTCTTTTTACTGTCTATTATTAAAGATCTTAACTTTTTTTTTTACTGGTTATCATATTCCTAACACAAATACTATTGTAACTTTTAAATTATTGAGGAAAGGTTTTAACGGTTTTTTCTTATCTTTCTCGCTCTAAAAGTGCTCATCCAATGAAATGCATTTCAATGTTGAATTTTTCCATAACGCGACACTCTTATAAATAAAAGCAAACTGCTTCAATCTGAGACTATTTTCTTGAAAATAATGGTTCTCTTTTGCTGCTTTCTTTGAACTATGACTTGCCATAATATGCATGTTTGAGGACAAATACGTCTGAAATGAATAGCTTAACTGAAATGTTGTTCGCAATGACACTTGCCAATACCAGCAAGCCTGCTTTGGGAATCCAGAGGATGTGTTTCTTGTTTTTCAGCGGCGCCATCTATGGCTAAGAATACGACTTCAGCCACACACGTTTACAGAGAGGACCCATACATACATCCATAGATCATAATTTTGACCTGAACCAGAGAACGATCAATCTCCAATTCAGTACCCCCAGAGGTATTGATTTGTTATGGGAACTTAAAGGACTTTGTGACCTCCATAGATTTAACTTGCACCAGTCACCATTTAATACACAAGGATTCTCTGAACAGCTGGATTTCGAATTCACAATCTCACGAACATGAGCCTGGCATTATACCAACCAGGCTATCCCGTCCTTGCTTAACTCAGATTAATACTAAAAACTTTTCTTAACATAATAACCATTACTGTTGAATAATTCTTTTACTTACATTAATTTACTTCAAAGCAGTTTGCATAGTAGCACCTCCTTCTGAAAGTCATTTGAAAGAAAGCTGTGTAAGTCAAAACAAAATTTTGTTGCTTATTACTTCCTTCACTTTTTAACACTATTCGTAAACCTTTTTTATAAATATCATCCACAAATTCTACAATAATTATCTTCCTACATTCTTTTTTAATTTATTCCTGCAGTTATTATTTTTTAGTTGGGATGTTTTGTTTGTTGTAGATGAAACAATTCTGTGGGCCATCGGTTGAAGACCTCTTTAAATATAATGCGACAGTGAAACTAAAGAGTTCACAAGTCATAAGATTGAATTTTTATATTAAATGTGGTCTTAAATTTTACTACTATTATTTGACAGGGGAGCTTAGTATGGTAAGTCAAATAAATTTTCTCTCTTAAAAAATACAGACATTTTAAACGGATATTATGGTAAAACCTCAAACAAAAGTTTCCTTGAAAGGAAAAAAAAATAGGATCTAATTTTGAACATTTTTTATAAAGCAATTGTGAAAAATGCCTGATGTATACTTTCAAATCATGAAAATCAACGCAACCAATGTAAGCTACTCACACTAAGTATGCAAGAGTAAATTCTTCTATATTAACTTTGTGAGTAACAGCAACAAATTAATTTTTTGAATATTGTTTATCATTAAATAATTTAAACATAAAGATATAATATTATGTAAAGAAAAGCTTTAAATTTGAAGGTATGTATTACATTGTGTAGATCCGGTAATGCAGATGCAGGGTTAATAAAAAAGGAATCAATATGTCAGTACTGAGAAACACTACCAAATCATACTGAAAATTGAATTGAGGAGCTTAGTGGAAAAACCAGATAAGTGATATTTTTAGGGGAATTAATGAATCAGAGAAAATAATATAAATCGGTTGCATCAATATAGGTATGTTTAATGTAACAGAATTGTTTGAGCCTTCACTTCAATCTTAACAAACTAATCCACATTAGTTTTTAGTATTCTTGATTGATTTTTATTCCAAATTAAGCGGTGGTAAATAAAATAAGGCAAAGAATTATTAGTCCGACTTTCTAATATATGGATAATAAAATAGTTCAGATATCACTTTTTTTTTCATATTCTGATTATAACCTGTCTAAAAATGTCACTTAGCTTGTTCTTCCACTAAGTCCTTCAATATCCTTAATAAATCTAAAATATTTCAATTTTTTTTTTATATTTATTATTATTTGTAACCCTTTCCCATGATTTTATGTTATTAAACTAAGCAAAACTGGTTTATCTTAGTTCATCCCATCATAATAGAAATTAACAGTATTTTGCTTCACTTAGCATGTTATTGCTCGTAGTCAACTAATGATAGTCTAAACTTACCACTATCAATTTTCTCTGTAAATATCCCTTTCAAGAGGAATATATCCCTTTCAAGAGGAAAAATTGTCAATATAATACTTTATACCTATTTTAATACATTTGGTACTTATATACATCTTCAACAAAACAATTACATCATTTATCTGTGGCAACAAACCAAATCCAAATGTTTAAAAAAAAGAAGAAAAAAAAAACACCAAAGTGATGTTTACAGTAATTGAAACAGTAATTATGTGGTAATAATTAATTTGATAAGGACTTCAGAGCATAACCATTTCTCTTTCTAACCTTTAAGTTACAGTTTAATATATTTATAGATAGTAGTCAGGGGTCTGTCCAGGCTGAATTTACTACCGTTTAGCAGTACCTTCACAAATTCAACTTTAGGAAAATCAGTACTTTCACAAATTCAACTTTAGGAAAAATGGTAGTTTCACAAAAGACTTTTTCTTGAAATTTTATTTTTGTATCCCTTAAGAAACGATAAATCCGTATTTTTGTGTTGATTTTTTATTAAAATTTTTTATTTTTCACAAATTATGTCTTAAACTTTCACAAAATAGGTACCCCTCAGAAAAACCTAGACAGACCCCTGGTAGTGTAAAAAAAATTTTCATTCTGTAGGACGATTTTCTACGGTTCCCCTAAATGAAATTCGATTATACATAGCTTATTTTTATTATGCACATAGTATTTTTTTTTTATTTCACCTAACCCATATTACCAACATTAATTAAGCATCATAGCCGTCAATAATAGTATGGCAATTTTTTACGGTTCTTCATAACGAATAAGTACCTTTACTCTATTAATTTAGCCTTTTACTACAAAGCCTATTTCTTTTATTTCAATACTCATATACTATCTAAACTAATTAAGAATCGTTGTCGTTAATAATAATAAGGCGATTTTTTACATTTCTCCTAAACGAATCAGTATCACTTTTCCATTCATTTTACTTTTGAATACATAACAATTTTTTTTTTGCATTTCAATTACCATTAATTTAAAATAGTTACTTTTTTAGAAACACATTTTAAAAGAATAACTATAAAAAAAATGTGGTATTTCATAACTTTAAAAATAGAAATTTCGTGACATAATCCACACGTTTTACAAAACTCTTTTTTTTTAGCAAATAAGGCTATAAACTACAAATATCACTGATGTTAATCTTTAAAATATGTGATTTATGGAATCGTCTAAATTTGAATTTAAAACAATGGCTAGTGCTTAACCAATCAGAAAATTCAATTTCGTTTTTCGCTGATCCCACTCGAACGGTTTGTCGTAGAATGTTCTAATGCCAACAGTGACCTTCCTTGGGGTTTGAACTATCTGCCAAATAATTTCATAGCTTTCGGTCAGATGGTTTAGGAGTCTATAAAGGAATTACACACATCCACAGACAAACATTCATTTTTATATATATCATTTAATTTCCTTTAGAAACTTAAAGTAGTTTTGAAAATAAATATAATGGTTTGAAAAATAAGTAAACTGAAATTATGTTATAGTTGATTGACATTATTAATTAGTATTCTCATATTGTGTAGTTTTATCTTGCAAACTAATAGATGTGGATATCAGGCCAATAGAAAAAATATACTAAATATTTACAAACTATAAAAAAAATTGCAATACACTCAAAGAAAAAGAATTTAAAACCCGAATTTTACTCAAGCTTGGAAAGAACAGTTACCTCAATTCTCTCATAAACCATATGTTAAAGACATTCAACATAATTTAAGTATAAAGGGTGTTTCAACACAAAGTTTACAAGTTTTTACTCTACATTCAGGGAAACAGATGATGCAGTATCACATAGAAATGCTATCATGTGGCTGATAAAAATCTTACAAATATACAATAAAAATTTTATAAATTTACAGAAAATACAAGAGAGAACACCACCTAAGAGAATATACAATTTATTATTAAATGAACACCAACAAAAGTAACATGGTAGACTACATGTAGTCCATCCACTGTAAAAAAATAATTGATTTTAGACTTGGCGGGGTCTGTGTTGTAAAATCATTTGGGCCAAGATTTTCTCATGCAAACCATAAACGTATGTTTAAATGTAACTCCTCTTTAACTACTGGATTGTTACTATGATTTGCTCTTTAATCTTCTTAGAGTAACTGGAATATGAATGTTGGGAAATAAGTGCTTAAGCCGTTATCAACAAGCTGTGATACACTCCTCATATCTTTCACATATGAAATGGAAGCCTGCGTTTCTTAAAAGATTACAGATATGTATTGGTCTCCCCAAAATGCTGGGTGTGCAACCAGATTCTTCAAGTAAGCAAGACATAACAGGGATAGCAATCGATGACATTAATATAATGTCAAACCAACTACTGACTAAATGTGACAGCTAGATTATGAAAAGTCCATGAATAATAAGAAAACCAACTTGCATGCAAAACCATCTAAGTTGTATGCAAAACGTTTGCAATTCAACTTTGCTATATGATTCAACCATCTAAGCGCATCCTAACCCTCCTAGAAATTTGAAACCCAAGTTCTGAGAGGAGAATAGACATAGTATGCATTTCCTTTTATATGACAATTCCTTGCTATCACTTTTAGAGATGTGGCACAATTTTATTTTGATATAGTACCAGATTAGTAAGAGCATTTTACACAACATAAAAATCAAGGACATTATTTTTGTAACACAACAAAATTATTTTCAATCTGTACATTAATGCAAGATAAAATTCAGCACTAAAATGGAAACATTTATTTTAAATAGCAAGATACATATTTACAAGTTATACATTTTTTTTTCATATCTGGATCAACTAAATAAATTGAAAATATTTAAATTACATTTTTAATAGGTATCTAAAAATCAGTAACTCTTCCTTTTCTTTCCCAGTCTCCATATCGAGTAGGTTCTGGGCCTCTGGGACCTCCCACTTCTCCAGTGGCAGGATTTTTGTTTTCAGGAAAAGGAGCGTAAGGGTCAATAGTACTTTCTTCAGTGTCCTCTTCAGCTACAACTTCTTTATCTAGTTTTCCAGTTGGGGTCTTACCTCTTATCTTTTTACTAGAATCTGAAAAACTTCTGTGAACAAAATCTGGAGAAACCATCATAGGTGTAACTAAAAAATTTTTCCCTGTAAAAAAATAAAAACCATTGAAGGAAAATATGTTGTAATAATAAAGCATGTTGTAGAAAATTCATTTATAAATATTTTTACAAAATTGTAAATTATTATAGATGTAATAATACATAGATCAAAAAAAAAATTTATCTAGTCTAAATATTCAAACTAGGAAACTCTATCCTTACTGCAACAAAACTAAAACCTTATTTTGTTCTCGACAGAAGTATTAAGTACCAAGCCAGACTTTTAAAAAAAATTTCAACTACCTTATGAAATGGTGATAGTTAATTGGGCATAAATAATCTGATTTATGTTGATGAGATAATGTAATTTAACTAGTTCTTAAATTTTTGAAGCTTATAATGCATTGTAGGTTATGATGTTCTGGTCTATTTGTATCTTTTGAGTGTTTCAATTCATTATTTATACTAATTTTTTCTTAATTATTATTTCACTTTTTCTAAATTATAAACCCCCTAGATTAAGAGACATTAGTTGATCTGTTTATTAATCAACACACTATTTTTACTTAAAAAATTCATTGAACATTAGTTGTTTGAAGTATTTGATAGTAACCAAAATGGAAAAAAATTATTTTATTCAATTTTCGAGATTAACTTTATTTCTGATGTGATCGGAAAATGTTTTGCATCTCTAAGCGTTGCTTTCAAAGGCAAGCTGATGTTGGAGATCATGTTACTCTGTGCCAGAATAAATGAGTCTCATCTGTATGTTAGTAAAGTATAAATGTCAACACTCCCTCGGTTTTTAAAGGTTTGACAATTTTTGCACCATTCATTTGTCAAACTTCCAAAAAAATTTTTAATCTTCTGAATATTAATTAATTAAATGTAAACAGATTTAACATTTTCCTTTTAGACAGAAGGAGAAAACCTTTTTGAGTTCGACATGAAAAAGCGACATGTTTAAATAAAGGCTTGAAAAAAGTTGTAGTTGATAAAAGGGGGGGAAAATTATACTTAATAATGTATGCCAAATTTATGATGTTGAAAGTTTTTAGATGTAGTGCCTTAAAATAATTATTTTGGCAAAATATGCAATCTTAAAGCAAAAAAGATAGTGGAAAATGAGTAGAAGACTCTTCAAAATCAATTGTTTTTGTGGTTCCATTTTCAATAGAAATTATTGGCAAAGAATTTAGTCTCTTCAGTGTTATTGTACACCTTAAATACGTTTTTATAGTTTTTAATTTGCTAAAAGAATTAAAATGTTTAAACTTATCTATAAGTTGGGAAAAATATCTTCAAAGTTGTTCTCATAAATGAACATATATTATCTTGTTATTTTTTTATAATTGTACCTGTTTTAATAATAAATTAAAGGTGATTTGCATTCAGTGTACGCCATTTTGTTAAAAATTGTTTGTTTTATAAAATGAGACATGAAATTCATTAAGTGTCATTTAAAGAAAATATTTTTCTTATTTTTTTTGCTGCACAGCACTTTTGAACTGAGAAATATTCTGCAACACTAATATTGCACTTTGGAATTGAATATCTTCGGGTAAAAATTTACAGTTGGGCTTCCCTCTTATTTGAAAGATTTTCATGTTTTTCCAGAAAACATAAAAAATGTCTTAAAATAAGATTCTCTAATAAAAATAATAGGGGAAATGGATTATTTTAAAGACAGTAAAAGGCCTAAGTTGCAGTACCCATCTATTCTAAAGGGACACCTAATTCTAAATTCCAACTTCTTCTAATATCCTAATAAAATGTATTAAAATAAACCTTACATTGGAGATTATGATTTTGGGAACTATTTTTTCTTCCTACCTTAAAAAAAAAAAAAATGAGGAATACGTTTCATTAGATTAGCATAATCAATAGCTGACGAAGTAGGTGAAGGGAAGTAATAAGTTTGGAGACAGAAATTAAATTTAAATTCCTTAATCATTTTCTTTTAACAAGGATGTAACCATAGCATATAATTAAATATGTAAAAACTCACTAGGTTTTGAAATCGTTCTCAGTATTTTCGGATAAGTCTTGATAACCCTAAGCATCTTTTGATGGTTCGTTAAATGTTTAACATAAGTATTTAGGGAAACTATATTTTCATGTTCAATCCGAAGTTCAATCGCAATGTTTGTTTACATAACATTGCAAAATAAAGCGACGAGTCCTTTACGAAAACTTGCAGCTCTTCTCGTTAATATTTCGTCGTATTTACTTTTCCTGTTGTTGCAGGAAAAAAACTGTCTTAGCAGCCGCGATTTTAACCCTACAAATCTGTGGCGCAGCGATATCTGAAATTCGGGAAAGCACGCCAAGTTTTGTCCGAGTAGCGGTAGCTAAGTTTTGCGCAGGATGTGAGGAGCATGTGATGCACAGTCGGCTAAAAAATAAGATATCATGCTGAATAACTTTCGTTCTAACAATCAGATTTTCACGAATTAAGTGTCAATCTTAATGGTTCCTGGGTGTCCTCAAATATGCTATTTAACTATTGCTAACTATTAATTAAGTTGCGAAATCAAACGCACTTTCTCTGTATAAATGCATTAATATGTTTTTTTCATATTTGGAATCCTGGCCCTTGAAATAGGGTGGGGGGGGGCTTTGGATAAAAACGATTTTTAAGTAATATTTAATTTATTGTTTTCTTTCTTAAATAAATGTTTATTTATTAATAATATGGGTTACTATGGCGGAGGTTTGTTTTCCATCAGTAGCCGCCAATATTCGTATAGTGGAAAATAACTTCATGATTGTTCATTTTGGCCATTAATGAATGGATTAAACAATTAACAGTCTCCAGGAAAGAATATACAAATTGTTTAGTGAAATTTAGATTTTATTAAACATAATTGGTAATATAGAATGTACACTCTAACATCATCCAAAAAAAAAATGAAATCTCCTAAAGGGATCAAATCCAATATTCTCAAAGAGAGATTACACAGCCAGAATATCATCAGAGTCTAGCTTTTTCCAGCATGGCAGTATTATATTACATCTTTCTAATGTCAGATAATATCATTTTCATTTTGTTACCTGTATTTTTGAAACATGTGCAAAATGAAAAAGATAATTCTGCTTATAATAGTAATTCACTTTATTTCTACAAGCACTGTGGATAATTATTCTTTATAAGACTAAAAATTGAGAAGTATGAGTCACTGACGAATAACTTTAAATAAGAATTGTATGAGTATACTTTACTCCTTACGTAAACCTGCTAAATCTAAAAATGTTTTATTCTCTTATCAGTTATTTTTACACCAGCAGCACTTATAGTTTGTAAAGTATGGCGTAACTTGAAATTTCTTTCTCTCAATGAAACGGAAAACAATTAAACATCAAGTCCGAAGGAACTAAAATCCACCCCATCTGCCCTAAATGCCATCTATACCGAGCTTCCGCCGATCACATCCTGAACTGTCTTGGTCTTCTCTGGGAAGACATTTACTCTACTCCTCTTTTGGTATTTGATTTTCTTCAGGTCAACGGGTTCATAGATCTGGTCTGACTTCATCAGGCCAGAAGAGGATAAGCAACAACAACAATTAAATGTTTAGCGTGAGATAGAAATAAGTATATTTAAACTTTACACGCAATCAAAATGAGTTGTGTATGTGAATTTCTACTTTGCAAACAATAACATTTCTTATACTTCGAATCATTTTTTGTTAGACGTATTATTTTAAGTATCTTAATTTACACACTTATTTATTAGAAAAACATTTTTAAAATGTTATCAGTAATATTAAAATTTTAAAAATTTCACCCAATTGCCCCCTGCCTGCTTCACTAGCTGTAGTGAACGACCAAAGAAATCAACAGGAAAGAGACCGAAGAACTTCACGGGCAAGGCTACTAAACTTCTAGCATCCTAGAAGTGTTCCTTCAAAACGCCGAACTAGTGACGATGCTGCAATCACTCCTCTCCGAATCCCAAGCCTAATCCAAAATCCAGGACTAAGCCTTTTCCACGAGCCGATCACAGCTGATCATTTTTTCTTCTATTTTCAGATCCTCCAACATCATTGATCCTCTCAACTTCGGTGAGTCGGTTAAAGCCACTTCGCGGCTGTGTACCGAGATAGATGGAATTTATACCGTTCTGTTATTATAGAGGTTAAAACATAGTTCTGTTTTATTAGTAAATGCAGGCGGAGCCGGAAGGGGATTTAAGACAAGGACGCTTTTATAAAATAGTCAGTTCACTTCATCATTTTCGACTAAATGAAAAGTAGGCGTAACTTGAAGTTTCGTACAGTTATTGAGAACAATACTTAACTTAATATTTAACTTTAATAAAAACTTATGATAATTTATTCAAGATCATTTTAAAAAAATAGAACAAAATAAAAAAATTTTATAACTTACCATACAACTACAAATTTTAAGATTCCAGAATATCATATGCTTTCTCATGATCAATAATCATGGGTAGACTTATTCACTGTGATATAGACTAGTTTTATATTTCGGTAAAGTAATATCTATTCAAAATATATGGGGGGAAAATCCCTTTAAACCAATTATTATATAAACTTTAACGAAACCTAACATATTGCACATTAAGCTAGTTAAATGATTTCTGATAAAGCTGTTTTTCTGCTTACTTTTCGGGATACTAGAAAGAAACAAGTCGTTTCTTCTCTAATAGCTGAGCAGATGTGCATCTGAATATTTGAGTTTTGAAATAAAGTATAGTCAAGAAAATCAGAGAGTAGGCGCGGTGCAACTGGGAAGTAACGCCCACCTAGATAATTTCGCCTTTGATTTTATGAATATTTTTCATAGTTCTGAATTCCGATTACTGAGTTGTTACAACACAATCTTACGCGAAAAGGCCGAATCCTTAGGAAATTACAATTGGTCGTGGGGCAAGAAACGGATTACGAATAATGCTAAACTAGAAGACTTTAAATTCAGTCACAAAGGTTTGGCTTGTGAGACCCTGAGACCGAAATGGCCCTTTTACCCATTTGAAATTCGGGAATATGATGTAAAATCTTAGTGTGACATAAAAGAAGTGAAATTGGGGAAAATGGGCACATTTGCTCAGTTAAGTCCAAAGGACGAAATGAAAATCCGGAAAAGCATGGGATGGTGGCAGGAAAAAGAGTGGTGAATGGTCAACAATCATGAAAATCGCTGTACTTTGCTCGAAAAAAACATCTGACTGCTTAAGCAGATGCTTACGCAATGAGGTAGTTAACATCCCATGACGCCGCTGCTAACTTAACCTGTCGGTCGACAGCAGAACTTAGCTTCATGGGAGACTCCTACCAGCGATAACTGCTACGGACAGACGGGCTCAAACGCAAACAGTTTGACGGCGAACCTAATTGCTGCTACCGAATACCGCCACAGAAATTACGCTATTTGATCAAACCGCTACAACAATTCTCAACTGTTTAGTTTACACGGTGTGTTTGCTTTGTCCTGGTCTTAAGACCACAAAATCTTACATTTCTGTCATGAATACGTTGACTAGAAATCCTGCATTTCGTAAAAGTTGCAATTCAGGCACACGAAGGAGAAAAGAATCATTTCGGAAACCTGAAGTGGACGGTGTGAGGCTCGACTGGTAACCGGAACTCATCGGACCGGACATGCGTCCAAGTCATGGCAAAGGAAGACGTCGACGACGAAATTTGCCCTAGGGCGATTGTTGCGAATCCGCCACCTTCATCTAGCGGACAAAATTGAAACTAATTTTAGCTGTAACCGAAACTGATGAGCTTATGTATTATTATTATTGTTTGTTCCGTTCAAAATGGTTACTTCTACGCTTTAATTGGAAATATCTTCATTAAAATTTTCCTATTATTCTTTTTACTAATTAATAGTTGAGTCTCAACGAGAAGTAGGCATCAATTAACAGGGAAAATACGGTCTGATCCGCATCGAAGAGGAAGCGATTTAAAGAAGAGGTAAGCTTTCACCCAAATTATATTCTACTGGCTTTAAATCGTAAAAGAACTATATCATTTTTAATAGCAACGGTGACTATTGGCATATAAAGATGGAAATAGAATATTCCACAGAAGGAATTCTGTGGTCGTCATCAATGGATTTTCTCCGTGTCTATGTCTTGGAAGATGAGAGAAGAAATTGGAGCAGTGGAACTAACTCCGTATCTTTTAAGAATTCTTGTAGTTCTTTGACGTTGTTCAGGAATCTGGTTGCGGTGCGGTCTTACTCCGAGGCCTAGCCCTGCAGCCTGTGAAACAGGCCGAGTGTTCTTCCTTTGCAGTTGACGCATGTCGGATGCTTGTTCTGGGGCTTCATGCAGAGGTAGGAGTAATGCGCGTCTGCGCATTTCATGCATGCCTGCTCATCGGTGCAGTTTCTCTGGGTGTGGCCGAAGCCTTATAGCACTATATTTCGTAGTGACAGCCACGAAATCTTTCCACTCGAACAGGTCTAGAAGTCGGTCAATTTTAAAGATTTCCTGGTGCTTGGGATCATTGGTCAGCAGGGCCGGATTAACCTATAGGCACACTAGGCACGTGCCTAGGGCCTACGAAATTCAGGGGCCTACGAAAAACTTCGGAGAAAAAAATTTTTTGACAAAAATAATTTAGCTTTAAAAACAACAAGTGTATTTTGCACGAAATTATGAAGATACAAATAAAAATATAATATTTTTCGGTAATAAATTATTTTGCAGAATCTTATGATCTAATATATTACTTTTTTGCGATTTTTAGATTCAACGAAATCTTGTATTATGCTGTCGAATTCCAAACTACGCAAAATGTCGTATTCAATAGACATAAGTGCGAGCGATGCCAAACGATCTTGATTCATTGTTGAACGCAAATAACTTTTTATCAATTTTAATCTGGAGAAAGATCTTTCTCCTTCTGCATTTGATCCAAGAATCGACAAATATATTCGTAATGCAATGTGAACGTTAGGAAAAGTATTCACAAGTTTATCTTTAATTGCTTTAGGGCCTACGAAAATTGGCTATGCCTAGGGCCTACGAAAGGTATAATTCGGCTCTGTTGGTCAGGATCACTAAGTAGAGGGGGAGGAGCTTGAGTTCCTGGTCCCGCCTCTTCTGCATCTGCTCAGTTTTGAATGGTCGTAGTAGACCATCATCTGAAAGGTCTCTTTCGATGGTGAATCTCGATATCGGCCTCGGGAGTGTGGAACGAAAATGGTGAAGGAAGACGTCAAAATCAAAATAATGAGCAAAAATATTTTTTTATAAAAAAAGTACTAGTAACATTTTTTCTATTTTAGTATTGTTTTTTGAGCTTTATAGTTTATTGCATTTGAAATAGATCAAGATAAAAAATAAATAAACTCGTTGCAGCTGCGTCATACCTTTTTATGGCACTATTTGTGAAAAAGTACTTTTTAATTTTTTTTAACCAAAACTACGAATAGGGGGTTCATTTTAAAATTTGAATCAATTTAACAAAATCACGTATCTATAGATTGTTGCTCATATGTCAATAATATCTAGAACTTTCTTTAATTAATTATACACCAACTTCATAATTTTGGCGTATTTATTTAAAATGGGGTGTTTGGCCAAAATATTGACTGATATCTCTTTAAACGTATCTATGACTTAAAATTGGGTCGGCTGTTCAACGACGATTATAAAATAAGAAATAAAAAAACCTCTAGAATTTGAGCAGCGATGACTCAGGGGATAGAACGTTCTCCTTCCAATGAGGTGAACCGGGATTGACGTGAAATATCCTTAGTGGTAGACGGATCATGGGTTAGAGTCCCTTCACCGTCAGGTTAACTGTGGAAGGTTCTCGCAGTCTTCCTCTCCATGTACCACAAACGTGGGTTAGTTCCTTCAAAAAGTCATCCACGAAGACAAATTTCTCCCTATACTTGATCCAGGAGTTCCCTTGTCTTTTGGATTGGGTTCAAAACTACAATGGTACGGAGTTGAACATTAGCAGTCGTAAACCCAAAAATTGGGTCGACTGTTCAACGACGGTTTCAAAATAAAATAAAAACCTCTAGAACTTCAGCAGAAACAGTTTCTGGTCTGTTTTGCTCTAAATTTTAACTCCTCATTAAAAAATTCAGGAATATAAGACAGAAACTACATATCGTGAAAAAGTCAGCGGGTTTTTTTTTTTAAGAAACTACTATAAACAAGCGAATTTCTCTCCTCATGAAACTATGGAATTCTTGTATGTGGGGAGGGGACATCCCCCTGGTTGGGAACCACTGTTTTCGTGTATAATCCCAACCACAACCGAATGATCATGTATCTAATAAAGTCAGTAAATATAATGAATTGTGTTCATTATGACAGTGAGTATTTCGAGCATAGTAGTTGACTTCTGTGTAGAAGCACGCTATCTAACTGTAAATAATAAATACTAGTGGGCTGCGACCCGTGCTCGCTAACGCTCGCCAACCCCCGCAAATTGCTACGCAATCTTATATGGTTTGCTTCGCTTGCTACTAACTTAGGTACATTGCAAATGCACAAAATTCTAAGAATTCAAAACAATCATTCAAATCCATATAACAACTTTTAAAAAAAATTAGTATTACAGGAAAACGTTTCTCTATATAACATAAAATCATAATAGTCTGACACCGTTTTCCATTGTTGTCGGCGCATTTTTATTGGCCGAAAATCGCGTGGTAGGATCCAGTTTTCCCCCATTCATATCCATATTGTTTAGGTTGTCATCAGCAGATCACACTTGGTGAGAATGCTCTCTCTGGTTACTTCAGTTTCCGTTTTTAAAAGCGCTATATATTGAGCCACCTCAGCAAGACATTTTCTAGCGTTGCCATTCGGGGAGTTGTAATGAGACTTTTTTTGTCGCCGTGTAAGAGAAATATATATATAGATCATAGTTAGTTCAGAATATACTCGTAAAGCAGCATTTACTTAGTTATTCGCTTACAACAGAATTTTTCGATCAAAAAAAAAAAAAAAATCAATGTAGTAAAAATTTTTGTTTAAGATTTCATTTGAAAGGTCCTGTAAATTGTTTGTGAAAACATGTTTTGTAAATGCGTAATGTAGTTTTTTTTTATGACTATAATTTATCAATGTATCTGAAACTTGAGTCTACCCTTCTGCTCAATACTTTACTGATTCACAACCAGAGCCGGTCAAAGGCAGGGGCGGACGGGGCTGTTGCCCTGGTCCCAAATCAGAGGGGGGGGGGGCAAATCGGAATGAAAGTTTATTTTAGGTTTCTTCTTTTAAACAAACTATCAGTACAGTGTAAAATCCGTCAGCTTTATTTTAACTTTTTCATTAATCTATCGTATGAACACAAAAAAATCTGTATTTCGTTAATCCATGTCTTTCTAGTGCGGAATTCTGCTAAATTTTCGCAATTACAATGGACAAATTTTGCCAAACAAAGGCCTGTATTTTTACATATAGCAAAATGCGATATATTTACAAAAATACAGGCTTCTGATAGGCTTAATTGAGCTATTGTATTTACGAAAATTTACCTGAATTCCGTCCTAATGTTAGCAAGGATAAGAATTTTTTGCATCTAGATGGCAAAATTAGCAACCAGAAAACGGTATTTGGCATGACGGATATAGAATTGTCCAAAAATCAATGAAATGGACGGAATGATATTTCGTCTAACCATTGGAGGGGGAGACTTTATAGCTATTTTAGGTTCTAGTTAATTTTCTTGTTATCTATGTATAATGAGGTGCAAAATTTAAATACCTACATAAAGTTCACATCTTCATTACTGAAGTAGGGACGCCCTACTCTCCAATTAGGCTAAGTCAGGCACTGTTCACGCAGCACCTCCTAGAAAAGAGTAGGCCTCTGCACGGGTTACCATAAATATCCTTTAGTAGTCCAAACGTAATGACATATTTCGTATTTTCAACCACTGCGCAGCTTAGTACCCCGAACGTAATGACATCTTTCTTATTTTTCATCTACTGCGCACTTAACTTCGTCACATCGGACTACTAAATTGATCCGTGCAGAGGCCTTCCTTATTCTAGGAGGTGTTGGTTCACATCAATGTAGAAAATTAAGTAAAATTATATTGTCGAATTATTCTACTAATCATCTAATTTTTCCGACTGCTTATTCCGAAAATAAAAAACGACGCAAGATAAGTTATTTAGGCTAGTTCAGTTATACTACGCATGCGCAGAAAAAATTTAAAAAAGTTTCTTCATAATTTTGTAGGGAATCGTATTTGGCTACTAATGATAAAAGCTTTATTTGAATATCTTAAAAAGTTTCAAGCAATATTCTAAGTAGTTTTTATACTTTTTAAAAGGAAGCTCAAAACAGTAAGGGTTTATCCACTAATTTCATCTTGAATTATTAAACAAAATTTATTAAAAATGGATCACCCACCCCCCACAAAAGTATGTTTACATCTGCATGTACCATAATTCTCTGTTTTTCTCTGTACCATAATTTCTCTATGCCATCATTGTAATGGATAATTATTTGTTATTAAATTTTGTCGTATGATAAAAAATGAAATTTGTGAAAAACCCGTGATCGTTTTGAGATTTCTTTTGCAAAGTGCAAAAACTACTTGGAAAATTGCTTGAAACTTTTTAATGTAGTCAAATAAATTTTTTTTCATTAGTTGTCAAACAAGATTTACTACAAAATTATGAAAAAACTTTTTAAAACATTTTCAGTACATATGCAGTATAAAAGAACTAGCTTGAATACTTATAACTTTCATATTTTTTAACGAATTTTTAAAAATTTTAAATTGACAATTTTGTAATTAATCTTAAATTGCTCCAAAAATTTTGTTTAATTCCATTGAATATCAATAAAGTTACTGAAAAAACGTAAGGCGAAAAACTGAAATTTTTTTCAAAAATGTCCATATCTCCATAAATATTTACTCTAGGTTTACGAAACTGTATGCGGTTATAACAACTACTTAATAATAACTTAATAACGACTTAAGTAGCCGATACAATTTACAAGCTTGTTGCTTGATTTTATGGCATAGGGTGTTCAAAAATACTTGTTTACCTTCATAATTTATTTAATTCAGTTAAACAAATTAAATCTTTAAATTTTATTGCTATAAAAAATCGCATGGACTAAATATCTTTAAAGTTACAAAATAGTCCTTTAAACTAAACTCAGTGGCGCGACAGCCCATAGAGGGCCAAGGCCTACTATGCCCATCTCAGTTTTCTTGACCTTGGGCTCTTAGGTGCAGGAGCAGATGTCCCGGTCAGGTGGTCAGCCTAACGCGGAACCCCCAGTGTTTAGTTTCCAAGCATGCCTGGTACTCATTTATCGACCCACTGAAGGGTTCTTCTTGTTTTTGTTGTTCATTTACGTCGCACTAGAGCAGCACAATGGACTATTGGCGACGGTCTGGGAAACATCCCTGAGGATGATCCGAAGACAAGCCATCACAATTTTGATCCTCTGCAGAGGGGATGGCACCCCAGCTTAGGTAGCCGGACGACCTGAACGCGAAGTCGAGCACTTTACTGTAGAACAGTTTAACGAGGACCAATATCACACACGCTCGGTCCCTACGCAGGCTGATCCAAGTGGTCACCCACCCGCACACTGACCGCAGCCAGTGATGCTTGACTTCGGTGATCTGCTGGGAACCGTGTCTATATATATATATATATATATATATATATATATATATATATATATATATATATATATATATATATATTATAGAAAAGAAATTAATTAAATCACGATTAGTAGAAAATACTAAACTTCTAAAGCAATTAGTTCTATCTCAGTGTTCGATATTTCAGAAGAACTAGAACAATTCATTTCCATCCCTAGTTTTAATAAAGGCATTCTTGGAATGACTGCATTAATTTCTCCATAGGTAACATACGAACTTTCTAATTTAGTGAAACACATAAGACTTCCATTCATTTTAGGCAGCCAGACCAATGCTCGAAAGACATGCAATTCTCATTTCCGATGAAGCAAATTTAGATCTTCCATATCTTGATGTCGGTCGAAATTGACCAATTGTAAACTATTACAAGTTTATCCAGTAGATTACGGTGATTTTGCCATTCGCAAGGGCAAAAAGTATTTCGTAGAAGATTTTAAATTTATTGTTTTGAATCATTTTTTTACCCTTTGTCCTCAGAATCTCGATTAAACATGTTTTTAATACTTTGTTCATTATTTCGTATTAATTTAGGTCAAAATAAGTGAAAAATATTATATTTAGCATTTTAATAATTTATGGTTACGAAATACAGCACGAAACACCGGTGTCTTTTTCTGCGTTAATTTTCCAAATACGGCTCACTTCCAAAAATGAATCTTTCAAATTTTTATAGTTATTTATATCTAAAAGAAGCAATTATTTATCATTGAAATTTCTATACGAAAACAAATTGTTGAACGAAAACAAATTTTACGTTGTTTCTATACGAAAACAAATTGTTGATAAACTTTTTTAATAAGAATGAAAAAAAATTCAAACTGCTTTTTTTCGATTTTAAAATTTAGATTATCGTAATTATATTTGTACTAAGATCTATTTTTTAACAACTATAGACAAGTCTCATGTGCGTCAAGGAATTGAATATTATACTGCGCTAAAGGATTATTACAAAGGATTAAATTATTACATATTATCAAACAAATATTATGTTGTATCGTAAACAATTTTTAAGAGCATATGTCGAAATATAAGGTAGAATTTATAATCGAAAAAATTTATTTGGAATCATTTTAATAAATTATATTTATTATTATTTTAAAAGTTTCCGGTCTTGGTGGATAATTCAAGAACTTAATGTAAACATTTCGTGGAATTTTTCCAAGTACATGCATTAACTAAATGAGATTTAACTAAAATGGAACTAAATTTTCAGTTTCAATTTAACGTTGCCGAAAGTCAAATTTCTTTAACTTGGAGGATTCGCTCTCCACACCCCGTATTCTCCTTCCATACGAGGTATTCATTCTCATTCATCATTGCTTATTTCTGCCAAAACGTCAATGTTTTACACACAAAAAAAGTGGACGTTTTGTGGAGAACAAACATATTTTGGTTTCAAAATATATAATTATCTTTACGAATGAACATGTTAAGTATAATGAAATGGATATTTACCTGAACTTTAAAAAAGTTTAACTTTAAGAACACATAGAACGAGTGACTCAATAGAAGGATGTAAATGAAAAATATTTGTATTCTTAGACGAAACTTATAACACTTCAAATAAAAAATGATTTTAATCTCTTATTTAATATTTATTTTTAAAATTTTCATAATAAGTTTTACAACTCATAATTTTTTACAATTCATAATTTCTCTCTTTTCAGTTTGTTACTTTTGATTCCATCTACTCAAGCGAGAGTTTATAAACTGAAAAGATAAAGATCTAGTAAGGGAAAAATAAATTTTTACAACAATGGATAAATAGGCAGTATTTGATGCAAAAAAAGCTGAAAGAAATCACGAAAATTCAGTTAAAATTGCAATAATTCTTGAACAAATGGGATTTCCCCACCCAAAAGAAAACTGGTTAAAATTATAACACAAAATGGTCCTATCAGCATAGTAAATTTAAGCTGGTTCATTTCATAGTAAATTTAAACTGTATCAAAAATAAATGTTTCATTTCAACGGATACACTAGCATTTTTTTTACCAGTTATAACAGCCAATAATTATTAAACTTTATCGAATCTTTATACTCTTTGTGCACTTTTCTACACGCCTTCGTAGTTTCAAGTCTTAAATTTTTTTGCTGTAAAGCAAAATGTGGAGTAAAGAAAAAAAAGGGGAAAAATTAACATAAAAGGCGCTTAAAAATACAGTAACTTTCGAACAACTGTATTCCAGCTCTGTATTTGCATTCTTGCTGCGTGTAAAGCAGACCGTATGGTATTTTTCCAACAAGTTTAACAGTTTATAATGCTCGAACAAACTATAGAATGTACATTTTTTTTAAATTCTATCTCAATTCCTGTACTTTTTTCTATACATCATTATAACTACAAGTTTTATAGTTTTGTAAATGTAACGTTAAGTGTAATGTTATGTTGAACATCCAAAATAGCGTCATTTTTAGTGTCGGCCCTAACGATTTTTTAACATAGACAAGTACATTATAGAATTTCATGTTTGATGTGCATTAGATTTTGTGAAACTAGTGATTACCTCATAAGATTTAATAAGACTTGCACGAAAGTTTCATGAAATAACAAGTTAAGACATTTTCATGTTCCTGAAAGAATAAAATTTTGGAATATTTTTAAACAGTTTTCTTTCATTACATGTCTTCTCATGTTTTTAATTATTTGTAACTCTTAGACTAATCGGTATTTATGTTTGCTGATTTGTCATTTGAAAATAATTAAATATTGTATTTTAATGTTGTATTATTGTAATATTGCACTTAACTTAAATTTTTCTTTATCCGTTTCTACGTTTTCCCAAATATTTTACTTTCTTCGAACATTTTTATTTCCTAAGCTAAGTTATTTTTCTGTCAAAAAATGAACGTAATATTTAAATGAGTAAACAGTCTAAACACTAATTATCAACGAAATACGAGAATTTAGAATTCATGACTCAGTTGCCGAAATCCGAAATATTATGCCAAACACAAAAACGTAATTCCGATAAACTTTTCAAACCATGTAGCAAATCATAACGGCGCAAAAATCGAAACGTGACTTCGTAGGATTAATTTGCATATATACTCTAAATAACCAATTATACTTCAAAATTACTCCAAATTAAGTAATTCAAAAAATTTTAAATTCAAATTCAGAAGTTAGAAAAAAATAAACTGAGAACAATTAGAATTTTTTGTTTTTTAAAATACAAGTTTATTCAAATTTTAAAGTCAGATTTTTTTTTTCGTGTAAAATGTAGATACTACAGCATTGTATTACATAAAATTAAAAAGTTACGACAGTTTATTTTAACAAATTTTTACGAAACTTTAAAAAAAATAACTTAATTATAGTTTACAATTCCGCTTTAAAATTCAGAAATTTGGAGTTGGTTCGAGTTGACTCGTTTGACGATTCAACATCGAAACTTTTGTCCAATTTTGAATTTTTCCTTTCATTCACCACTTCTCGTTTGGTGCGTACCGTACGCCTTTTACTTTTGATATTGGAAGGAGGTTGTGAATAAATTGAATACATTTCAATGTACTCATTCATTTTTTCTCTTAGTAAATGTTCAAGTTCGCTTTGAAAACTTTTGTTTATGTTGTAAGGGTAATAAAATTGTGGAATTTTTATTTGTCTTTTCTTGGAATATGATTTTGTACCTTTTTTGGAATCGAAAATTTTTCCTTCAACATCTGCGAATCTTTCGTTCAATGCCCCAATTATTTTACGCAACTGGAGTTCTAAATTTTCTCTTTCTTCATTATAAATTTCAACACTAGATGACTCTGCAGTAACGTGTGAAGGGGGTCTTTCAAGGGAGTCTAAGTAGGATTCATCTGTATTAGAGGTTTGATCTACTACAAGATATGATACAGACTCATCGGGTGAATACGGAGGATCAACTAAAATATATGTTTCTCCCGAGGAATGTTCGTGATCTCCTTTGTGAAGCTCTTTTACATTTTGGTTATTTTCACCAGATAATTTAATATCGCCAAGCTCTTCTTCCGAAACTTCCTCTGTAACTATTTCTTCCGGAAGATCCATTAGCTCCCCACTTCTGTGTATATCAAAGTAATCAACTTCGGAAGTGGAAGTATCGGTGGTAAAAGAATCTAGCGATGTTCCTTGTTCATTAGCTATCTCTACAAAATCATCCACCATACCAGATCCGGAATCTATTAATAATGAAGATTCAAGCACGAAAGATTTCTGAGACTCGTTTACATTCTCGTTTTTTATAAGTGACTCCGTGACACCAGGTTGCGTGTTTTCATTGATTAGATTCCATGATTTCGGAAGCACTAATTGCTCTCCCTTTGCATGTGAATAAACTTCAGAGGTTGGGGTATCTCTGGGGGAAGAATCTAGAGCTATTCCATGTTCAGACGCCAATGTAAAATCTGCTTCCATGCCAGATCCGAAATCTGTGTAAAATGAAGTTCCAAGCGTAAAAGGTTTTAGAAACTCATTTACTATCTCTGATTTTACAGTAGACTCAGGCTGTATTCCTTCGGGAGCTGGATCTGAAGGTTTCAATTTAAAAGAGCACTGGAATATTTTCTTTGCATTTTCGTCTTTCCACTCACAAGACAAGGTCTGTAAGGGAAAGCTATCCATGTTCTCCCAAGATATCAAAGCTCCATCTTCGCTTATACTCTTAACCAAGAAATCTTCATTGCAGCTTAGAAGCTCTAACAGATCTAGAATGTAATCCTGCAGAGATTTTAGCTCAGCATTAAGTTCTTGCGAAATTTCTAAATTTAAAGTTTTAATTAGTCTCGATTCGCTAAGATTATCTAAACAGCTAGCTAACATTATGATCTCCGTTTCGCAAGGCTTCAAAATGTTTTCATAAAAATTAGAACCCAACTTATAAATTTCGGTACTAGCCTCTGATAAAACTTTCTTAATATTTCCAAACAGTAAACTAAACCCTCTTGCACTCAAATCTGGTTTTGGAGACAGTTCACCTTTTGGCAGTTTACATTTTTTGAAGAAAGGACCAAATTTATCATCAATTTCTTGCTTAAAAATATATTTTCTCAACTGATATTCATCCGATTCGAACAAATTTGATAGATTCTCTTCATTCATCAAGAGAGCAAAATTGTCCATCGTATCAACCAAGGCTGCTTCAAAGACATTGTTAATAGCTTTTGAGAGAGCGACAGATAGAGAACCGATTCTTTTTATAGTTTCTGATTGGGATGGTCGGCGTCGTTGGTATCTGCAGTACAGAGAATTACGTAGCCGAATCTCGCATACAATATCCCTGTTCTCTATTTTTAAAATGTGCATTCTTCTATGTACTTCAGCTGCTACAGAACCGCATCTTTGTTTCATTTTCCGAATGGTACAGTAAAATACTCTTTCAAGGGCCCTGAAAAGTAAACTTATTATTGATTTAAAAGTAAAATGTGAACTGGGTTCGAAAAATTATTATAAAAACGTACTAAATGATAAGCAAAATATCTTGTAGTTATAATATAATAAAGTATATTACGTAATATAATTTTGTATGTACAGTCGAACTTCGTTAAGGGGAACACGACGACGTAGATTTGTTTTTACGTGAACTAATTTTCGATTTCTCTACAAATTGTATATGGATAATGCTTTAAAGTACTTTTTTAACGTGAACACGCTCGATGTGAAATATTTTTTATGGTAAACTCTAATTTCATTGCCCTAGGAACGATCTTCACATTTATCGTGAATTAAGTTGTTGTTGTTATTAATTTACGTCGCACTAGAGCTACACAATGGGCTATTGGCGTCGGTCTGAGAAACATTCCGGAGGATGATCCGAAGACATGCCATCACAATTTTGATCCTCTGCGGAGGGAGAATCCTTTCTGCCCCAAAGTCACAGGTGTGCCTCGCTCAAAGTTTTCCCCCCTCCCTTTATAATCACAGGTTCGGAGTTGACGCTAATCCATTGCACTTGACATTATCTTTCTTACCATAGGGGTTGATAGTCATGATGCGTTTATCTCTGATTGGCGCCTTTTCGTTAATATTTATTATTTACAAAATGTTATGATTTCACAAAACAAGAATAAAATTCAGAATTTTTAAAGACTGCTTTATTTTGCGCTAGGTTATTTTTAAAAATTTATTTATTGTAATTCGTTTAAAAATTTATTTATTGTTTTCGTTAATATTTATTATTTACAAAATGTTATGATTTCACAAAACGAGAATAAAATTCAGAATTTTTAAAGACTGCTTTTTTTTCCGCGAGGTTATTTTTAAAAATTTATTTATTGTAATTAAAATATCAGTATTGTAGAGTTATTTCGTAATATTTTTAATCCCCTTTGCTCACAGTATTTTATGAAACATAAAGTAAATTAAATATGAAATTTCTTAAGTCATTTTTTTAGAATGTGTTTATTATTAAAATTTATTTATTGATTATTTACAGCAATATTAGTAAATTAGTGTGATTTAATGCAGCCGCATGCTAGGAACTAAACAGGACGAGAAACAGCATTCTTTTTGTCACTAATTTTTTAATATTAATTTATTAGCAATTTAATTCTAAATAGGTTGTCCCATAATTGCGAGATCAATTATTTTTTTTTAGAATTCTTGACTAGGTAGAAAAATTACACATAGGTAGTCTTGAAGTAACATTTTAAAGAAGAAAATTATTAAAGATTGACGCAATCTATTAATTACAGTAAATGTAGCATAAAAATATTTAAAAGCAATTCCTTTTTAACATATTTTAAAGGTGTTCGCTTTAGTTCCATACCATTTTTCACTTGAAATAATAAAATTGTATATTAATTATTTAATTCTGCTGTGATGAATCAGGATAATCTTTTATGAATCTTAATCAGCTTCTCAAATATTTACCTTTTGTCAAAAATTTTAAAACTAGCGAAGAGTGGAGTTTATGAAAAAAATTATTTTGAATGTTTCTGAAATATAGATAGAACAGTTGTGTTCATCAAGGCACTAACATTTCATAACAAATAAATCAGCTATGAAATAAAACTAAGGAAATTTAAATACACACTACCGTACAATAATAGATAAGACACTATCAGTTTTTCACCTTTTTTTTTTGGAATTTCTCACAAAATACCTAGAAGATTATTTTATGAATTTCAAGAGTGTAATAAATTTTAAAAACTTCAGAGGTGGTCTAAGGGGCCGGCAATAAATTATGAGCGAAAACAAGTATTATAGCATCTTATTTCAGAAAATGTAACAATAAATTTATTAACTCAAAGGACACTTTGTAAGAAGTACATAAAATTTCGTAAGCTTATAATGAAAATATGGACATTTTTATAGAATATATAAATAAAAACTTTTATTTGCCATACGATTTTTTCCTAAAACAGGAAAAATACTCAATAAAATAAAAGTTTTAGGAGCAATTTTTCATTAACAAGCATGTTAAAATTAGACCAAGAAAAAAAAAACAAATCCTTTAAAATACGTTTTTAATGTAGTTCTTTCCCACCTGCACTGAAACAAATATTTTTTCCTAATTTTGCAGTATAATTTTTTGAAGATATTCAAATCTTTTTTTTCCCACGAGTTGCTAACTACAATTCCCGACAAAATTTTTAAAAAAATTCTTCATACGCTCATATCTTGCGCAATTTTAAACGATTTACTTTCTGTTCAATTTTAAAATTATCTTGTAATTAATTAAAAATTTCTTCAAAACTTTTATTCCATTTCATTCAATATTTTTAAGCTATAGCAAAAAACAGCTACAAAATAATCCTCAAATTAGGACAGTGTATGTTCTACATTTACATAGCTGTAAGAGGACCAATTGTACTCGATCTTGAAAGAGTGAAAAATTCTTTGGATTGGATTGAGGTATTACCTATGATATAAGAAAACTTACGTTTATATTCAATTCAATGCTACTAACCTCGATTTCCGATAGATAATTCTTCGTGTAGGGGAATTTATTTATATTATGCTGGATATAATCTATATACTATTCAATAAATATATACTATATACACTAAACAGCCTAGAGGAGAGAAAAAAATCGTAAAATTCGATAAATTTTTATTTTTTGGCACTTTGAAAATTCTATATTCGATATAATATCCATAGCAATTTATAATAAAAGATGTTTACAAGAATGTAACGGTAATTTTAAAAAAAGTTATGATACATTTAACAAAAGCAGGAATTAAAACTTTAGCTTTTCGAATGATACTGAATCTAATTTTATCGAAAAATCATTACTTTATTAACAAATATAGTTTATCTGAGACAACTCACTAAAATATTAGTACAGTAACATATTTGCAAGTTTCTCTAAAGTAGTATAGTATTAAGTTTTAATAAATAGCCGAATTCCTGTAGCCGAATAGCCGAGTTTTAATAAATAGCCGAATAGATTTTTCCTTATTATTTTAAGTCTTACTTTTTTATAAATTGATTACAAGAAATCAATTTCAATTTTAGAAGTAAGTGAAAATTTATCAATTTGTTCTAAAATGAATGTGTCAAACAGAACTATTTTATTTCGTCTCAACTTTAGACTGATTCTAGATCTTGGAGTTCTATAGTTAATAAGGTTTATGCCATTAAACTATTTTTAAAAAAAATTTAATAGAGACGTACGAAGAAAGACTTGGAAAGAGAGCTCATCTTATAATTGCCATACCATAAACCTTCGACACATATTAATCAGGCCTTACAATTTTTATTTCGTCGCACCTTCAGACTGATTCTAGATTTCGGAGTTCAACAGTTATAAAGGTTTATGCCATCAAACTATTTCAACGACAAGAACTTTTTCAATTTAAGACCGTGGTGGGCGGAAGATTCGCAAGTGAGGTCGAATGCATATGCGTGGCGGAAGCAGCTTCATGATGACTTATTCAAGCTGTCGTTAAGTTACTTTCTGTTTTAAAGCATTGTATAATTATTTATTTTCTCTTCCTCTATATTTCTTTTCTAAATTCCAACAAATATTAAAAAAAAATAAAACGTGAAATCCACGTTAATAAAATAAAAACTTAAAAAAAAAAACTTATCTAGCAGATGTTTTGGAATAAGATGAAAAAAAAAAAAATTACTTCAAAAAGTTTCTCCAAAAATAGCTTAAAATTCATTACTATTTATTATTCTCATTCAATTTTGTTTAAGTAATCAGTAAAATAGATGATGTTATAAAAATTAAAGGTAAAATTTAATCTTGCAACAATACTACAAAACGCAAGTAAATATATGTATTTTTTAAAATTTTTACTCTGATCTTTTAATAAAAAGTTGTTTTTTTTTCAAATACTTATTTTCCGCAAGAAAATAAACCTTTTTTTTCTCCTTTTTTTTTTATTAACTTTACTAATAATCCATTCCTCCGGAAAGTAAATTAAAAAAAAAAAATATTTCATGATATCAGTATTTATTTATTTTTCTTGCAAAATGCAGTTGAAAATAATTTAAAAAGAAAATTCATAAATACTCATCCTAAGAAAACTTTTTTTAAATGTTCAGTAAGGAAAATATTTACCAAGGAATTTATTAGGAAAGATACGCACCAAGTACCTACTTTGAACTAATTTACTAATAAATAAGTAATTTAAAAATTATATTTTAAATTTCCGCAAGAAAATAAACAGTCTCCTCCTCTTTTTTTTTTTTTTTTTTTTTTTTTTAACTTTACTAATAATCCATTCCTCCGGAAAGTAAATAAAAAAAAAATATTTCATAATATCAGTATTTATTTATTTTTCTTTCAAAATACAGTAGAAAATAATTAAAAAAGGAAATTCATAAATACTCATCCTAAGAAAACTTTTTTTAAATGTTCAGTAAGGAAAATATTTACCAAGGAATTTATTAGGAAAGATACGCACCAAGTACTTTGAACTAATTTACTAATAAATAAGTAATTTAAAAATTATATTTTAAATTTCCGCAAGAAAATAAACAGTCTCGTCTTCTTTTTTTTTTTTAACTTTACTAATAATCCATTCCTCCGGAAAGTAAATAAAATAAAAAATATTTCATGATATCAGTATTTATTTATTTTTCATTTAATCGCATTCATTTAATCGAGAACTAAATCATTAAGCATTACGTTAGTTACCATTGATCGCAAGAAACGTACAGAAACTAGACAGTATAACTTATAAAAAAATTAATATAAATATAAAATTTTCTGTGGACGTGTTTTTCTACTTTGAGTAAATTAGATTCATTCTTATTTTTATTTAATATATATATATATATATATATATATATATATATATATATATATATATATATATATATATATATATATATATAAGGCATAAGCTTATTACGTATTTTTTCAATAAGCAATTTTTTTGTATTTATTTTAATTTTTCTTTACTATTTTATTTGTAGTTAACGAATGTTTAAAGAATTCAGATTTATAAAAATTTTATTCTCGCAAATAAATATGTGTGTATATGCTACCACCTCAGAAAAAAACAAAAACATTCTTGACTTCTTTCACATTTTTTCTATTTCAATTACATTTTAGTGACTTTTTTGTATTAATAATTTCAGAACACAAAAAAATACTGAATTACTGATATACATTCCTTTAAAATGAAGTTCATAATAAGTTGATTTCAGTAATAACATGAACAATACCTAGTGCATAGCTTCATTTAAAATACTTCTAATATACTAGTATGCAACTTCTTTTGAGAGATGAGAGAATTGGCGAGTTTCTAGTCTTCAAGAATTGTAACAGGATTCGAAGGTATTAAAATACGCCAATGCCAATCTCATTGTGTAACCCCTAAGCTTTCTCGAAGTTCTTCCTCCCTCTCTGCGCCTGAACATCATTAACAACAGGTGTGTTCTTAGGGGGGGGGGCTGTCTTGAGTAGTACAATGGGTTATCTTTTGGGCCAGAGAGGGCATCCCCTCTGCGGAGGGGATGGCACCCCCGCTTTGGTAGACTGACGACCTGTGCATTTTACGGTAGCACAGTTTAACGAGGACCAATACCGTGAATTAAAAATTTCGAAATTGTGCAATAAATCAGTTTAATTCAATTAGCTAGTAGCTTTTTAGTAATTTTTATTTGCTTCTATGTAATAGAAAAAAAAATATAGCATAGAAAGTACACATATAATTTTTTTTCTTTCTAAGTTTCTAATCTTTATAGCTGTATTTTATTTTTTTGAAGAAATTAGTTGTATTTATTGGGAGAATATGTATGGAAGATATTAAACATTTATATTAGAAATTTAAGCTTTGTAGAAAATCTATTGTATGATTTTTATGAAAAATTTCTGAACCGATAACGTGATATACTTTTAACAATTAGCAAATTTTCTGTCCCCCTTCGAGTTGACTTTAAAACAAAGTTTGACTGTAACACCAGAGGGCACCCAGTGGCGTAGCGAGCTTAACTCGCGCCCGGGGGACAATACCCTTTTAGCGCCCCCCCCCCCATTCGAAAACCATATAATATTCTATGTAAAATATATATGGTTTATATATAGGCGACTTGGATTATAGCAAATTAATAAATAAATAAAGTCACAGACTCAAGCTAGGCTTTAAATTTGAGACAAAAAATGTAGTTGAGAGAACAAGACTAGATTTTGAAATGTATATGATCATCTAGAATTAGTTCAAAAGATACCTATTATTTATTTTACATATTTATAAAGAAATATTTTAAAAACACGCAGTTTTTAAACAATAAAAAAGTAAATATTTATTATCTCTAAGGAGATACATATATTTAATAATCATATGATTATAATACATTAATAAAACTATTACTATGTCTAAATTTTCCGTGCTTTTGATGAAGAGAATGTATCAATAATATCATCAAAATTGATCATTTAAAATTTTTCTCTTTCCACACTTAAAAATGCTAGGTCACTTAGGCGATCTGTCAAAATTAATTTTAATTTGCTGAATGAACGTTCGCAGCTAGCAATTGATACTGAGATAGTCAGGAGTATTTGAAATGCCGCTCTCAGATTTGGAAAAACATCTTCTTCATTCAAGATTGATTATAAAAGTAAGAAATTCTAATGGAGTTTTAGGTTTAATTTCTTTTCTACTAACATTTTGCTGTCCCATATTTTCATAAAAAGTTCTATTACATTGAAATCTGTATTATAAAATTCACCCAGATTTTTAAAATTTTTTCAAGGTCGTAATTAACATTATCCTTGTTTAATAAATTTTCAACGTTTAGTAGAAATCCAAATTTGAAATTAAGGTCACTTAATCGTGTACACATTTCTTGTTGGAGACGATCAAGAGTGCTTTTCATAACGCGAGAAATTTCACTTTCTGCGGAAAGCCCACCATATGTGCCAATTCTCCAGGCACGTATTGTTGTATCCATATCCCATTTTTCACAAAGAGACTTTGCTTTTTCTATTACCTCTTTACAGAGCTTGTCTCAAATTTCGGCTAGTTCAGTCGCTAATGATTCAAGATCATGGAACACTTCTCTAAAATTCATTCTAGGATCTTGTAATCTGAGCTGCACACGATCAATCCTTCTTAAGATTTCATACCAGAAATGAAGTAAAGTTATAAAACTAAAGGTTAGTATATTTTGCAACAGAATTATAGCTTCACTTCTGTTGTCACTTGTAGTGGTAGTGTGCTCTGCTAACTTTTCTATTAGTTCTTTTATATTCTCTAGCCCATAGATGATAGCGATAACCGCTTGTATTCTAGCGCTCCATCGCGTTTCAGATGTGTGACCTGCCATCACGGCAGCATTATCGTAATATTGTGACCTGCAGTTTGTTAATGAAATTTCATCGTAATTTAATTTCTCTAAAATTGTATTTTCGATTTAGGCTGCATCTTTAGCATGTATTTCAATAAAACTCAAAAAAGATTCTTTGATGGAACCTTTTTTATTGATAAAATCAGCATCTACATATCTAGCAACTTGGGACATTTGTTCTCGATGAGAGATATCAGGAGTTCAATCAAACAAAAGTCCATATTATTTATTTCTTTTGATATCGTTTATTAGCTGATTTCGAACTGTAGATGCCAGAAGATGAATGAATTGATTTTGAATCTGTGGTGACAAATATGAGAACAACAAATTTTTCTGTTAACAAATTTTTTCATACTCTATTCACTTAATAATAGAAGCGTCGAGCAGATGTAGTAAGTAATCTTATTTGATTTATTACTTACCAAGAATGCCTTGAACTTGAAAGGTAGTAACATAGTGAAATGTACAATATAATTTATGCTGACATTAAACTTAAATATAATATTTAATATTTAATAACATTTCATTTTTATTCTAAGCAGAGCGCGATAACAAGGACGTGAATTAAATATTGAAGTATATTTAATATGAATATGAATTTAATATAATATTTAATATGAATTAGATATTAAATATTATGAATAATATTTATGAATTAACATTTATTATATTACACTGGCACTAATTTAAAATATATTTTCCAGAAATCGATTATAATAAAAAAAATTATCCAGCAATTTTTTGTTTTGCGGACCATTTGGCGCCCCTTTGTGAGTAGCGCCCGGGGCATGATGCCCCCCCTTGCCCACCCCTCGCTACGCCACTGAGGGCACCACCCCCTGCTCAAACTGCTAGCCATCTCCCCAGAATTGCGCTAGTAGTTCCTTTCGGATTTTTTCGCAATTAGAGCTCACTTTGTTCGCTCAATGAACAATATTCTAATTTAGTCCGGCATTGTATGTTAGATTAAATTCCTTAAAATGAAGTTCTGAAAGTAGGCAACATATACATCCAGTAAAACCTTAAATTTATATGCATTTAATTCAATTTATATACATTACTTTTTGACCTATATGTATTTCTATGCTACTTCGGAATAATATTTTTAGATAAATAGCTAATTGAATTATAAATTTTTACAATTGTAACTCATGCACATCGTGTTTTTAGCCTCGGCAGTTTCACGTTCTTTACTTCAATATAAACATGTCAATTGTGTAGAAAAAATATGTAAAGAAATTAAAAAGCAAAACAAGTGAATCATAAAAAGCAACTCTCCTGTTAAGGAGAGTTGTTTTGTCTCCGTAGGTGATTTTGATTTCATGGAGAAAGTAACAGTCAACTTTCCATAACTTTTCTATAATTTAATTTGGAATTCTGGATTTCTACTGTAGTTTAACGTAAGCACAGGCATTATTTGAACGCAAACACTTTTTGAAACATTGTAAAGCACTTAAATAATTTATATTCACTTTAGAGGGAAAATTTGGCGGGGAAAAAATACTAAGACTTCTTGCGCTCACGGCTAAAATCATAGAAATCATGCTAATGACTTAAAACTACTTTAAATAGACAGTCAAACATACCCTTTTTAAAACCAGACTAGCTTAAAGAAATTTAAAAATGAATTTTTATTTTTAAATATAAAAATGTTTAGATTTAAAAAAATCCAAATATTTTTATATTTAAAAAATATACTCAAAATAATTTAAAACAAATTATTTTGATAAAAAAAACATTTACCAATATGCAAGTGCTATAGTATGAATTTAACAACATAGTATACTCGCTAGTTATCAAGTTTTAACTTAATAGGTTTATTAAAAGTTTAAAAATCTTACACGCAAGGTGATTGAATTTGAATTGAGAGCAGATTTAAGGAAAATGCTTATTAGATTTAAAGCTTGTCTAATGCTTATCATTAGATTTGAATAAATTTTAAGCGAGATATTTTAGTTTTCAGAAGATTCCAGATTTCACTATTCTTGCTTTAACTTTGGAAGTTTTAATTATATTCTTTTATTGTGTGTTTCTTTGTTCAGTATAAAACAAAATACAACATTTTTTTAAGAAAAAAAAATCCAAAATTTTGTTAGGGAAAATTTTAAAGAATTATAAATTAATTATAAAGAAAATTCAAAATATAACTAAATTATTATTAAAACTGCGTAAACTGACAAGCACAGTTAAAGCAAAAATATAGAACAGTGTTATAATCTGTTCGATTTTAACTTTTCATTTTTGTCCAACTTATAGCTCAGTTTGTTTTTGATTTTTGTTGCTCATACAAAGAAAGAAATATATTTCAGAAGTTTATAAACTTGACTGTTCAGGTGTTAGTGCCAGTCTCTCTTCTTACATTTCAGTTTTTATTGCAAAGCAAAATAGCAATTTCATAAGACTTTTTTAACAACAGACTAATCAAATAGTTTTATAAAGTGATGTTTGAACAAATCTGTTATGTAGATTGGGAAAAGATCACTGTATCTTCAATGGCCTAAGAGTCAGGCCCGGATATACTTAGGCACTAGAATAGCTCGAGCTAAAAGAATATTACCTCTTATTTTGGGTAACGAAATAAACCGTTATTACTGAGTCTTACGCTGACGACTACCAAAATAAAAGAACAAAATAATGATAAAATGCTATGGTGGTTTGGGATCATGGAACCTGTGTTTACCTGAAAGCAAACCAGACTGAATTAAAGTGGGTAAATTTCGACTGAAAGTTACAGTATGTGTACGTAAATATTTTTAATGAAAATCTAATATTAAAATTGATGTAAAGAAGGTCAAATTTAGTAGAAATTTGAACATACTCGCATGGTTCAGGTATAAGGCACCAGTATGGACGATCGTCTACATATTCCTCCTCTTCTTTTACACATTCTTCTGCGACTTTCTTCTCATTTTCATTGATACATTTTGCAGAAGAAAAGTAATCTAGGAAACAATAATAGATTCATTATGAAAATACACATTTTGTAGATTTCTAACTATATCTGAAAATCGAATGATGGTGTCGTAGTTTTCCATTGTTGTCGGTAAGTTTTTATTGGACAGATTATTACATGGTAGAAGCCAGTTTCCCCAACATTAATTTACACTTTGTTTTTGCTTCTCATCTGCATAAAATAAATATAAGTCAAAGATACTGTTTTCCTGTAATAAAATTTCGTATCCCTAATTTAAAAATATTTAGCTTTAACATTTGTGTTTTTTTTTTCTACTTTGCTTTCAATGCGTTTTTAATTTAGTTTGTTTTCTAAATTTAAAGCCTAACTAAAAGCGTTGTTTCAGTATTATAATTTAATTCTATGATATTACATTATTACTCTACATTTTAAGATAAACTTATTTAAAGCAGTCTACTTAAAGTTTTTCCTATTTTTGCTGCACATCCATTAATATACTATTATAAATTACAGTTAAAGAGATTCGTTAAATGATTAAATGAACTTATGGCGAGTTTTTACTGAAGTTCAGAAGAGGGTTTGATTTATTAGCTACCTTGAATTGGCCAGAATCTGGATGTCCACAATGTAAGTATATTATACTGGATAATTCGAAAGGTTATCAAAGCTTAACCCAGTCAGGGGGCATCCGGAGAATACTGTAGACTAAGTGCGCGTACGTGACCTCTCAGCAAAAGAAAAAGATTATAAAAGGTCGGCTTGATCAAAAGGTTATAATTAATAAGGTTAAACTGCGATGGCTCAAGGGGTAGAGCGTTCACCTTCCAGTGAGGAGAGCCGGGTTCGATTCCCATCGGTGGCTGGTCGATACGAATTCCGCATCCGGCTTGCACTGACCGGAGTGCTGACGTGAAATATCCTCAGTGGTAGACGGATCATGGATTTGAGTCCCCTTGTCAGGCTAACCGTGGGATGCTCTCGTGGTCTTCCTCTCCATGTAGCGCAAATGTGTGTTAACTCCATCAAAAAGTCCTCCACGGAGCAAATTACCCAATACTTGATCCAGGAGTTCTCTTTTCTTTTGGATTGGGTTTAAAATTACAAGGCTACGGAGTAAAAGACGTAAACCCCAAAATTGGGTCTGCTGTTCAATGACGGTTATAAAATTAAATAATTTCGAACTTAATGATCAGCTTCATGCACAATGTGATTTATTAATATAGCATTTTATTTAGCATGATTTATAACATGTGACTATTTAATATAAAAGCCCTTTTAGGTTAGCGAAATTATTAAACTATGGTTGTGAAGTCACCAAATATGTTATAATAATATACTCATAATTTCAAATGTTTTTTTAAAAAATAATTACTAAGCAAAATTATTAATGTTCCCTAATAGATCTTAATATAATCATAAGGGAAAAGTTTGGACATGGGAAGTAGACACAACGTAAGTAAACAATTGTTGTTAGATATATTTTAAGTGAATAGCTTCAACTTTCGTAGGAAAAACTTAACTCAGGAAATAATTATTGTGGAGCAATTATTGGGGTTGGTGAGAGGCAGCGAAAAAAAGAACTTATCACTCTAGTTCATTCATGATCTGTATAAAAACGAAATTTACTTCTTTTCCATTCGAAGTCCGTACAAAAAAGTTTTAAGCTTCTTCTGTTGTCAAGAATCATTCTAGAGACGTTCGTAAACTTCTCGTTGCAGAAATCTGCAGCCTGTTCAACGCATGCAATGAACTCTTTGTGCTTCCTGGAAGAAAATTACTTTAAAACATGCTCAGAAAAAAGTTATTTTTTGAAAAATAATACTCCTTAGTTGAAGTTCTTATTCGTTCTGTTATAAAAATAAGAACAAATATTAAAAATCACTAGCTTGGTATCGAAAGCTAAGGAGGAGAGAGTTCAAAGTTAATCAAGTAAAACTGAAGGAACTTGAAGCAGCAGCTTCCGTACATTAAGGAGGAATTTCAATTCTTTTACGAATCAATTTAAAAATAAAAGGAAAATGAAGTCATTTCCTTGTTAGAGCCTCAATTTCAAACTATTGTAAAACTAAGTAAACTAACCATATAATTAAGCATAAATTTAAAGTGAGTTTAAAAGTCACTCACTGAATTATTAAGTTTAAATTATGGAGATTTCAAAACAAAAACATTAATATATTCGAGCAACTTTAAAATATTGAGTTGAACCTGCATATTTCTGAAAATCTATGTGGTTCTGTAGCCAGACGCCCTGTTCCACCTGTAACACTCATCCTGTAATCTCCGCACAGGTAAACTTTCTTGAAACACTCGTCTTTGGCAAGTTCGTCATAGGTCAGGCAGCTAATTACCTGCACTAGCACTGAAAAAGAAATAAAGCTAGATTTACGAAACGTAGAAATTTTTTCATCAATTCTACATAAAGTCCACCATTTATATCAATATGAATCTTCATCGAAATATTCAGAGTTAAAGGATGTAAAGTAAAAAGAAATACGTTAAGTTCGGAACCGGTAAAGTCATTAGTTGCAAAACAAATACAGTAAAAGTCCGTTTTACAACAATTCGCAGTAGCCGATTGAAATACTGTAACAAAAAGCTTGAAATCAAAAGTACATATCTGATGTTAAAATATAGCAAGACTAGTGTGCAATAGTTTGGACGTCATTAATAGCGAAGTTTATTTCAATATTCAGCGGACAAAAAAAATTTGATAGATACGCTTTTAACAAGCAGAATATTGTTTTTAAATGTGAGGCGGGGCTTTTTGAAACATAGAAATTTTCTTTTATTAAGGGGAAAATAACCTTGCCAGTGGTCCTTCATATATGCTTTCTTTTGAACAAAAGATTAAAATTACAAGATGGTGAAATGATTTTCAATTTTATCCTTTCGTTAATGATACAGAGAGTTTTTTTACTGTTATTTAGTAAAAAATAAATGCTTACCAAACATATTTTGCATGAAATTTTTTGGTAAACTAGTTTTATAATTGTGTGCAAAAAATTGTCAATTTCTCAGAAAGCTCTCGAGATATGGTGAAATACCCAAAGTAAAATTAACATTAAGGGGTCCAAACTTTGGACCGCTCTTCTGACCAAACTATTAGGATTTAGGCTAGCCCCTAAGTTTTGGGAGTTACAAAGCCAATCCAGTCTGGAAAAAGGTATATTTATTCAGAGGAAGTAAGTTTATGTGTCCGATTTTCATAACTTAGAATATCATCTGCACTAATCATTTAGCCTATTTGAGGACACCCCTTCGAAACATTAAGATTAAGTTCTAAAACTTGAAAATACGATAATTAGATCAAAAGTTATTTAAGTCCGTCCTTTTTTTTATTTTTCGCACAAACAAAATACAATCTTGTTTTTAATATTGCTTCAACTCGAAAATATTTGCTTGGATTTCATTTCAAATTCTTAAGGAAATGATTTCTTAGCGATGATTTTAACCCCAACACTTTCGAAACAATGTTTCGATTAAAAAGTTACATCATATATACATCGTATCAAACAAATGATGATAAAGAAATTGCTATTTAAGTAAAACGGTAATCTTCTAAATTAAAGATGCGCAAACCCTGTCAAGGTAGTGACTATTTTAAGTAATTTAATTCATCTTTATAATTAAATCAATGACAAGTCGTAAGTTATGTACCTAGATATGCTAAAAGCCCATTAAACAGTTTGGTATGTAGGATTCATCCGTAAGATATATTCAACTGGAATGTAGAAACACTTGAATTTACACCAAAACTGTTGAATCTAATCAAATGACTTATCAACCTATTACGAAGTTCCAAGGATTAACTCGTTTTTCCTAAGTGACACGCCAAAAATGAATTAAAGTTGTCGATTCTAAATGTTATGGAGGAAATGAAGCTAGATTTTCAGTATTAAAATAGTTCTGCTGTGTTAGTTCCTTGCTCAGGAAACAGCGACTTAAAAGTAATTTAATTTGAGAGAGACTGAAAGCTGAATGATTACTTCCAGAAATTTTATTTAAAACATTTTAAGCTGCACTGTCACTTAGCTAAACTTGTCGAAATGCCTTGTATTCAATAAATGGAACCTTTTGTATTTAATTGCCTGAGAAACGTTTTAATTTAAAACTCAAAAATTACAACAGTGTTAGAAAATTTAAGTTTAATTATTGCCATATTGTAAAGAATTTAAAAACACCCATATAGACAAATAAGCTCTTTCCATCAATGTAATATGCGTGCAAGGCATTCTATGAAAGATTTACAAGCTCATTACAACATATTTATTGACACATAAAAATTTGTTGTTGTTGTAGTTCATTTACGTCGCACTAGAGCTGCACAATGGGCTATTGGCGACGGTCTGGGAAACATCCCTGAGGATGATCCGAAGACATGCCATCACAATTTTGATCTTCTGCAGAGGGGATGGCACCCCCGCTTCGGTAACCCAACGACCTGCACGCGAAGTCAAGCACTTTACGGTAGCACAGTTTAACGAGGACCAATACCGCACACCCTCGGTCCCTACGCAGACTGATCCAAGTGGTCACCTACCCGCACACTGACCGCAGCCAGTGATGCTTGACTTCGGTGATCTGCTGTGTCTTAACGATCAGTCCACTGCGGGACCATGAAAATTTGAGCAAAGATATTTAATTATACACTAATCTCAAAAATGTTTGCGACAAATGAAAGCGAGGTAGTCTCGTTTTGGTTTTAAATAATTTGTTACACAGAGTTTTAATGGAAGAAACAAATAGCATTAAAAAATATCAGGTAGTGTATATTTCTCACCAAAAACAACTAACAATTCTATCAGTTCAGACTATTTTTCAAACGATTACACGGGAACTAATTATAATGGCAGGTAACTTTTTAGGAAATCTATATTCCACCTTCTTTACTTTCCTGTCCCGTTACGGGTAAACCGCAACCTTTTTCTTATTTCATTGAGGGTAAACCGCAATACTTTTTCTTAATTCGTAACGAATTCATCTCCTCAACAAAAACTCGGCCTTAATCAGTCAAATCTGTAATATTTCTAAAAATGTCGTTTGCATTTTCCATCTATCTAGTGAGGTTGCACTAATTTATTGCTTATGTTAGCCTTTGTTTTTGATTACTCTTGTAAGGTACTTAAGAATTAGGAATTGACATTATTTTTAATACTTATGTCACGTGACTGCATTAAACCTTCTAATTCAGGGGCTCTACTTAAAGATAGTTTTCTTTAACTTTTAAAATGATCCCATAAAAAGATTTTAAAAAGAAAGATCGACCTTAATAGAAATAAATTTTTAAACTTGCATTCATTAATACTTCAAAAGCACAAGAAACAATCACTTATAGATGTTACTTTGTCTTTACTAAACATAAACGAGATACCAAAGACAGACGTTTCTTTGTAATTTGCGGGTTAATAGTTTTTTTTTTTCGTTTTTTTTTTTTATATTTTAAAATATTTGTTCGAGTGCAAAAACAGTATCGAAAAATTTTATTTTATAATCAAAATCTTAAAAATCTTAAATAAATTTTAAAAACTTTATACTTTCAAAATTTTTTAGATTATTATTCAAGGAAAGTGTTTTCAAGTTTTTAAATTTACTTAATCGCTGTGTTATAAAAAAATTGAAAAACAAGTATTTTAAAAACCACTTCTTAAATGACATATTGGTGTATATTTAACGTTTATACATTTTACGCCGTTAAAGCTGAATTATAAGTTAACACAATTCTAAAAGAAAATAAAAAATTTGAAAACTAACGTATGTTAAATTTAAAATTTATATCAGATTTGACAGCAGCCATTAAGGAATTAGGTTAACTGGAAATGTAAAAATTTTCTCAAATGCATTTGATAAATTTAGTTTATATTTTTCTTAAAGCATAAGCAAACTGAAATGGGGAAAAATCAGTGCATTTTGGTTAAAAAACCACATTTTCTGCATTCCAATAAATTAAAGCATATTACTACCAACTTTAAATTTTTTTAAGTTGAATTTGCAATTTACAATTCATTGTTAAACTCAGAGTCAAGGGATTTTTCTGATGAAAACTTGTTTTAATGTCTTCCTTAAAAAAAATATTTATCCTAATTGTAATTAATTAAAATTCATGTTAAATTTTAAAAAACAAAAAAAAATTGAAGAATGTTTCTGTTAACATGTTATTTCAACGCAGCTCAAAATTTGGGAAAATAATGCAAAAATACTTATTATTAGAAAAAAACTCATTTTAAAACAATCATCGTACTCATATTTTTCATCTTACTCTTAACATTTTAAAAGAAAAATAAACTTAAAATGCTTGAAACTTTAATATACTTCAAGTATTTTTATTAGTTAGAATAAGGATAGAGGATTTTCAAATTTTAAGTTAAATTTATTCATATTTCATATTAGAATTTTCACAATTTCTTTTAAATGTCTCATATTTTAAACTTCAACAGAAATTCACTAAGTAAATTTATTAGTGTCTTCAAGTTGTTTTTTTAAGAATTAAAATACTCTAAATATTTGATAGCTGAAATATTTTATTGCATAAGAATGTTAAAAATATAACGTAATCCACATAATTTAGATATAGTTTATAAGAAGAAATACAGAAAATATATTAAAAAATTTCTTGATTAAGATATTGGCCACAAAATAGTTTAAAACAACAAATCTTGCACAGATACAGTAATTTAATTAGAATACAAACATTTTAAACAAGCTGTGAATTTCTGTACACATGCGAAACTTAATGAAATTGAATTTATAAAACAATTTCAGCTGTAAAGAACTTGTCTTTAGTTTTCATAAATACTTTTAATTTTTTTTTTCATTTACTATAATTTTAAAAACTGAAAATCAGAGGTCAAATATAAGAAAATAACCAGATTAGGGTGAGTAGGCCACGTTATAGCGTTTTTGTAAATGAAAATTAGCTAAAAGTACAATGATGTGCAAAATATTTCAATATTATACAACTTTAATAACTTACCGAGCAAGAAAACTATTTTCATCAAGCTCATCATATTGGGAAACAACTGGTAAAGAAAGCGAGTCCCAACTAAACAGTGTATATGCTATTCATGTGGGCGTTTTAAAAATAAGCAGTGTCAAGAGCGCTCGCCAAAAAGTCTAAACCCGCTGCCGTTCATAAAAAGTTTGGAAAACAAAAGAACGGAATAAAATCAAAAACTGAAAAATTATCGATGAGCAACATTTATAAAATATCTACTGATTTCCCTATTTTATGAAGTTTTCGTAGGTTTCACTCAATTTGTACATTAGTTTCTTTCATTTAGTGTCCCGCTGTGGACTGATCGTTAAGACACGGCTCCCAGCAGATCACCGAAGTCAAGCATCTCTGGCTGCGGTCAGTGTGTGGGTGGGTGACCACTTGGATCAGCCTGCGTAGGGACCGAGGGTGTGCGGTATTGGTCCTCGTTAAACTGGTCTACCGTAAAGTGCTCGACTTCGCGTGCAGATCGTCGGGCTACCGAAGCGGGGGTGCCATCCCCTCTGCAGAGGATCGAAATTGTGATGGCATGTCTCGGATCATCCTCAGGCATGTTTCCCAGACCGTCGCCAATAGCCTATTGTGCAGCTCTAGTGCGACGTAAATGAACAACAACAACGACTTTCATTTAGTATGACTGAAAGATAAACATCCCGTACTTCGATACGAAAGGCCCGCAGTAGACTGATCGATAAGACACGGTTCCCAGCAGATCACCGAAGTCAAGCATCAGCGAAGTGCGGGTGGGTGACCACTTGGATCAGTCTGCGTAGGGACCGAGGGTGTGCGGTATTGGTCCTCGTTAAACTGTGCTGCCGTAAAGTGCTCGACTTCGCGCGCAGGTCGTCGGGCTACCGAAGCGGGGGTGCCATCCCCTCCGCAGAGGATCAAAAATTGTGGTGGCATGTCTTCGGATCATCCTCCGGGATGTTTCCCAGACCGTCGCCAATAGCCCATTGTGCAGCTCTAGTGCGACATAAATTTACAACAACTACTTCGATACGAAAGGCTTCAAAAACTCAGTAAAAATTCCAGCTAAATCAAATAATATCAAAGTGTTGAACTTAACTGATTGCAATCCATGTTAAAAGGAAACTAATTTCTTGATCTTCAATTAAGAATACGTCTATTATTTTTCAGTAAGCTTGTCAGTTTCTTCGGAACACGAACCCTTGACCTCCAGCGTTAGATATTAGGTTGATTGATTGATTGTTAATTTACGTCGCACTAGAGCTGCACAATGGGCTATTGGCGACGGTCTGGGAAACATTCCAGAGGAGTTAGATATTAGGAAGCCGTTATTTAGATATTAAGATCCCGAACAGCTGCGCAGACTGATCACTCTTTGAAAATCATTCAAGAAATTTAATTTTTACTGGCAAAACTCATAACATATTTATCATTTAGTGTATAAATCTAACAACTAAGCCTTTGTACGAACTCGTATTCAGGATACTGAGTATACTTGAGTCTGGTATATACTTGAGTATACTTGATACAGAGTACTGAGTTTACGTATTCGGATTGCTGAGTCTCCAAATATAGGGGGTACCCGCAGTCTGGGAAATATGGTCCCCATTGCTTGATCAGGAACGAGGTTCAAACTTAATTTCACTTTTTGTGTATTTCTCCATATCTTGAGAACTTTTTAGGCTAGATGAAAAATGTTTACTCGTAATTATAAATTTAGCTTATCCAAAGATAATTCGGGGCCTCCCTGGCCGAGCGGTATCGCCGGTCCAAACGCTCTGTTAAGCGTGGAGGTAGCGGGTTCGAATCCCGCCGTAACCCTGGATGTATTCTTTGTGATGTCTTTCTCTGAATTGTTCTATCTGTATTTTCTACTTGACAATGACTTATAAGTCTATATATTGAGCACACAAGTCAGCAAATGTATGTAATTTTCAATAAAAATCAATAAAAAAAAAACCAAAGATAATTCCATGCAAAATATAACTTTTATGGTATATTTATTATTTTTTATTATTTTATTTAATACTATTCCAAAAACTTTTGAATTGTAAGATATTCAGTTTTTTAAATCATTTTGGAGAATGCAATATTAAACGGCTAAATACAAAGTTTGAGCGAATTCGGTCGAATAGTTTCTGAGAAATCGAGTTTCGAAAAAGTTGTACTTAAAAAATTCGAGTTCTTAGGAACTATCAGACCAATTTTGCTTAAATTTTGTATTTTGTCATGTAGAAATACATTATTTTAAATATTAGAAAAATAGTGTACAAAATAATAAAAAAATAGTGTTAAAAAATAGTGTACAGTTCAAAATTTTTCGACTATTATTAAATAAAGTAATAAAAAAATTGTAAATACTTTACTAAAAGTTATTTTTTGCACGGAATTTTAAAATTTAGAGCAAAAAATTTTGAATTCACTTAAGAAGTTCTCGAGATATGGTGAAATACATAAAGTAAAATTAACATTACTTTGGACAGCTCTTCTGACCAAACTATAGGGACCATATTTCCCAGATTGCGGCTATCCCCTATATTCGGGGGGTCAGAAGTCCAAATCCGTCAGAAAAATGGTATGTTTATTTAGAGAAAATATGTTTTTGTGTCTGAATTTGTAACTTAAAACACCGTCTGCACTAAATAATTAGCATATTTGAGGCTACCCCCTGGAACCATTAAGATTGAACCCTAGAGCGTGATGATCCAATCACTTTATCAAAAGTAATTCCGGGTGTTTTTTGCGCATTGTACACCTGTAGCTCTGAGGCAGCTCAGCAAATTTTTAATTTGTAATGCAGAGTATAGTCTTGGATCACACATTAGCCAAAAAGAAATTTCTTAAATCCCCAGAGAATGAAACCATCAAAAAATTCATCGAATGCAACCACTTTATGGTTCATTCTCCCAAAAACAGTCATTTTCATGTCCCCAGTATATTTTATGTTTGTTTTACAGCTTACGAAAAAAAAAAATTCAGGGAAAGTGTCCTTCAGAATGCAAGCTAACAAAAGAATTTAAAAAAAATTATCAATTTTTATTTTTTATTTATTTTAGGTAATTAAAATATACCAATATGTCATTCCCTCACTTGTCCCCACTGCTGATTTAAAAAAAGAAAAAATTTTTTACTGAAATAAAAACATTTTTTTTACAAATTCGTGTATTTTATTTCAGAATACTAAAATATAGAATTCAGAAAATCAATTTTAAATTTAATTTCTGATAAAAATATTAACACAGCACTATTTTAAACTTTGTCCCCAGTGTTTCGCGTCATTACCTCACAATGTTCTTATCACCTGCAATCTTCTTAGAATAAAAATATTTTAATAAAAACTTCAGAAGTTAACAACTGGCATCATAGAACAAAATTGCAGTATGTTTCCATCTTCAATTTAAAGAAGCTTTGCTGTGAAATAAATTTGAATGAATCAAACCAGGTAAAATTTTTTACATTTGTCATTCCCTCATGTCATTTTTTAGAGTAAAATAAAATACAACTTCATCGAGAAAGTGGATAATTATATGTTGCTTTCTTGTATGAATATAATTGTATGTGATTGACTTCAGAAATTAATTAGGCCTAACTGTTATTTTCAAATTTTATTGAATTCGTCATTCCCTCACTAGTGTATAAAGAGAGGGAATGACGCTGAAGTGAGGGAATGATTCAAGATGAGTATACTATCAAATTTTTTTTTGTTCAATCGTGCCAGCCAATTTTATTTCCCAAACCTGTAAAAACTATTAAATATATAAGAGTAAATTATAATAAATATTAGATATACTTAGTATGTTATCATTTTCAAACTTTAGGTAGATGTAACTTGGATAAAAACATGTATTAAAATAAAATATCATTCCCTCACTATTAGTGTCATTCCCTCACTTTTTAAATAGTGAAAATAATTAATTTACTTATTAATTAATTTGAAAAATAAAATAAAAAATTAATAAATTAATTATTTTATTTATTAAATTAATTAATTAATTATTATTAATTAATTAATTTTAAATTAATTATTTAAAAAATTAATTAATTTTAATATTAAGTATATTTTATAGGATATATACTTTCTTTATAATGCCATTACATATTTCTATTAATATAAAAAGTTTCAGAGCTTTTTATTCACTTTACTTTTTCGGGATTTTATGAACTGAAAAATGACAGTTTTCGTGAGAATGACCCTTATAAATAAATAGAACAGCTTATAAACATTTGCCAATTAGAAGAACGGATAGCACAAATTAGAGGTGACAATACAAATACATTCACGGTAACCCCGTCACTTTATCGTTTTATTTTTTATAACCGTCGTTGAACAGCTGACCCAACATTCGGGTTTACAACTACCAATTTTCAACTCCGTTACCTTGTAATTTTGAATCCAATCCAGAAGACAAGGGCACACCTTGATCAAGTATTGTGAGAAAATTTTCTTTCGTGGAGAGCTTTTTGATGGAGTTAACCCGCATTTGCGTTAGAATTTTTTTAATATATGAAATCAATTGCTGATAAATTTTGAATAAGAATGAAAATTCTTTTTTCAAACTGCTTTTCTTTTAGATTTTATGCTTAGTACAAGTATAATTCCTATAATCTAAAAATTTTTTAGTAACTATTAGACCAATTTTTATAATTAAAACCTACTAAAATGCATTTTTGTTGTATTTAGTGCACCAGAAAAAAAATTGTATCAAAGAATTTCGTATTTGGAAGAAATATTTCATCGGTGACTATACCAGGAAACAGCTTCGTCTTAGGCATAGAAAGTTTCGTGAAATTTGAGTATCCATTTTTATAGTGTATTACCAGAAAATTATTACAATACTATAATCATAATTAATTAAGCATCACTATCATCAATAATAGTTTGGAAATTTACAACGGTCGCTTGAAACGGAATAGCTCTTACATTTCTCTCGTATAATGGAAAAGAGTCATTTTAAATGCGTGAGTTTGAAGAAAAAGTCGAATTAAATAATGAATTAAACTATCTTATTCTAGAATGATATTGCTTAAAGCTTCATTTATGGGAGGTGAATGCTCTATTTCTTTAGCCAGCACGGTTCTTATTTTAATTATTTGACTGATTGTGATTTTGATTGTTTAAAAAATCAAAATATTAACTTTTACTTTTGAATTTACATAAAACACTATGAATATAATTATATTCAGTTTATAGCCTTTTTGTCACTAAATTTATACAATTTTCATTCGAGAAAACCATTTTAATTTTGTAATATAGTATCCAACTTTACTTTTCAACTCTTATAGGTAAAATTTTAAAAATGTTAGGAAATATTTTATTACTTCTAATGTAGCAAGGGTAAAGAAAGCACTCAATTTCAGTTTATTTTTTTATTTCAGTTAAAACGGATTCAACATTTGTTTAACTTTCATTTGTAATGTTTACTCATCTTGTTTCTCTGAAGAAAGTTACAAAAAGAGGGAAATTTTAGAGTTGGTTTCAAGTCTAATGTTTTTTTTAATTGATTAATATAATTTTCGAACTTTAATGACGAAAATTTTCTTGTTAATTTAAGTTAAAGTGTATAAAACATAATTCGAAACACATTTTACTCAAAATGTTTATAAGAATATTTCACGGAACAAAAATCTATAGTTTTTACGAAATAGGAAATTTATCTTAAGTACTGCGATTTTATTACCTAATTTTCCTGTCAGTGACGGTGGAATATTGCAATCAAAATTTTGAACACTTTCCGACTAGCCAGAGCCCTTACACCTCTACTGAAGCACCGTGTCTGATGATAACACAAATTTCAATCGTTTAATGATTGATACAAGCAGAGTTTATCACCCCAGTGAGTTTAACGTCAATCAAAATTCCGATTAGCAAAATCACTCAAATTTTTACTGGACTGTCTGATGATCATTTTATTCATTTCTTGATCACTACAAGCAGAATTTATTGCCATATCTGTATCTCTGAGGTATAAGACACCATGTTTCTAAAACTGAGTTGATACTATGTCTATGTTGTATACTTTTCACTCAGTCTTGCGGTGTGCACTATATCCTGTCATAATAAATGGTGAAGTATAGGCAGTTTGGAAAAACACCATATCCAACCTCCTCTAGAGGCAAGAGGTAAAAAATTGCATTTTTATGGCATGGTGTCCTAATACTTCCAACGTAGAGATATTAAAAGCTACAGAGAATTCAGAGCAAAAGGCAGTATTTAACTCACTATTTAATTTGTATAACATCTGATGTATAAAATTAATTATTAAAAATTATTGGAAAATGAAAATTGAAGTTGAATAAGTTTTCAAGTAAATCACCAATCAAAATGTTTATTTTTAAAGAAAGATTGTTTTTTATTCTTTATTAAAGAATTTGTGTATTAAGTATTGTAATAAATATTTAGAACTCACGTCGTATTTTCTGTTGTGACACTACAGAATCATTGCTGATGGCAGTGGTGGGATTTTCGAAAATTTTCATTTTTTTCTAAGATTTGAATTTCTTAAATTATATTACAAGTTATTAAGTGTTTTGAAAGTATACTGAAACACAGTAGTTCTTCAGTTATAATGCTATAACATGTATGGAATTTTTTCAATAAATGAAAGAAATCAGATCTTTCTTATCTAGATGAGGAGTTAGGTAAAACAATTCTTCCTCAAGTACAATTAGACTTGAATACTCAAATACATCAGCGTCAAGATACAACTATTGCAAATAACTCCTAAATTTCAAGAGATTAAAGAAGAAAGGATATTATATCTCATCAATTTTGAGCGTCGAGCAGAGATAACACAAATTCCCCTGGAATGGTGGCTTATATATTAAGCTTAGTGCCACCGGACATTTCAAATATGTTGGCGAGAAAATCACCTAAAGATGCCAATAATTATGATTTTGTGCTACGAATGCAGATCTTATGATCACTAATAATACACTCTATAACAAAAAAATCGACGCACCAAGAAGGAGTTGTCCGATTAAAACGAAAATTGGTGGATAGGAAGACAATGTACAGAATAGTAAATGATGAAAATTTCAGAACAATTGAATAATTTATTGCAGGTGTTGACCCACCTCTAGCCTGGATATAAGCTGCCACACGGCGTGGTATAGACCGATAAAGTTCCCGGATGGTCTCTTGCGGTATTTCCTGCCAAATTCGATCCAATTGTTGAACGAGGTCATCAAAATTCCGTGCCAGCTGCAATCGCCTTCCCATCATATCCCAGACATGCTCGATGGGAGAGAGATCTGGTGATCTAGCAGGCTAAGGAAGAGTTTGACAAGCTTGCAGACAGTTCATAGCAACACGTGTTGTATGTGGTCAGGCATTGTCCTGCTGAAAAACCAGCCCCGGGTGCTGCAAAAGGAACGGTAGCAAAACAGGTCTTATGATTTCGTCGACGTACCGCTGTGCAGTAAGTGTACCTCTAATGACGACCAAAGGGGTCCGGCTGTCAAAGGAAATGGCGCCCCAGACCATAATGCCTTGTTGAGGACCGGTGTGGCGTGCAATAGTGAAGGCACGATCCCCCCTCTGCCCTGTGCATCTCCAAACACGTCTTCCATGATCGTCAAGACACAGTCGGAAGCGGGATTTGTCGCTAAAGACTATACGCCCCCAGTCGGCATCATTTCAGCCGTATCTGTTCAAAACATTCATGCATACGAAATTTCAAAGCAATCGGATGATTTCTTCTTGGTGCGTCGATTTTTTTGTTATAGAGTGTACAGTCCGCAAAAAAAAAAAGATATCACCCTGAATAACTTTCGTTCTAATGATCGGATTTTCACGAACTAAGTGTTAATCTTAATGGTTCCTGGGGGTGACCTAAAATATGCTAATTAATTAGTGCTAACTATTAATTAAGTTACGAAATCAGACACAAAAACGTACTTTCTCTGAATAAACATATATTTTTTCTTACATATTTGGATTCTTAACCTTCAAAATATAGGGGGTAGCCGCAATCTGGGAAATATGGTCCCCATAGTTTGGTCAGGAGAGCGATCCAAAGTTCGTACCCCTTAATGTTAATTTCACTTTTTACGTTTTTAGTCATATTTTAAAAACCAATAAAGCAATTCGAAGAAAATTTCACCCAGTCATAAAACTCATTTACCCAAAGATAATTTCACGAAAAAAATAATTTTTAATAATTTTTAATTATTTTTTATTATTTAATTAAATTAAGGATGAAAAATTTTTGAATTATAAGGTATGAATTTTTTTTATACCATATTAATCTACATATTTTTCAATTGAAAAATCTAAAGTTTCAACTGTTTTTATTTATTAGAAGCTGAGAAAAATTAAAATTAATTATTTTTAAAAAAATAATTTGGCGACAATGAAGAAATGATTAAATGGGGCGATTAATATTAAAATGTGATAAACTTGCGAGGAACTTGACTTCGCGCGCTTAGCATAAAATTTCATTCATATTTTTTTCGCTAATAATCGTTTGCTTATCTTTTCATTTTTATTTTTTTAAGCTATAAAATACGATGTTTCTTTTTTAGTCGTCTAAAATTCTATTTGCAATTTAGTAAAGAAATTTGAATAAAATACATTTTATTCAGAGAATGTGGAGTTTTATAAAAGCATGCTTCTGATAGAATATAATTATACAACAGATTGTGCTTCTTTAATGTGATTATTTCTTATTTTTTAGTTTTTTTTCTCAATAACTGATAAAATTTCAATAATATACATACGAATGAATAAATTTGGAATAAAATATTCATCAATTTCTTGAATATATATTTTATGAATATTAATAAAAATACGTTGTCAACATTTTTAAGCATCTCTCACAACATCGCAAATTTCTCAAAATCTTATAGGGTAAACTAACCAGTGAAGGAATACTTAAGCTTAGCTTGTCTTTAAAAAAAATCATAAAAATTTCAAAATTTGTAATTTTAGCTAAATGACGTATTTGTTATTAAATGCATGTCGACATATTTGTTATTAAATGCAGATTATGTAAAAAAAATTTAGATAACTTACATAATATTGTTTTAAGCTTTTGGTGGTTTAAATAATATGTAGTAAGATAACCAAGTGAAGGAACAGTTCTTAAATTGAATAAACACTAAATTTTCCAGTGAATGAACACTTAATTTTGAGAATGTTTGATGCTCGTTAGGAATCCTTAGGCCACACAGATATCTGTCGCCCTGTAGACGCCTGAATTGACGGCTGTTAACACAGGCGGGCATTAGGAAAAAAAAATCTTTTAAGCTTTCGTGCCCCCATTTCAGTATCTTATCTTAAGGGCCTTAAGAGCTCTGTTTAAAAGGAGAGTATCATATCAGACATATATATATATATATATATATATATATATATATATATATATATATATATATATATATATATATATATATATATATATATATATATATATATATATATATATATATATATATATATATATATATATATATATATATATATATATATATATATATATTTATATAAGAAAACAAAAATAATCATAGTAGCAGTATTTGGTGGTAAATGTAGCTTATCGTAATTGAAGAATATGCTGTGCGACATTTTATGGTGAATGTGCGAACGTAAGTTTCAGAATGTATCGAAACATGTGGATGCTATTTGCTAATCATCTTTATCCAAAGAAAACCATGTAACGTAAATATCTAGGAAATGAAGCAATTTTTTAAACAATGAATCATACAATATGCAACATATTATTTCAATATCTTATTCTTAAACATAACATATTTCAATGTTTTTAAAATGCCACTAAACATTCAGCAATTCCTTGAGTTATAGAAAAAAGAAATATCGTAAATTATAGAAAACCTTGTGAATGTGCATTAGAATTACTATACAATCTACATTTTATTTTTCAAGCACTTTTTTTTTTCTTCAAACTTTCGTGCCTAGAAGACTCGATTAAAGCTGTAAAAATCTCTATCCCTAAAATTTTGTATATAGATATTATAAGTTACGTTAATTTGATTTTAGTATGAAATCCTCGAATAAACATAGCAAAAATAGCATAATCTAAATAATATCAGATAAAAAGTTCATGCATTTAAATTCTAAAAACTTATAAATCGATTCAAATTTTCTTTTCAAAGGAGATTAAAATATATTTTTTTTTTTTGCTTTTTGGACATAAATAAACTTAAAAATTGTCTATTGCCTAGAAACTTCGAGATGTTTTCTATTAACTATTAATTAAACCTCTCAGAGCAATCACAAAACACTATTTCAATTTTTTTACAGTCAGAAATTGGTTGCCTAGCAACCTAGTAAAATTAAGCGTTTCTCTTTTGAATCAGTCAATGGGTTATCTTAAAATATTTATTTGCGCAGGCGACTTTTTTTGGCGGCTTTCTGGACTATCGCCAAATATATAAACCTTTATTGCAACCCAATTTACGACCCAATTGTTTTAAAATTTTGTCTACCCCCCCTAATTCAAGTGTCTAGATTCCAAATATGTAAAAAAAAATATATGTTTATTCAGAGAAAGTACGTTTTTGTGTCTGATTTCGTAACTTAATTAATAGTTAGCACTAATTAATTAGCATATTTGAGGTCACCCCCAGGAACCATTAAGATTGACACTTAGTTCGTGAAAATCGGATCATTAGAACGAAAGTTATTCCGGGTGATATCTTTTTTTTTTGCGGACTGTACATAACAGAAAATACAGAAATTGTGGCTTCTTTACACGTTTCGGAATCTTTACTTAATGATGCAATGGCACCATATAAAAGAATTGACATGGTGAATAGTACTGAGATACCGATATTACGAGATATTGGCACCATCTTGAGTTTAGTTTCTTAGAAATGGGTAAAACCAGAAATGCACACAAGATAAAACTTCTATACAAAATGAATCATTTCATTTTCCCTTGGCTGAAATTGAATTAAACTGTAATTTAGGAAAGGTGGTTATCAAGAATAATAACTAACTTTTCTTTAGTTACATTTAAAATAAAGATAGCTTTTAAGGCTATCTTACAATTTTTAAAATTTTGAAGATCAAAATTATGAGAGCAATCTATAACAACGGAAATTCATTCTTGAAGACGATTCGTTGCTGACAAAATTGGTCTTATTTGTTCTAAATGAAGGAATCAGAACTTGCATATTATTATTATGTGAGAATACGAATAAAGTGTTATCAAACATTGAAGTTCTGAGTTCTGTTAAAGCCCTTGCTACTTAGTTAAACTTCGTCTTGTGATACATTCGTGAAACTTTTTCTTAGAACTGCTTGCATGATTTTTAATTTTTCTTTGCTGTTGTATTTTGGATAAGTGTACAATGCGCAAAATAAAAAAAAAATCCCCTTAAACAACTTTTGATCTTATCAACGATTTTTATGAACTATGGGTCAATCTAAATGGTTTAAAGAGATGGCCACAGATATGATAACAAATAAATGCTAACTACTACTTAAGTGGCAAAATTGGACATAAAAATGTATTTTCTAAAAGTAAGCAAGCCTTTTTTAATTTTTTGGATTTTCGGCTTTTAAAATATTAAAAACACAATTGCCACAATCTGGAAAATATGGCTTTAAAGGCTGAAACAGAAGAGTGGTTGTAAGTTTGGGCCCCATAATGTAAGTTTCACTTTTTAATTATTTGTCAAAAACTCGGAAATTAATGAAGTGAATTCGAAAAATGAGTGTTCACAATTATAAAATTAGTTTCTCTAGAGAAAATTCCAAATTTAATGTAAAAAATGTATTTTGATAATTATTTATAATTTTTATTACTTTACAAGAATTGAAAAAAATTAGAATTGTAAGACATACAAATTATTAAAAAATTTTATATTCTGAAATTTTAAATAAGAAATACAAAATTTGACCTAACTCAGTTAAATAGTTTCTAATCACTAAAATTTTGATAAAATTGTATTTTTGAAACTTTATTTTTATGAAATACTTTTTTAATTTCGTTCTAATTTTGTATTTTGCAGATATTTTTTACGTAAAACTACCCATTTGAAAATTAGAATATAATCTACAAATCAAAAAATATTTAGTCCCAGAGAGAACCGGGAACAAACAAAACGAACTACGATCTTGCTTTTAAAATGAAATTGAAATAGTTTCTTTTCACCCTTAAATAAATTAATCGTGATAAGTTTATATTTTTTTTTTGTTTTTCTTTGTTATTAAAAAATGAAGTAAATAAATAAATAGTTAAATAGTAACCATACGCATCTTAATAGTTTGACTGATTATAAAATAGCTCAGGAATTACAAATATTGCCATTTGAACTTCTTTCCTCATATTATAAATTCAAATGAAATCAAACTTTATTTAACAAACTTGACAGTTTTATAAGCCTTAAAATTCTTATATCTTCAATAAGAATTTTCGTGGATTTCAAAATACTTTTCACAGAAATTAAGCCATTGCTTGAAAATTAATTTATTTCACTGGAATGTGTGATGGAATTTTTTTTTTAAAATTAAGTACAAGAGTGGAAACACAACCCGTAATTTCAAATAATCATTCGAATTAAATCACATTTCTCTTTCTTATTTCCCTTTTTCAGAAGACATTAAATTTCAAACCAAATTTATTTTACTCATTTCCAATTCTCTTGGATTACATTATTTATAAGGAATTTCAATTAAAGAGATTTCGGAATAAAAAATAAACTTTTAATTTTGTCAGTAAGTTACATAAAGCAATTTTCGAGTTTAAATGCTTATCATAATTTTAACTAATAACTATAGTTCTTTATAAATAGTTATTAGTCAGTATCAACTAGCTTTATAAGAATACTGATATTTAACCACCGACCTTGAAAAAGTGAGAGTTGGAACTTCAATAGTGGCAATTTTATTTATGACTATTACACAAGAGATACATGTTACCAAGTTCATACTGTCTTTTAGTGTAGTCACCATCACTGTTTACAACATTGTGGAAGTCATTAGAAATCTTTAGTAGTGTCTGTTTCGTTGGTGAATACATTAAAGTGACCTAAAGCCAGAGAAATATCTGGAGATAATGTCTCGAAAGAATTTCTTCATCTTCAATCAAGTCAAATTCATAAAGACGTAAATCCGGATAGTATGGTAGATGTTACAGAACTTACCAAGATCAATAATGGAACAAATTATCCGCAGCTTGCGCTGTACGATGTACCTTAAAACGATGGATCGGCTTCTTTAGAAAGTGTCACCGCTCTTTTCCTTCAACAGGTAGGAGGTTGCGCTTCGGAATTTTTTTTTAAAAAATGACAGTGCACTGATGATTGTTGAGGGGGTACATATGAGTTTGAATAACATCATCACAATTACGCAGTGAACTAAGAAAAGAAAGGAAAAGAAAATATAAACTAATATGTAAGCAAGAAAAGGAAAAGTATTTACTAAAATTTTTTGAAGTAAATTATCAAAAATTAAAGAATGAGATGACTTGCTAAATTAAAAAGTACCCATCGCTCGCTTAGTGAAGTTCTTCCTTTAACACGTAAGGTGAATCGGGGTCCATGTTGGACTACACTTGTTTTTATTAGAATAGTACGAGCAATGACATTTCTATACTATATGAGAATAAAAAGCAATACTTAACCCAAGATAATTTCATTGACACTTAATTTTTTATTCAAATTAAATAAAAACTTACATTATATGTATTATGCAAACCGATGCTAAATGATGATGATGATCATGACTCCCAAATTAAAATTTTAAGAGAGAGATCCAAAATGGTGCATCGAAAAATGATTTCAAATAAGCGTCGCCGAAAAGGCATATCTGAATGGCAGAAAGCAAGATTTCTTGTCAAAGACAAAAGGAACTAGTGATTTATGCTCGAGGCCTTATATGCCTAAGAGCATGAAGATGTTATTCGATAATGTATTTATTTAATGGTACAATATATCATAGTTACAATCTAATTAAAGTCTAATTTTAGATATATTGAATTAAACATAATAACTAATTATTTTTTAATTAATTCGTGTATTTTATTTAAATAATTTAGGCTATAATGGGGTTGTATTGTATCATCGATTACGAGTTCGAGCAGACAAAAGCTAATAAGTGTCACTTCTGTGTTGCAAAACTTGTCGAACTTTCAGTTTTAATTGCTTTTAGACTTATACCCTATACTTATGTATCTTATGAAACAGAACAAGCAAAAATTTGGTCAAAATTTAATTTTTATCTTTGAAAAATAGCTGTTTTCAGAAAGAGTTTTAAAGCTTAGCATCTTCTACTTTTTGTAGCAGACTACAATGAGGGGACGAAAGCCATGGGGTACCTCTTAATATCATGTCGGTCCTCATCTACTCTGCGAAGTAACACAGTTCGATGTGGCATGGACGGAACAATGTAGTTGGAAGTCTTTTGCAGGAATATTCGACCATACAGACTCTATGTAGATCCATAATTTGCGAAAGTGTTGCATATGCAAGATTTTGTGCACGAACTGACCTCTCGATTATATTCCATAAATGTTGGATGGGATTCATGTTGGGTGGTTATGGTGACCAAATCATTCACTAGAATTGTGCAGAATGTTCCTCACGCCTCTCGCGAACAATTAGAGCTCGTTGACATGGCGCATTGTCATCCACAAAAATTTTATCTTTGTTTGATTACGTGAAGTGGACTTAAAGTATCTGAACATAGTCAAGTGATCTGAAAGTAGCTGAACATAACGAATTCTAGTCAATGATCTGTGCAATTAGACTATAGACTATGAAGAAGTAGCCCACACCATTATGGGGAGCCACCACCCGATTGCAGAGCCTTGTTGACAACTTGGGTAAATGGCTTCGAGGAGTTTGCTCCATGCTCAAATACTCGCATCAATTCTGACCAGCTGAAATCGTGATTTATTTTTAAATAAGCTACAGTTTCTCTATCCTCTAGGGTAAAACCAGTATGGTCACGAGATCAGGGTCCTTAAGTCGTAAAGGCACTCAAATCGGATTTTTGCTGTCATATCCCATTACAGCCAAATTTCACCATTTTGTCCTAACGTACATATCCATTTCATGTCCAGCATTGATGCTTGTGGTTATCTTACCAATGTTACTATCTGTTAATGCTGAAAATTCTACGCATTTGTCAGCAGCTTCGATCATTAAGTGCAGGCGGTCAGCCACTACGCTGTCCATGGTGGCAGGTTATGCCGCGGCACTCGCGACACTGTGACCTAGGAAAGTGAAATTCTTTCACTATTTCTGAAAGGAATGACATATGCCTCTACCTTCAACTACCATCCCACGTTCAAAGCTTGTTAATTCTCGTCTTGTGATCATAATTACACTATTCTCAGCTTAATAACTTGAACAAAATTAAAGTCCTGCCAGTGCACTACAAATTTATACATTATGTATGCAACTCTACTATCTGCATATTTAAATATTACTATTGCTCTTCTATGACTTTTATCACATCAGTGTATATTTTTAAAGAAATGAGAGACAGTCACCTGCAGCGAAAAGCAATCGCATGTGAATGGTTAAACCTGGGCACAGCTCGAAATGTGCATTTAAGAAAATGAATACGGCATTTGATTCCGTTTTTCAAACTTCCTTTATAAGTATTGATTTGTTTTTAAAGAATTAACTAATGAATTCAAATAAATTCGGAATATGCTATAGTTTATTTGCCTAAATCACTTGGTACATTTTATTAAAGAAAGCGTTTTTGTAACGACTTTAAAAGTCAACAGTTGTTTTCACAAAATTGCCTTTGGTGCTATAAATTTATAATAATAGTAGTAAATTTACGTTGTGTGATTTATAAGTTTTAAAACTCATTTTATCGTTCAGGGTTCTGATAACGAAGAAATTGCGTGAAAAGATATTTCTGTTATATACCTAGCCACAGGATTATAATTCCGATATTTAGGCCCGTAATGATCATACTTACACGGAAGTATGCATCTGTAAAGTTTCAACAAAAACGAAATTAAGCTTAAATTAAACAGAATGGTTGAAAACCTTGAATATGATAAAAATTTGCAGCCTGTTCTGCCCCTGTTGTAAAATATGTCATATAACAGTATTGCTCATTTAGTTTTAAACGAACAAAACATTCCAGCTAATGGGTGTTTATTCGTGGTGTAACAGTTCAGCTGTCCTTTTTGTACTAGAGGGTTCGAGGTTCAAATCTCAGCTACGGAAATAGGATTTTATCTCGAGATTTTTGTTCTAAAAAGGTGGAAAACTGTTTAGTATTACCATTTTTAATTCACTTAATAATAAATTATCAATTTATTCAATTTAGAAATTATGAATTTTAATTTAAAAGAATCTAAATTAATTATTTAAAAAATGTAATTTAAAATATTTTAATGAATTATCTGAATGTATATATTTTTTTAATTTTGAAATAAGTTATTTAATTTTTTAATTAATTTCTTTAAGAAAGTGTTAACAAAAGAACATTATTACATTTCTTAAAAAAAAAGATAAAATTTAAGTAATAAATTGAAAAAAGCTATTTATTACTTAACTAAAAAAACATTTCATCGTAAATGAAATCATTTCATTTAGTTGGTAATGCACTGGAATTTTGATATCAATTAAATGAAAAAACAGAAAATTAATGTAGAAAAGGGTTTAACAATGTACGAAATTTGAGTACAAGAATACACATGATTTAAATTAATAGTACGGTAAAAAAAATAATATGAAATGAATCTATACAAACACTACTATATTACAACGAATATATTAAAGGAATAACTCGAATTTCATCTCTACATTGATGCATAATATTTTATTAATTTTTTCTTAAATTCAATTTGAACTCGGCAATTAACTTAACTAAAACATACTAATTAATTAATTTATTTATAATTCTTATTTTGAATATCGGTTGCGACACTTGATTTATAATCCAAGCTTTTATACATAAAAAATAAGATATTAAGTAATAAATGTTTTATTAAAAATATATAAAAGCTGGTTATCTGGACGAAAGTTCGCATCATTTTATTATGTTTTATTTCATTAGATGAGCATGGATCACGTAGATATCCGAAAGTAACTATTGTTTTGAAGGTTAGCGAGTGATAACGATCAAGAGTCTGTATACTATTAGCATTCATATATTTTATCTACAAAATGTTATTTGTTTTTGTGAGAAATATCGGCTTTTACTAAAAAAGGAAACAATGATAAACGGGAGTTGGTGAGCACACCCTTCAACTTCTTTGAAGAGATTAAAAAAAAAAAATTCAAACTAAAAATTCTCAAACTAAAAAGTCATCTATTTTTAATACTTTCTGAGAAATTATAATACAAATCTTAAAAACATTTACAAGTTTCCAGAAGACTAAGTAAAGTAATTAACGCGTATTAATAACATTGCAATATAATGTACACCGAAGAACCATTACATTATGACCACCCTGCTAATAACATGTAGGACCACCTTTAGCCCTCAAATCTGGTACCAAGCGCTCACCAACTGGTCCTGCAATTCCCTCACATTGCAGGGGGTAGCGTGGCAGCACGAATTTGGTTTTCCAAGAAGGATTAAGGTCAGGTGAATTTGGGGGACAAGACATGACTTCAAAGTCACTGGAATGTTCCTCGAACCAATCCATGACGATTCGACCCTTATGACATGGTGGATTATCCTGTTGGTAAACACCATCCCCCGCAGGAAAAAATGTTGCCATGAATGGGTGAACCTGGTTTGCAACTATGTTCAAGTAGCTTACAGATGTCAGAGATTGTTCTATGAGGATTATGGGTCCCAATGTGCTCCATGAAAACATTGTTCCTGGGCGAGAAACCATGAAAACCTGGGCGAGCCCATTTTTGTAGATGGAGGGTGGTCATAATGTAATGGCTCTTCTGTGTATATGCATCATTATTTAAAATTACATGTTGTTATTGTTAATGTGTTTTGTTTCAAGTTTTTTATTAAATGTTCAGGGAAAAAAAATCTTCAAATACTCAGCATCAATTTAAGTTTGATATGTATAGGGGAATATAACGGGGTATTATTTTGTATTCGAATTGAGATGAAAATTTAATCCTTGTCATCGTGTGAACTAGAATTCATTTCATTATTTTCTAAAGTAATTAAAAAACCTCTAAACTTTTATACATTTTGTACTCTCTTAAAATGAATATCAATAACAAAATTCTATAAATATTTCAAAAGCAAATTGAAATATTTTTTTTAAAGTTTATTATTATTTTTGCCTTTTAAAGAAGTCTCATTTTATCCCCGAGGAAATTAAAATTATTTTTCACCATATGTTAATAAAATAGAATACAATGAAACTGCTGAAATTATATTATTAAAAATAGCTGCGTTATTAATTTTAGTTTTTATTATTGACTAGAAACTGTTCTAGATTAAAAGAAATGATAATTTCAGAAGGCAATTAACTTAAATATGATCTAAGAAATATTTCTCGTCTTTTTCTCCCTTTAGCCATCTCATTTTTCCTAAATCAATAATAATTTTAAAACTTCAAATATTTTTCAAATTAAAAGAGTGCTTTTATTTCTTTCAAAAAGAAGAAAGATGATATCAACAAGAAATATTTTCTTACCTTTTTCTTGTAATAAAAGAATAAGAAATTGAAACAAAATGTTTTAATAGAGTAAAAAAAAGATTATATTCATTTTGGCGCACGTACGTATATTTATAGATGTAGCGATATTTTTAATTTTTCAAAAATTAAAAAGCAGATATTACATACAACTTTTAACTAATAATATTACTATAATATTATTTTTAAAAATTTTATTACAAAATATGTGCTTTTTAGCGTAAAAAATATTATTTGATGATTTTGATATTTTAAATGAGAGGAACTAATATGTATTGTATTTTACTTACTTTTCTTCTTATTACAAACTTTTACTGTGCATATTAAGTGTTTAAGTATTTTTTCAGGTATTTTATTTCATTTTATAGCCACCCAGGCGAAGCTAATGGTTGCAGGTTCAAACCCCGATCAGGACATGACAGTTTCTCTCCGTCTGATGTGTGAATGTGGCCTACCCTACGAATGTATCTGTGCCAATGTGGTGTGGATAGTGTTGTTCGTCTCCGTGACTTCGGTTCACAGGTGCTCGCCAGGTAACTTTAAACTAGTAACACTTCTGGCATTTTTCGAGGTGCAGGACGAAAAGCTCCGTGTCTGCCGTTAGAAAAAATTTTTTGTTTAATGTGTATTTTCAGACAAATGAAAAAATTTTCTGTATTGAAAGCACGCTAAAAGTAATTTCCCAGACCGTGTAAATTAATTTACAAGCTTAAATTATTTTTTAAGCATAAATGAATATAATAAATCAATTACATATGAAGGTATAATTGCTATTATAATTTTTTCTCTCATAACTTTGTATTGTGCGTAAGAAGAAAACTAAGTAAAAGAAAAGAGAAAATTAAGTATATATATATATATATATATATATATATATATATATATATATATATATATATATATATATATATATATATATATATATATATATATATATATATATATATATATATATTTTTTTATTTCTTATACGTAGGGAACCGATTACCCGGAACGATCGGGACCATCGCTATTCCGGATAACTGATTTTTCCGGTTTTTTGAATCTCTACAAAAAGCCGTTTTTTTTATTGTTAAACCCAACTAAAAAAAAAAAAAATTTGGAAATAATCTTAAAAAAAAGAAAAAACGATGAAGTAATACGCTAATGATTATTTCCAAAATGATGGTAAGGTGAACATCTTTCAAAAAAGAAAGAAAATCCTAAAATCTTATGAGGAAAAAAAATTTTTTTTTTAAAAATGACGGGAAAATGTATCGAATTTCTTTCCGTTTTTTTGGTTTTCCGGTTTTCTGATTTCCGGATAACGGGTTCTGTACTGTAGTATTTCACACCTGACTAAATGTCAAAACTAATTATGTATGGATCTATAATTACATACTCTTTTTATTTTTTCACAATTATTAAATTTTCTCTTTTCTTAGTGGTTGAAACCCAAAAAAAAACTAGCAAGACTGTTTTATATTTTTTTTTGTAGTTTAAAACTGCTATTTTTTTTTAATTTTGCGTAATGAGTTTCATTTTAGATGCAGACATGATTTCTAATGTAACAATTTAACAAAAATGGGGTTTATTTTAAATGGTAGGCTATTAACCCATGACAGTTTAGATGTATTTGAATTTTACTCATCAGGGTTTTAGCTGTAGCCAACAATAATTAAATTTATTTTGAAGATGATAATGAAAGGCGCGGTAGCTCAGATAGAGCTTTCGCCTTCCAATGAGGCGTCCGAAGTTCGAAACCCAGCGATGGCGGAGTGATACGAATTCTGCTCCTTCTTAAGAATAGCTGGTGGATTAGAATCCCTTTGCCGTCGGTCTAACCGATGAAGATCTTTAGATCAGTTTTGGAAATTCTAACTAATCTGAAATTGGTAAGAAAAATTTAATTTGGATTGATGATAAATTTTTCCCTCCTAAATTTCCTTATTACTAACTCATGTTTTTGAATTTTTTTAAACATTTCTTTATTATTAAAAGAAATAAATGTTTCCATTGAGTTGACATTTCTTGCTAAAAGACAATAATCTTACAAATTTACAGGACATTTTTTTAATAAAAAAAAAAGAAACAGTAAATTTTTTTCACACTTTAAAATAAGTGATAATCAGTTATTTAGTTTTATTGTTTATTTGTTACATAAATTTGGGGGGAAAGTTTGAATACATAATGAAAATATAAAAGCACTAGTAAAATTCAATAAATAACAATTAAAATTAATGATGCATGCACAAGCTATCAGATTTACAAATGAAATTGATGACAATAAATAAAATATGATTTCAATAACATGAAAATTACAATACATATCCTCAACACTTAGATAACACAATAAATCACTTAATAATGACGATAATCCACAGATAGATTAAGTACTTCACATAATGTATGTACAGTAACATTGAATAACATCACAATTGTATGAAATGGTTTTAAAACATCAAACAATGTTTGAACAATTCGCACCAAAATGGTCAGGAATTTTTAAATAATGAATTTACACTTTGAAAGAGTTATAAGTTTTTATTAAGCATCGCGAGGGATTCAATTTTTATTTAAAATTTGGGAATATTTTTCTTAATAGATTTTTTTAAAACAAATTGCAGATGTTTTTTATTTAAACATTTTGGTACACTACAAAGCTTACACATCTTTTTAATTTTAAATGCAAAATATTATACATAATAACGATACAAGGAACATAATAATAATATAAAGTATGTCAAAAAAGTTTGGCAAATGAACAGATATCGCAACGTGAGTCAAAAATTGGGCATGAGCCTGTGCATGGAGAGACCTATAGAGAGATATTTATTACAGCATATGACAAATATAGCGTGTAATTGATGCAAATTAATCCGCTACGAGTATTCGAATAGCGAGTGCGCAAAAACCTGACTCAAACTGAAATGGAGCAATAGATAATCGTACTGCTTTATTAAAAAGGGGTTAAACAGCCTCAAGAAAGTGTAAACGAAATAAGTTCGGTGAGAAGAAAAGGCATTTATGTTTGGTTTTGGCCGAAGCCACGCACTTTTTCTAATTTGTACCCTGGACACAATCAGCTACAACCAAGTTTTCTCCCTTCATGCCACGTGACACACGTTCGGTGACCACAGCTTAGAAGGGTTTAATATTGAAATCGTTGAAAGCTGGGATGATTGCCCACATGACTTGAAGAGATCTCTCCACGTTGACAGTTTTCTTTGGAATTTAGGAAGCCTTATTTTTCAATTTGTTTTCACGGTATTTTAATGGCATACCAGGTTGCAACGAATGCCTGAAAACTTGCTTGTATTCCAACTTTCCGATCTGGCACGTGATCTTGTCATATTTTAAAACCTCCTTCTCATGTTCAATTGACGACCGGAATTGGCGTCAGGTGGCGCAAAGCAGAACTCTTTACCTAAGGCAGCACTAAGCATGCATTCACTATTAGCATGTGGATAGTCATGTGAGGAAGAAGTATAATAGTTTCTGTTTTGATTTTAAAATCACTTAAAAAATTTTAATATGGGAGTCTGCACGGAGGAAGGCTCTAAACATGGAACCGGTATTCTCCCCAGATGGAGTATTCGAGTGTTGGAATCGCGAATTTAAACGGCACGCGACCGGAAATCTTCGAGGATAATATCTAACGAGTGTACGGGGCTAGCGTGGACGTTAGGTAGAGCGCATGTACTTGAACGATTTTGCACTGGAAACTAATATCCCATTAAAATAACGAATCGAAAGATAAAGCCTACATTTAATTACGAAACTACGGTAAATTTTTATCTCTTTGTCCGTCCACGCAGTACGGGGTTATGTTGCCCTTTTTTGTCATCTGCTATGTAAAAGAGAGAGAAACACAGCCGATTTGTACTTACAAGCCATTATTTATCGGACACCTAATCGATGCAGGAATTATTTGCTTGTGGGAGGCCTTGAATCTGTTTGAGGTTAGGAATGCGTGCCAGATTACTCGTGGTTTCAAAATTGCGAAATGGAAATAGAGCTTGCCTTTGGCCTTAAATATTTTCTTTAACTATTTCCGGATCATAATTTGACAAATATAGCAGCTGAGAATATCTAGTGAATCAGACCGATGTAGCAGCAAGATTGCCGAGGGGTATCGAAAGGCAAATCATTCAAGCAAGATCTGTTTCCATTTTGATCAGAAGTGCGACAACTAAACTCGAATCTATCAACGCTTTATCGGTAATTTCAAAAGTGTTCATAAGCAAGGTTAATTTCTGGGTTTAAAAAGATATTTTATCTCCAAAATTTGCTTAATGGTTTCTTTGCCAAACTTTTTAAACTAATTTTGTATAAAAGAGAACTCCATTTTAATTGGATGAAGGAAAAGTCCACTCCTTTTCTGATGGATAAAGAGTTAATCGTTTTACCTAATCAACTTCAGTACTTTTCTGGATTAAATTCGTGAGGGAAAACGCAGTATGGATTTACATACAACAATTTACAGTTAATTCTTTTTAAATAAAGAGTAATCGACTCATGAAATTCGATATTCAAGAAGTGAATATATTCTTAGCCACTCCATTGTATATAATCATTCTTTTTTTCCCCATTAACTACTTAATTGTTTTGATGCTTTTTTTAAAATGTTATGATCATAAATAACAATAAAAGTAATAGTACCATTTTTGTTTCATTTCACATTAGTTAAAAAAGGTCTAAAAATATGTTTTAAGAAAATATTTCACAAAAAAAATCCTTAACCATAACGCTGTAATTGGCTTACACTCACAAAGCTGTAATGTAAGTAGAGAACATACGTAAATATAAATTTTGCTCTCAAAATGAAACCACGTGACAGGAGGCGAATGGAGAAAGAAATTTTCTACCTTCCGTTTTTCCTTGTTATATCAGTGGAAGAAAATCGATAAAGAAAAATTAAAGTCAAAAATCTTAAAATATGGTGGTGTACTGTACCATTCTATTTTATTCCATTTCACTGCTTTTAAAATCCAAATTTATATTTTTAAAACTGTTTTACAAATAAATATAAGAGAATAAGAACATGACTTAATCATAAGTAATGATTACATAGAACTATTTATCAGTAATACATCATTTTTTTTTTAAATTTTAGTGCTAACATGAAATAGGCGAAGTTTCAGCGACATAGTTATTTCCTTCCATCTTTGTTTATTTTACCTAATTATTTTTCTTATTTACTCCCTCTAATGTGAACGAATTTTTTTTCTTTATATTTATTTTAAACTTTAGTATCTTGCTTAAGGCTAGTTTTGTTTATAACATGCATTTGCTCCGACAAAAAAGGGATTAGGAAAGATTAATATAATATTTCTATAGAAATGGAATAATTCAAATCCAAGAGAATATCTTCGTGAAAGATTGGGTAACAAATGACATCTGGTGATATTGCTTTCCAAATATCTCTGATTCATAAATATATTTGCAAGTTTAATAGTATGATTATGATCTTGTGAAATACAACAAGATACTTCAAAATTGAGAATAAAAAGATACATGAAATGAAAAGCTTTCATAGACAGTAGATTACTACATCTAGCTTTAAAAATAGTTGCCAAAATCATGGTACGATATGCCCATAGTTTGATCGCTTAAAGATCATTGGCTTTTTATATGAATTGCAGCAAAGATCTTCTAGTTTAAATAAATTGAACATCTAATTGCTTCACTTTTTTCCTGGATGAGTATTATTGCATGCAGGGTTGTTAAGCATACTAGAACTCTTCAGCATTAATGACAAAATTGCTTATTTCATGACTAATAGACTCTCGGAAACATTTGTCTGAACTATAATATCAATACCCAGAACCTGTAAATTTGCTGCAACTTTAATGAGGCGTTAAATTAAACCAAGTTTCTCTTCCATTTGAACCATAGTTTCATGGAATCAATATTTAAAGTGTTCAACGTTATGGTTCGACTTCGAACCATAGTAAGGTAGCAGAAAACTTCAACGATGTTATGGTTTCCCGTGAACCAATATTTCTAACAGTGTGTAACCGATCTATAAACAGGTAAGAATGGCTTTAATAATAAATATTAATAAACTTTTTTCTACTTCGAGTATGGCAGTAAAATACTGAGAGAGGGAATAAAATACTTGTATAAAATTATAACAGCAAAAGATTCCAATTTCATTCATATTTAGATCTTTTGATTTAAAATTTTGAGCAATAGTTTCATTTGTAGCATATGCTCTCATAAATAAAAAAGTTTTTCTTCACTATTGCTAAATAACATGCACAAATCTGGTTAGAAATTGCATTACTTCAACAGCTGTGAAATATTTAAGTGTATATCAATCAATTGCGAGCACCAAAGTTTAGAAATTTGCAATGCATTAAAAACTGCATGAAATCAATGCATCCAATAAATATCATTCCATTATATTATATTAAAAATAAACTAAATAGAAAACTAATCGGGTTGTAATTTGACGAAGAATTTAACTGAGAAAATGTAACTAAAAGATGATTTTGCCACAATTTACATTTTTGGCAGTTTGCCAATCATCTGACTGTGGTGAGCTAAATCTACTTAAACGGACATTACAGGTCTTTGCTGCTGCAGTGATTACCAAACATTTGAAATAAGAAGTGTAACAAAAGAGGATTTTTACAAAGGACGAATTCGACATAAACTATACGTAAGACAGGGACCTCATTTGCTGATACCAAATCTCAATCCCTTTCCAGCAATCCTAATCTGTCGTTGTCTTCGTGCCTTGGCTATGGCTTTCAACATGTTTACAAGCTGAGCGGCAGTGTAGTCGCGTTTATTAACTCCACCTGTTAAAAATAGAAAATATTAAAAGCTATTCAAAACTATTGGGCGAAATTAGGAAATTTTGCTACTGGTGAGTTGGAACATTTTTAACAGTGGTCATTTCCTAAAACATGTAGAAACGTTTTCAAGGATCAGAAATTTTAAACGATTAAAAGAACTGCTGATATTAATAGTGTAAGGCATTTCTTTTTAAGCATTTCTCAAAATACGGTTCATTTCGAAAATGAAAATTTTAAGAAAAAAGATCTAAGGGTGTTTTCCAAATATTATTGAATATTCACAACAATTCCATATTAATTTAAAAAATAATAATAATGGGGGTCCAGTTTACTATCAATTTCTTTCAATCTCAGATAAAGAGCCCCGATGGCTCAGGGGATAGAACGTTCGTCTTCCAATGAGGTGAACTGGGTTCGAATCCCAGCAATGGCTAGTCAATACGAATTCCACATCTGGTTTACACCGACTCCAGTGCTGACGTGAAATATCCTCATTGGTAGACGGATCATGGGTTAGAGTCCCTTTGCCATCAGGCTAACCGTGGGAGGTTTTCGTGGTTTTCCTCTCCAAGTAACGCAAAAGCGAGTTAGTTTCATCAAGAAGTCCTCCAGGAAGTCAAATTTCTTCTAATACTTGATCCAAGAGTTCCCTTGTCTTTTGCATTGGGTTCAAAATTACAAGGCTACTTAGTTGAACATTAGAAGTCGTAAACCCAAAAATTGGGTCAGCTGTTCACAACGACTGTTATAAAATAAAACAAAATCTAAGATTAAACCTATATTTTTAGATTGAATAATAATTCTTTTAAATTTCTTTTATCTATTAATTCTTTTATATATTGAATATTAATTCTGTTTTAGACTGATCCTTCATTCTAGAATGAAATCTTAATTTCTTTCCATTTATTTAAAGTTGGAGTCTTTATTCTTAAAACAGCTCAATTAATAATAATGTGCAAAGCTTGAAGTTTATTTATTTATAATTTTTTTAAAGAAAAAGTAGAAGAAAAGATAAAATTTAACCAAATAAATTAAAATTCATATTTCATTGTTATCTCGCATATTTACTTTTTCTTTAATAGTGTTTAGTTATTTTTAAAATAATACTGACCAGTAATATAGCCGTCCAATGAATCAGTATCATCAAAGAATGGTATATCTTCCACAGGTCCACTCTTATAATGTGGGAAACGCTTTTTCCACCAATAAATATTATCTAGAGCAGAAATATCAGTAGGCACAAAACCATCTACAATGAAAAGTAGAGAAGAAACTTCAATTACGTTTAGCAACTCATAAAAAATTACATACAGGTATTATTATCAGGGCTAGAATGTTAATGACCCAAAAATTCTTAAAAAGTTGGAAGAAAAACTTAACAATATAAATTTGAACGAAACTAACCTTAAAATAAAAAATAATGTCCTTAAAAAATTTCGAAAATAAACTTTATACTGGCTTTTTTTCTAAAATAAAAATAAATCGTAAGTTTTCGCAACTTGGTAAGAATTAAAATAAACATGTAATTTGTAAATAAAAACCTGATAAAGATAGTTAGAATTTTTTCAATTTTTGGTTAATATCTACCAGAATAACAGAATTGCATTGTGTATCAAATGTTCTTTTTAGAATTCTTCGAATTGAAAGATTGCCTATTATCCAAAAGGAACTTCTTCAGATTTGAAAATCTCTATTCAACATAAAAATATGTTATCGGAGGATTATGGAATTCATAAAATTGAAAGGAAAATTTATATTAAATTATATGGGAAAAAATAATTCAAAAGCAAAGCAAACTTAAAAAATCATTCAAATTTCATAAAAACTATTTAAGGTAAGAAAAATCAAAAAAGTGCAAAAAAATTTCATTCTTTATAAGGATGTTAAATGTTGTATAATTTATAGTTAAAAAATTTTCCCCTTTTATTAATTAAAATAATATTTACTATGATATTTATTAATTTATATATATTTACTAAAAGTTATATTTTGCATGGAATTATCTTCCGATAAACAAATTTCATAATTGTGTGCAAAAATTTTTTATTCGACTTATAAAATTCTCAAGATATGGTGAAATACGCACAAAGTAAAATTAATATAAAGAGGCACAAACTTTTAACCTCTCATTTGACCAAACTATTGGGACGGACCATATTATGGCTATCCCCTATAATTAATTTGTCGAAAAAAATGCGTCTTTGTGTCTGTCTGCAACTTTAAATATCGTCTGCACTAATTAATTAGCTATTTAAGCTCACCCCGTGAATCCATAAAGATTGAATTCTAGAACGTGAGGTAACGATCATTAGATTAAAAGTTATTTTTAGTGGTCCGTTTCTTTTTTGTAGAAAATTGTAGCTTTGGGAACAAAACTAATTTCAAATTTGAAATTGATATTTAGCCATTATTTATTTTCCATTTTTACCCTTGGAACCTTTGAGTGTTCAGTTCCAAATCTCTTCTATTTTTCCTCATACACGCCGAGAAATTTTTTGGAATGGATGCCTATTTTTGACCACTCGGAACATGTCAACTTTTTATATCTGTGTAATTTTTCAAGTAAAGTAAGTTTTTATGCTATAAGAAACACTACCTTTTCATTTCATTCCTGGCTAGAATTATTAAGCATTTATATTGAAAGTAGTCATTACGGAACACCGTTGACGTATAAATTCAATCTTTTCTTAAAATAGCTACTCTTTGTTGCGAATAATCGATATAATTTATGTCATCGTTTCCATAAATTAGTCATTAAGTTGTCAAAAACTTAAAAAGTTATGTTATTAAGCTTTGAGTTACTAGGTTAACGAAAATATAAATTTTGGCAAACTCTTAGAAGTCGTTTTTGTTTTATCACGAAAAAATTATGATGATTATACTCATCTTTAGAATTAAGTTTATAATTAAAGATTAATCACAGATTTGATCAGGTTACCATGATTTTTATTTTATTTTATAACCGGCGTTCAATAGCTGATGCAATTCTGAGTTTAAGATTATTAATAGCTTTGAACCCGATCCAGAAGACAAGGGAATTCCTAGATTAAGCATTGGAACAAACTAGCCTTCATGAAAGACTTTTTGATGGCACTAACTCTCATTTGTGTTACATGGAGAGAAAATCCATGAAACCTCCCACGGTTAACCCGACAGCAAGAGTATCAATGATTCGTTAACCACTAAGGAAATGTACGTCAGCACTGTGATCGGTACTAGCCGGATACAAAATTCCTATCTTCCATCCAGAGCTGGAATTCGTAGCTGGATCACCTCATTGGGAGGCGAACGCTCTATCCCCTCACTCATCGCAACTCAGTTTCCTTCAGTTTTATGTTTTATTTTAAAACCACTGTTTAACAGCCAACTCAATTTTGAGTTTACGACTATCAATGTTCAACTCTGTAGTCTTGTAACTTTGATCTCAAAACAGAAGACAAGGGAGCTCCTACATCAAGCATTGGGATAAACTAGCCTTCATGGAGGACATTTTTTTAAGTGAACTAACTCGCAATTGCGTTACATGGAAAGGAAAATCAAGTGAAAACCACTATTAGCCCAACAGCAAGGGGACTCTAAACCATGATCCGTGTACCACTGAATATATTTTACGCCAACACTGTGGTCAGAGCGAGCCAGGAACAAAACTCGTATCAACCAGGTACAGCTGGGATTCAAACCTGTGGCATCTTAATTATAGGCGAAAGCCTTGAATAAAAGTGGAAATAAAAAGTGCGTGCCTTACCTTGGAAACTAGAGTAGACTGGAAACTGTGGCCTAAATTCTTTTTTGAGATTGCTTACATCTGAAATAAGATTAGATTAGATTAGAAAATTAGATTTTTCTAAACAGAATGAACTTTGTCATTTACTTAAATCTTACATTTGCAATGATTAGTTTTGTCTTCCTTTGAATAGCACGGTAATATTTCATCAGGAAAAAGAACATCACTTCAGATGGTCTTAGTTTAGATTTAAAGTGTAAGATTAAGATTTGTTTTAGAGAATATAAGACAAAAGGAAATCATGTTAAAGTTAAAATAGCAATAAGAAGATTATAAAACGAAATAGACATATATTTCTCTTCTTTTTAATAAACAGCTATTTTACTTAAAATAAATATTTAGAGTTGACTGCTTTTGTCTACAGTCTGTAGACTGAATCACGCAGCTCTGAACCTTGAAAGGCAGAAATGCTTAAGAATCGAATGTTTGAACAACAAGTTTTCACACCATAGCAATTTTTTGAAAGAAGAAAATAAAACAATGTGCCTTTTGATGTCATTAATAAGAGTAAATGTTGATTTTAATAGTAAGTTATCAAGGAAAAAAATAAGGATGATAACAGATAAGTGGTCCACAGATGGTGTATTTATTTTATTTTTTTATTGAAATTTGTGGCAAGATTTTCCAAAAACAAAACTTTTCTTTCTTCTTTATTTTTGCTCTGTTATAAGGAAGATTACTTAGCCGGTTGGTCGCCTATACATTCAAAATTGTAAGAAAAAAATTATGCTCGCTTTCCTCTTTTCTAAATTGATATCTGAAATAGATAAATATGTCTTCCATTTAGCTGTTTCGTATACCATACTCATTCTTACACAGCATAAAAATACATTTCCATGAAAACATTTTTCACTTTACCCATAGAAGCAGATGGGACTCCAGAGTAATTTTGATATATATATTTTTTTGATGCTGTAATTACAAGTAAAATATATATTGGAAACTTTTAATTATAAAAAAACAGTCTAATAGTTACTAGAAAATATCTGTTAGATTATCAGAATTATAATTTTACCAATATACAAAATAAAAATGTTTGAATTTTTTTTTCATTCACAATCAAAAATTTATTAATAATTCATTTTGTAAATTAATAATCTTTCTATGATGAATAGTTGTTTCTCTTAGACATAAATAACTGCAAAGAAGTGCAAATTTTAAAAACTTATTGTTGGAAGTGAGCGATGTTTGCAAGATTTTACCTTTAACACAGAAAAAGACACCGGCGTTTTCATAACCATAAAGTATTAAAATGCTAAATATAATATTTTTACTTATTTGACCAAAATCAATAGAAAATAATTAAAAAGTATGAAACATATGTTTAATAAAAAATTTGTGTCAAAGGATTAACAGCGGAAGGTTAGTAATTTTTAACTCGCTTGAAACATACCTGAATCTTTAATATTATGAATCTTTAATATTAACATTAATATTAATATTAATGTTAATATTAATATTAATATTAATATTAATTAAATGTTAATATTAATGTTAATATTAATATTAACATTTAATTAATGTTAATATTAATATTAATATTAATTAAATGTTAATATTAATATTAACATTTAATATTAACATTAATATTTTGAATCTTTAATATTAACATTTTGGTAGTGACTTACGAATTTGTCGTCCTATCAGAGTTTTGTAATATACCCTACACGCTATATCAAGATTTTATTGCACTTGAAATACAAGCTTCAGGTGTAAAATTTCAATCATAATACTGATGAAATAGTAACAACAATTTTTGTTAATTTTTTTTTCATTTGAAATTAAATACAAAGAGTCTACATTAGAGGTAATTTGTAAACTTCAACTTAACAGAAAAATTAACCTTCAAAGAGCAAGAGAAAAAAAATACAACATTGTAATTTAAACTATGTTTCAGTTAAGAAAATTTTTAACATAGCAAATATATATTGTTGGATATCATAAATTTTTATCATATAAAAATTTATGATTTTTATCATAATTTTTATAAGAAAATTAAACAAAATTTTTAAAATCAACCTTTTTAAATAGTCAGTTTGCATTACTATTAAATGTTGAATCATATAATTATTAAATTACATTAATTTTGAAAGATGTGTCTTAAAAAAAGGGTTTTATATTATAATTGAAGCCAAAATTTAAATACGAAAAAAAAATACAACTCATAAATTAAAAACATTAAAATTACCAATTCAGAAAGAAATTTTTGAGAGTTAATAATTAAATTAAGAAAATAATTGAGATCAAAATTAATATCTTGCTATCATTTTCTTATATCTTTACAAAAATAAATGTCACGGTAATTCATAAAAACTGTTTATTGTGATAAAAGTAATTTTGATTCCTTTGGTTTCAGCTTTAATTTAACATTTATGACACAAAGAATCATAAATTGATATCTAAAGCCCACGGTGGTTTAAAAGTTAATTAGTTTAATAGTAGCTATTAAAAAAAGTCAGCAAATTCCAAAAGCATTTTTTCATTGAGGAGCATTTTTATGTAACTTTAATTAAGAAAGCCAACTTCAAAGAATTCTGATAGCTATTCATTTTCTTAACGTAATTTTTACAGAGAAAAACAAATATCAAAAAGAAAGATTTGTGCAAAATTGTCTGAAGGATTGTCTGAAGCGGCATTAATATGTTTCAACAGATTGAAGAAATAGCAACAACAAAAAACACTGAAATTATATTTTCTGAATCACTTTTAAGAGACCCAAAATGAAAGATGTCTGAATTACAAATTATTTTCTAGCATTTTTGCTAATAACCTTACTTTCAATGTACTATTTTTTTTAAAATTTAATCAAGCAAATTGTAATTTGTGCTGTTATTTTTCATGTGAATTGGTTAATTATTTTCTATTTATTTTAAAGTTTTAAATCCTTTTTATTTACACTGTAAAAAATTCCTGAAAATTTATGGGAATGTGAGCAAATTATCACGTATCATGTTACTTAGTTATTTTAAATGGGCCATATCTTTCGCAGGACAATAAAGCTGCATAAACCTATAAAAAATATAAAAACTTACTTGATAAATTAAAAACTTCATTTGTTAACAAAAAATATGAAACTTATTATATAATAGATGTTTCATTTCATTTTATTTTCCACTTCATTCTTCACTACAACAGACTTTTTAGTTTTGTTTATCATCTTTTTTTTTATATTTTTCTTTGGCAATTTAACGATTTTCGTTTCAAATCTCTTTTGTTTTCCTCACTCACGTCTAACGAGTCTTGAGAATGGGTGCCTATTTTGAGCACTCGAAGAATATCGACTTTTATAACCATTTTCATATTTTTTCAAGAAAATGATGTTTTTATATTATAAAGTATATCTTTCTGTTTCAATTTCTTGTGATTCTTCATAATTAATAAGATGACATCTAAACTTTTAATTATTGCACAGTAAACACTCTTTATTTTGAACTGTAATTTTTTTTATTTATTTTCCTCTCTTAGAAATTCAATTCAGTGTTGAACCATAATATTATTACTTCTAAGCATTATAGGGTGCAATAGGTACTTAATAATGTGTAAAAAGACACTGTGCTAATATATTCATATATAATTGCTTTAAAAAATGTTGACTTTGTATAAGAGTTTAATACATCGAGAAAAAAGTAGGGTCGAAACTACTAGAATATGGTAACTTTTATTGTGTTTCTGTTTCTATGGAAAAACCAAAAAAAATTTTATTTTTCACCGAAGCGATTTGATAAGGACTTTTGGAGAAATTAACAATAAAATAAGGTTTTTCAATCTGCTATGAAATTTGGTATATTATGGTAATATTTGGTAATTTTACTGTCGCACTTTAGAGCATAGCATAAAAACCATTTATTCGATTAAATTTACTTTTCAGTTTTGTATTTTTTTCTAAAGTGTGATATTAAGAAATATAATTTTGAAAACCAGAACTTCCAGTGAACCGTTACCATATGAACGGAAAGATAGCAAAATAAGTGGTTTAAATACCGCATATTTTGGTTTTATTAACCAGAATTATGGATTATGAAATATCATTACCATATGGTATGATAAATTTACTAAAACTTTTTTTTCGTCACGTAACTAACTACACCTCATTCACTCAAGTTTACGTCCCATATTTTTACAAAAACATGGGAGGTGAACTTGATTTATGTTGATCATATTTTTGCAAAAAATCACTCTTAAATTTTTGAGAAAGATTATTTATTTATTGATAGTTTGCACATTTTATCCTTTTTTTTTAATTAGTTTAGAATATTTATCACTTAAATAGACTGGTTTTCTTCAAGTGTTTTTTAGTTTATGCTTTTATTATAAATTTTTTTAGAATAATTTTATACATAAAATTAATTTTTTTAATCATACATTTTAAACATAAGCAATCACTTATCTATACGGCGAAATAATTTTTGACTTAAATATAGACCATGAGCATTTTAAGCACCACTTCAGATTTAATATTGTAAATTAGATCATCTATATTAGTTTTGAGCAAAAAGAACTTAATAAAGAAAATAAAGAAATAGTATCTTATTTTAGCACCTGATTATAGTATCTTATTGTAGTATCTTATTGTCATACGGTAATATTGTTACAATAGTATCTTATTACAGTATCTTATTGTCATACGGTAAAAAATATTGAAAATGTTTTCAATTTTTATGATAAATAATTCATCTCGGCGGAACAGGTTAATGATGATTCTAAACGTCATTTAATTAGTAGTTTTCTGGGAAATGTTTAAATATTTTAAAACTCCATTTCAAAAAGTGGTTTCATTTTTTCAAAATACTATGACTTGTTTTAATGGATAACATTTTAAATTAATCAATATAGTAGTCTAAAAATTTAATCTGATTTGAAGGGAAAAAAATAGGCTCTAATAAGTAGATAAATTAAAACTTACCAGGAATATCATTGACTCGATAATCAGATGAGCTCATGAAATTGCCTTTATCAGAATAGTCATCTGAAAAAATAGAGTGTATTTAAAAGCATAATTTTTAAGTATAATAACAACTAAATGGTATAGTTAACAACAACTATATGGTATAGTTATTTTTGATCATATTATGCAGAATATGAGAAAAACGATAGCCCCAATTTGAATCACTTCATGTAATTTTATTTTTAAATCATAAAAAGTCCCGTGTGGTATCCTGTATTGTGAAGTAGTGAATAAAATAAAAATTACATAATAAAAAAATCATAGTACCTTTCAACTATAAATAAAAAGTCGAACTTATGCGTCTTTTTTAAGCAATAATTGTGTCAAACTATTATGTACTTACTATTATACTGTATTTTAATTTTAGCGCATGTTTTCAAATACAATTTTGCTATGGATACTAAATCTGAACATAATGTTTAAACGTACTATTAAGGTTTTTATGTTTACGATTGTGAAAAATGAATTATTTGTGTATTTGGTACATTAGTATAACATATTTGATTTATTACTATAATATATTTTATCGATGAAATTGATATAATTTTTATTTAGATCTACATGAAGTAAATATGTAAAATTCAGTTTTACAGCAACTGGCTCTATTAAAAATAAAGGATTTATTTAATGTATTTATAACGAAGCGAAACTTGTGAGTTTTTGTTCATAAACACTCAGTGAAAAACGATTTTAACTGAATTTAAAAACCTGTAATGTAAAGTTATTCTAAGGAAATAGATATAGCGACCGTCTTATACCAGCAACAAATAATATTCTAATAGAGAAATAAGTTTTTTTTTTTAATTTCGTGAATGAAAACTGACCTTAAATTTAAGCAACTATATTTTAAAAATTTTCTCAAATGCACATTTTATTATATAAATGTTACGTCATCAAATATAATTTCAATTTTTCCTCACTAGTAAGATTTAAATATATGAGCCTCCACTTTCCAAAAATGCGGTTTCCAATGTAGATATATGATGAAACAATGTAAGTAAATCTACGCAGCACTTATCTGTCGAAAACCACGTACTACTTTTGCTAACATACACACGCCTCTAAATAAATTCTTGTTTGAATTAGACAAGTCTGACGTCATAGCTGCCCTTTTAATGGAATTTTCCAAGATACTATCATATTTTCCTCTACGGTTGACACACGTTATTGTACAACAAACCAGCGATGCATACTCTAACTGCTTAAAAAGAATAAGAAAGGGACATGTAAGTCATTTTAGATAAAATGAGGAATTATATTCCATCAAGACTTAGCTACAAAAGGTTGTTTGCTTGCCTGAAAACGTCAGTGGCAATAATTCACTTCATTTTGTAGGTTGTGTATCATGCAAATTTATCAAGCACTCTGGTGCCCAAGGAAGTGTGAAATTAATAAAAACAAAGTTTTATTGTTCAGCGTATTGTCTGGCTAAATTTTTATGTGTTTCCTCGTGTACGCAGATATTAGTGTTTTAACCGGTTAATGCTTTACTTTGCTTTTAATAAAATTACTTTTGAATTAGATTTCTTTACTTATTTTTCTGTATTTCAGTTATTTAAAATACACATACTTAAATTTTAGTTTTAAAACTAGTTTGAGTTCTTCCTTGATTTTATTTGGGGAAACTCCTTTTTCAATTAGATTTTTTCTCGTATTTTTCTGCATTTTTTAATCATAATAAATGAATTATTTAATCAAAATAATAACGAAGGAAATTTCACGTAGCACGCGGATACCAACACGAACACAAAGATAAGTAACGTAACACTAAGATAAATAGAAGTATTGACGTCTCTCCATTGAGCACAAATATATTTCGGGTTTAGATTCATTCTCTTGCAACGGAATTTTAATAAAATGTTAATTTGCTTATACGTGGGGACAAAAGTCGGATTTTTCACTGCAGTGGCATCTATGAACTTTCCAAGGACTATTTTCGTAATATTATCCAAGCTCAAATATGGTTTATTATATAATTAAAAGACAACACAAACTAAAAATAATTACATGAAAATATCTCGTCAATCGAGCTGAATTTTTTATTACAAAGTATCTTTGAGAATAAAAATTTTAAAAAAATTTGTTGTTTTTTTTTGTCTTGTTGTCTTTTGTTTTAGGTATACGTTTTATTCAAATAATTTCGAAAGGATTATTAATTTTCCACCAACGAGTCATCACAATGTATTTGTCAGAGTTTCTGCATTGGTAATGCATTTAAAGAGGCATTTCCGACCAAGCAGTCTCCCCTCTCCGCCAAACGTTATTTAAAATGAATATATATATATATATATATATATATATATATATATATATATATATATATATATATATATATATATATATATATCAGTTTCTACTAGCAACCAAACAATTTTTAGCTTTTAGTCCTGTCTTTTCGTCTTATTTTTATAACGTTTCATTACATTAAACTGTTTATTACACTTAATAACCATGAATTCTGGTGAATGCAAAACAATTCAATGGTAACAAACTGATAATTCTTAGTATTATGATAAACAAGTAATTACACGTATTGGATAGACATATAATTACTGAATTCTTGTGATTCATGTTTGATTTAAAGTAAAAAAAGTACTGACATTATTTATTGATCGAAATACATAAAATCAAATTATATAAATTGATTTATAATGGCATATCAATCATACTTTAAAAAGTTTGACATCAATTTAAAATTACATTAGATTTTCTAAAAACATGCGATACTACATTTTATATTTGATTTTAAACTATAATTTTGGAGTAGGCTCTAAATAATAAATATAAAAGTACCAAAAAAAAGCTGTTTAAGATTTTAGATACTAATATTCATTGTGGCGGTTAAACTTGAACCGTAGCTCTCTCCCCCTCTTCCCCCATAAAAAAAAAAGAAAATACTGCTCAGAATGATTTAAAGACAATTTTTTTTCGATTTTTGTTCCACTTCATGAAAAATATTCTTTTTATTTAGAAAATTGCATATGTCGTCTGATGTTTGCGTTCCCAAGAATGACATTTACGGCGGTGAACTTTACAATAGGTTGTTAGTTTCTTAAAGCAAAAAAGTACATGTTTTTGATAAATTCTTCGAATCTTGCTTTTTATGCAAGACATTAAAATATAAAGAAAATTATTCAGTTAAACAATATACATATATTGTAAGTTCAGGAAATACTGTTATTTAAATTCCTAAGGTATAAAACGTACTTATACATAACCATTACTTAAAAAAAAGACATATATTTTTAAATTTTATTAGTTAAAGAATATTTAATTGTTAAAGAATAAATAGCTCCTGCACAAAGAAACAAAAAAGTATGATCCAAACTACCAAAAAAATTGTAAAATATACCATGTTTCTGGATTTCTAGGAACAACAAAAACTCGGTAATTTTTACAGAAGCACTTTCTCAAGGATTTTGGCATGAATAACAATAAAATATAGTTCTGTAACAGGTGATAAAATTTGGTAAATGTGGTAAAACTTGGTAATTTTATCATGATACCTTAGATTATGGCATAAGAACCATTAAATGTATTTTTCAGTTTTGTAGTTTTTATAAAATGTGTGATAATAAAAATTACAATATTGAAAACCAGAATTTCCGATGAACCGTTATCTTATGAATGGAAAAATCACGAAATGAATTACTTAAATACCATATATATATATATATATATATATATATATATGTGTGTGTGTGTGTGACGGAGGTTTTGTTTCTTCGTCAGTAGCCGCCAATATTTGTATAGTGGAATTCATGATTGGTCATTTAGGCCAATACTGAATGAATTACACAATTAAGTCTCCAGGAAACAATATATATCTCGTTAAAATAAAAAAAAGCTTAAGTAATGAAAGATATTTTAAAAGGATAGAAAATAAATATGTAATGCCAATTGTGGCATCACAAGATATATATAGATTTTAATTAATTATGGTTCTTTACTGCACAGTGCATCAAATTTACCAAAGGTTTTATCTTCGTGTAAACTTTTAAAAATGTTTCATATTAATTAACTATTTTTGCTGGTATGAAAAATATATTAATCGAAAGAACTTCAGCTTCTGTAACCGATAGTCGATAGTCAATAAAAATTGAATATCAGACCAATATCACAAATATACGGTTGTAATATTCTAGATTATTTTAAAATAAACTTAATGACCACCTGACACAAAAGTACAATAATTCCTCAAACGCAATATAACAACTTAAATCTACATAGAACGATACAGTAAGATTAAAAAATATAGGTAATTAAAAATTTTGCATTAGTTTAAAAAGAAATGTAGGAATCTAAATTCGAATTAATTAGTTAAATTATACTTTTTTTTAATTAATCTACTTACAAAAGTTTAAATTTTGCTATTCAATATTATAATAATCATGTTATAATTGGATGCTAATATTGGAAAATAATAAATTTAAAAAAAAAATAATAATATTATAAAATGAGAAAAAACTAGGTCTAGATATAAAACTTTTTAATAATAAGTATTTAAAATTACTCTACCCTGCAATTAACGCTATTTTTATTAATGATGAAAGACTAATTTGCTCTTGAATATCTTATGATCTACTAATTAAAAAAGCTAAAAAGTTTGAATTAAAAAAATGAAAATTAATATACTTTATTTTATGTCTTCGTAATTGTAAGAATTAAATATCTTATTTCATGATTATAAAGATATTTTTTGCATCGACTTCGCCCAAATATTTTTCTTCTCTTTAATTATCTTTAATTCCTTTTCAAAGTAGTGTCAATTGAAATAAGTTCTTAAAAGTTGATGTAGATTTTTACTCTATCATCCTGATACTACGCTGAATTAATGAAGGCAATAATTTTAAGGGAAATTAAATGCCTGCTTTAAGGTTTAGAGTACTTCAGATTCCAAATACCATCTTTGAGCAATAATTGAAAACTAAAAGGAATGATTCCAACTAAAATGAACTCTTTTAAATTTAATAAAAACTTAATTCTTAGTTTAGAATTTTGAAAAGAATTTTTACTCCCATTTTATTAACCGAATTTAAATTAAAATCATTTCAATGCTCATTTTCAGAAGCTAAACATCATTATTTAACAATTAAAATGCTCTTTTTAGTAAATAGTTTGTGAAATACATAACGTTATCTGAAAAAATTGACATTAGAATCATAATTTAAAGTTTGACTTATATTTAATACAACTATTCTAGAATTATGTATTCGATAAATTTATTTAAAAATCAGCTATTAGATCGCGCTTTCCTTTAAGAAATAACACAATAATCATTTAAAATTAAAAATCCAATTTTGATAATTTAAGAAGCAATCAAATTTGTAAATAATTTCCAATTACACTTTTATAATTTAATCTTAAAAATAGTCCATTTTAATTTTAAAACTAGACAGCACTTTGTTTGAATAAAATAAAGTGATTTAACAATTATATGAAGCGCAACAATCCCCTTTGTACGCTAAAAAATATTAGAGAATTGTTTTGAGTATGAGATGAAGTCAAAGAATTTATACATTTTAGTTTGCTTACTGCTTTGCCAAAATCTCCTAAAATAATACCGAATTTCAGAAAAAGAAAAATATCTGAGAAGTTTAACTTCTTCATCAAACAGCCATTTTCTTTATTTTTAAAATGCAGTCAGTCAGTATTTAAAAACTATAATTGATTATAAAGTATTATTAATTAAAAATTATTATTTAAGTATTATTAGTGTTATTTTAAGCTGTTGAGCATAGGAGCTTTTTAGCACTAATTTAGGGAAGCCTGCTAGCATAATTTAACAAGTCATTCTACAATGCAATATTTCTGAACTCAAATTTGTTTGCGATTCTAATATAGTCATTCAAAGACTATTATAATAATTGGCAAAAAACATGCAACCAAATTTAAATCTATAAAGTTATTAAAATTTATACACAAAACAGTTTATGTTGATGAAAATTTACAATACTTTATTTAGAACTTTATGGAATAGATAATATTTTGAAAGAGTGGAGCAATTTCTGATTCACTTAGAAAGTAATTTTAAAAAAATCAGAAAATTAATTAAATTTTTTCTGTTTTGTGTTTTTTTAAATTTTTTCATTATATTGAAATTTTCTTAGTTAAAGAAAAAAAATTTAACCTTTTTAAAAAGCCATATTTTCTTAACTGAATTACTACAATCTCATTTTTCAGAATAAGATCGTAAAAGTTTTAGGACTGTTCAGAAAATCTACATACGCAAAAGATTTAATTTAAATTTGAAACTCTTAGAACAATTCATTTTGTGTTAGATTTTGTGTTTTATTTGTTTTTGTGTTAGATCTTTAACAAGCAGGATATATAAAAAAAGGTCTTTTCCATTGCTTTTTAATTTTTTCTTACTTCCTCTCGTGAATATTTTAGCCGTTTTTCTCTCATCATCCCTAAATCTGTTATGAAAAGTAATCTGCTGATGCCGTCTTAATCTGCTGTGCCCGCTGTCGTGCTGGAAGGTTTTTGCTATCAGTTAAAAAAGTAATTAAAAATTTAGTAATTGAAATACTGTTTTCCATAGGTTTGGATTGAAATCTCGGTCGGATTTAAATGGTATAAAAATATTGACCAGAAATCTTTCCCTAATCTGTTATGAAAAGTAATCTGCAGATGCCGTCTTAATCTGCTGTGACCGCTGTCATATTGGAAGGGTTTTGCTATCGGTTACAAAAGTAATTAAAAATTTTGTAATTGAAATTCTTTTTTCATATGATTGGATTGAAATCTCGGTCAGATCTGAATGGTATAAAATCATTGATTAGAAATTTTTCCCAAATCTGTGATGGAAAATAATCTGCTGATTCTAGCAGATTATGCTGTGAACGCTGTCGTGGCAGAAGATTTTTTCCATCAGTTACAAAAGTAACTAAAAATTCAATAATTGAAATTATTTTTTCATATCATTGGATTGTAATCTCGGTCGGATCTAAATGGTATAAAATCATTCATTAGAAATCTTCCCCAAATCTGTGATGGAAATAATCTGCTGATGCCGTCTTAATCTGCTGTGCCCGCTGTCGTTCTGGAAGATTTTTGCTATCAGTTAAAAAAGTAATTAAAAATTTTGTAATTGAAATTCTTTTTTCATATGATTGGAATGAAATCTCGGTCTGATTTAAATAGTATAAAAAATATTCTTTAGGAATCTTCGACTCGCTAAAAATAAGTATATGCTCGACGAAATCGCAATTGTAGTCTTGCTTCATTTCTAACAAAATGATTATCTTTGGATAAATGTAACTGCATTGAAAGCAATATTTCCCAGAGAAATAATTTAAATTGAATAACTTTCTTTAGAAATTCAAACGCAATGCTATCCCATTTAATTAAGAAATTTAGAATAAGAAAATTTATTTTATATTAATTGTGATTACATTATCCGAAATATCAATCAGTTCTTTTATTTCAATTCTTTTATTAACAGTTATTTAAAAAAAATGATTATTACAAATGCTTTTGTAAGTTATATTGCAGAAAAATGTTTTTTTTTCGTGCAATAGAAACAAAATTAATAACTTTTGTTTCATTCTTCGTTTCATTCATTTATTTATAACAATATATTTTCAGCGAATACTTTTGCAAGAGTGTTATTAAATGAAAGGATTATTTTTTTAATTAAGAATGACATTTTTGTGGCAATATTTTTTTTTTCAAAAAAGGTAATTTAATTATTTAATTAAATGAAAAATTGGCAATTTTTCCCACGGCACTGAAAAAGGAAACTCACTTTAGCACTAATAAAAGTTAAATGGAAATTAATAAACAATTTAAGAATAATTTGAATTTTTTATAAAGAGAATATAAAAACTATTATGAACCATATTTTTGAAACCAAAAAAGCGTACTATATCATCATTTTGAGCATATTATGCATTTTGTTATAGAAATGCGAAAGTTGGTTTTCTTTTTAAATGATTTTTTTAGCTAGTTTCAATGTATAATTTTTAAGTAATATTTTTTAAAACTATTTTCGCCCTTTCTAGCCTCATTATATTTCACTATTGTGGATAGGTAATAAAATTTATCATTTAATCAACGGTTCCTTTTAAAAGCGAGCAAAGTCCGAATGGAACTAATTAAAATTTAAAATCACACTTTTGAATAACTAATCTTAAAAATGTTTATTTTGATGTTAAATTTTAATAAATATTAATTTATAATTAATACCATATTTTTTCCCGAGTAAAAAGAAAAATCACAGGAAGCTTAATATTGCTCAAGAGCAACCTCACAACTATGCGTCCCCAGCCTCATGGGGTCATTTATTCATTTAAGTTGACAGCAAGAAATGCATAAGGAATGCAAGAAATGCAAAAGATTAAGTGACGCATTTAAGATATTCATGAACAACACAATATATTCTACTATTATTAACAAGTTTATAATATTTTTTTAAAGCTGAGATTAAAAATACGAATTACGATATTACTTTTCCACCACTTCAGTCGTGTTTTTTAATTTGCTACCTAACTGTCAAGAGGGGCAAGCAATTGAATATGAAAGTGTAGCCGATTTATCAATCTGACAAAGTTCGCAGAGAATTAAATTTTAGGGTGATAAATAAAAAATAAGCCTTTATACATAGCACTATGTTTATAGCATACTCTTAGAAATTTAAAATTATAGTAAAATAATCGTCTGTCCATCGAAATAACCTTAAAATTTACGATAAAGAACATTTTTACCGGTACGGTTTTGAAACAGCTTATAACTAGCATGGTAAAAAAAACATGAAAACAAAACTATGCGGCTGCTTAACCAATTACAACTAGCACACCTTCAAAACCATTAAAAAATTAACTGGACATTGGAATTAGGTAATTGGAGTTGTGCTTTATCAAATGAATCATGGAATGTGGTTTGCTTAGTACATCTGGTTGTTTCACTTATCGTAAGAGATATCAGATACTAGACTCCTTTGTGTAAACCAACTTTATAGGGCTGCTATCTATGTGTTTATGAAATTTTAGTTTTCCAATAGTCCAGAATCACAAATTTGAGAGTGCAGGATACAGGAAACTCTTTATGTGTTGAAGGAAATGGCGGAAACATAGTAGTGTCAACGCTGGAACTCGAACCCCAGATCCGCCGGTTATAACATTGACAGATAAGCCCTCTCGGCTATAATATGTACCCAGTTGCAAAGAACTAACTGGCTTCATTGGACGGCTTAGTTACTGGGATAAAATTCTGGTTTTTAAACCGTATTCAGTGAAAGCAGTTAATAAACAGTTCTTCTCACAGTCAACAGTTTTACTACCATCCTATTTATGGTTATTTCACTGTTTCGCTTGAATATGGTAAGACAACAATTAAATAGATTGTTTTTTAACCATTTTTTTTCGGGAAATTTCTAACAGTGTAGCCCTTTCTCCCTTATAATCAATTTCTTCTCACTAAAACGACACATGAGACAAGAATTTATTTTTAAGCCATTATTGATTTTGTTTTATTAATTGATGCTCCTAATTTACCACAAAAACATTCCTTTCAGGAATTTCGTCTTTTCTGGGGGCTTTAAATTAAGAACTCCTTCAAAAATTGGATTTACCAAACTCAAAATATTATTATTTTAAAATATTGTTCGCCTACAAGAAATACTGAAAATTTAGTATTTTTACTGGTAAGCTTCGCACCCTATGCGAGATAACTGCAAGCATTGAAGAAACAGGGAATGCTGATCATATTAAAATATACAGGATGAACAATGAAAGCTATTCAAAAAGGGAACATTCATATGGTAACATCAAAGCTATATATATATATATATATACACTCTATAACAAAAAAATCGACGCACCAAGAAGGAGTTGTCCGATTCAAACGAAAATTGGTGGATAGGAAAACAATGTACAGAATAGTAAATGATTAAAATTTCAGAACAATTGAATGATTTATTGCAGAGTTACAGTAGCAAGTTCAATAAGGTGTTGACCCGCCTCTGGCCTGGATACAAGCTGCCACACGGCGTGGCATAGACTGATAAAGCTCCCGGATGGTCTCTTGCTGTATTTCCTGCCAAATTCGATCCAATTGTCGAACGAGGTCATCAACATTCCGAGCTAGATGCAATCGCCTTCCCATCATATCCCAAACATGCTCGATGGGAGAGAGATCTGGTAATCTGGCAGGCCAAGGAAGAGTTTGACAAGCTTGCAGACAGTTCATAGCAACACGTGCCGTATGTGGTCTGGCATTGCCCTGCTGAAAAATCAGCCCAGGGCGCTGCAAAAGGAACGGTAGCAAAACAGGTCTTAGGATGTCGTCGACGTACCGCTGTGCAGTAAGTGCACCTCTAATGACGACCAAAGGGGTCCGGCTGTCAAAGGAAATGGCACCCCAGACCATAATGCCTTGTTGATGGCCGGTGTGGCGTGCAATAGTGAAGGCAGGATCCTCCCCTCTGCCCTGTGCATCTCCAAACACGTCTTCGATGATCGTCAGGACACAGTTGGAAGCGGGATTCGTCGCTAAAGACTATACGTCCCCAGTCGGCATCATTCCAGCCATATCTGTTCAAAACATTCATGCATACGAAATTTCAAAGCAATCGGATGATTGCTTCTTGGTGCGTCGATTTTTTTTGTTATAGAGTATATATATATATATATATATATATATATATATATATATATATATATATATATATATATATATATATATATATATATATATATATATATATATATATATATATATACTTAGTTTAGTTGTTTCAAAATTGTTTAAATGAACTTTAAAAAAAATGGATTTTATTCTTTCGGAAGAAATAAAAATCAAATTAAATTTTATATATTTTAGTCAATAAATGAAAAAACTGTTATTCAAGCTAACAATTTAAAGATCATATAATTATATCATGATTTGAATATTCTTAGAAACAAGAAACAATATATTTTATCTATGAAATTTTTATTAAAAATCAATTTGAAGCTTCAAATTGTATATAATACTATTTCTTATTCCTAAAATAAAATTTACTTAATTATATGAAAATATTATGAAACATCTTACAAAAGTAAAAAATTTCACGCTACTTTATAAAGCTCGAGTGAACAGCAAATATTGTAAAAGTGGAATGAAGGATTTATTTGTAATGGTTATCGTAATAGATTGCAGAAATATAAGGATTGGTAAATAAAACTATTCCTTTAAGGTAAGCCATTAACTATTAACACGAAGATATGGTTTCGTAATAAAAAGCTTTCTTTTAATTCTTTAGTAGATCAACTAATCCTTAAGTATATAAAAGAAAAATCTGTTTCTTTATCACATTAAAAATTACTTTTCTTTTATATCGTAATCTAAAAGATATGCTATATGCATTTATATTTAAGATTCTAACTATGGAATTTAAACAACTTTAAAAATTCGGGAGGAAAAAAATTTTTCTTTTTTTTTATTCATATTTTCTAAGTTCTAAAGAAATTTTATTATTTTTTCGTAATAAAATAAATTCCAATGAAGCTGTATAAAATGTTAATTTTACGTGAAAAGTAATTAATTTATCAAAAAATATATTCTGTAAATCGGAACAGCCACCGTTTCTTAAGCTTCTAATAAAGCAGTTCCTAAAATTAAGTGCTAAGTTCAAAAACTTTTGCCAATAAATCTCTGTATGAAGGGTTAGAAAATAATAATAAGAAAAAATAAATATAAGCTCATCAAACTAATTACCACTGGTAGTGAAATAAATCTGATATTCCATAAAAGTTTAAGTTTATGATTTAATTAAATTTAAATAAAGATATGAAATCAAACTTCTGAAAATAACGTAAACTTCAATAATTTATAAGCAAACAGTTAAAAGTGTAAATAAATTGTATGTTAATAAAAACAATTTAGAGAAACTACGAGTGTGAAAAATGTTGTTATGAGAAATAGCCATTTAAAATTCGCAAAAACTTATTTCGTCCATACGCGCATTAAAGCAAATAGCTTCTGTGTACTTTTATTGTTCTCAAATGACAATAAAAATATGATAAAATAAACAATATGATTTTTTTTAAATTTCCTAAATTTTCATTACATTGCAAATTTTTATTCCCCTTTAAAAGAAGTATATCAAAATTTTCTTATTTTATTAACTAAAATAAATTAAATCTCTTATCTCAATGGAGTTAGAAAGATGATTTGAATAAGAAAAACTTAGAACAATTTAAGCTCTAGAAACTAGCATATTTTTTCTCCTGTAACTATCTTAACTCACACTAAATTAAATAAGATGATTTATAAGGAGTCAATCAATGTATGTACAGTGAGCTTACAAAAATACTACTTGAACGTTGTAATTTATGAACACGAAGATATAAATAGAAGATGTTCCGTTAATACTTTATTTTGCTTTAGCTCTAAGAACACACGTGAAATATTTCTAAAGGACACGTTCAGTGGCACCAAATTTGAATTTTCTACCTCAGTCTCTATAGTGGGATAAGGTTCACTTCGAAATCTTAAAAAGGATCATTTTTTATTGCAAATATAGATTTTTTAGACTTGATACAATATTGACTTGCTTTTGTTTACATTTTAATTCATTGGGGGTGATACAACAGTAAAATGAAGATACAGTAAAAAAAGATTTAAAACGAAAATATCTATAAAAAAACACGTCATTTCAAAAAAATTAAAATTGTTCGACAATTTAGTTTTTTATAAAAAAAGTATTCACATAAGTGTATTTCACTTACAATTGCTCCCTCCAGTGATTTTATTGAACGAGTCATGATGCAATTTCATTTCATATATTATTACAGTAGGGAACCGATTATCTAAATGACAATGTTACCCCTTTCGCTATTCCGGATAACTGATTTTTCCGGTTTTCTGAATCGCTACAAAAAGCCGTTTTTTTATTGTTAAACCCAAGTAAAAAAAAATATTTGGAAATAATCTTGAAAAAACGAAGTAATACACTAATGATTATTTCCAAAATGATGGTAAGGTAAACATCTTTCAAAAAAAAAGAAAGAAAAATCCTAAAATATTATAAGGAAAAAAAAAAATTTTTTTTTTAAAAAATGGCGGGAAAATTTATCGAATTTCGTTCTGGTTTACTGATTTCCGGATAACGGGTTCTGTACTGTATTTAGATTAAATCTTCTTAATATACAGTGATACTATAGTTATGCCTGAATAAGATTATATCTATTTGATCTTTTTTTTTCCATTAATTTAAAACTCGTAGAAAAAATTCGTATTTTTTTAAACTTTTTAATTAAAATTCACAATACGAATCATTCAACAATGTTCGACTTTGGAATTGAATGCTTTTGATAAAATTATTCACATGAATGATTATGAATTCTTTGGGGGAAAATTAATGAGAATTCGAGAAATTATAAACAATTTCATCAAAAAAGTATTTTTAAGCAGAACATGAATATAATTTAATTAAGATTGAGGCTTCTTTTAAGATGAAGAGACGGCGATTGCTTAAGAGAAATGTTTTGAACAGAAACAATATCGCATTTAAAATTAAACAAAAAATACAGAGAAAATAGTATTATCATTTAATTCTGCACTATTTGAAATGAAATCACCATAAAAATCTATAATAACATGCAATAGTTGATTATTATATAGTCGATCATTATATAGTCCTAAATCGATGGTAAACTTAAAAAATGAGAAAATATTTTTAATTCACTTTTCATCCAATTTATAAAAGTAAACTATATAAATATTACTCTAAAAATAAATAGTAAATTTATAAAAAATTGAAAAAATTGCAAACGCAATTTTGACCCAGTATGTAAAAGGGATAATAAAAAAATATTACTCAAAAAATAAATAGTAAATTTGTAGAATCGTGAAAATATTACAAACACATTTTTAACTCTGTTTGAGAAAAGAATAATATATATAAATATGAAACTGAAAATAAATAGTAAATTCATAAAAAATTTGAAAACATTGCAAACACATTTTAACACATTACGTGTAAGGGATATTATATGAATGATACTTTGAAAATAAATATTAAATTTATAGAAATGAGAAAATATCGTAAATACATTTTTGATCCAGCGTGTTAAAAAGATAGTATATAAACATTATTAAAAAAATGAATAGTAAATTTATTGCAATGTGAAAATATTTCGCAAACACAATTTTGACCCATTACATAAAAAGGATAATAAATAAATATTTCTCTAAAAATAGATAGTACATTTATGAAATAGTGAAAATATTGCAAACACATTTTTTATCCTGTATATGAAAGAAATACTATGTAAATATTATTCTAAAAGTAAGCTGTAAGCTTACAGGGAATATGGAAGCATTTCAAATACATATTCAGCAAAGATTGAACTATATAAGTATTTTCTCTAGAGAAACGTACTTATATGTATCATTCTTCAAATTGTAGCAATTCGTTTTTTGAGAACCAAAGAAACGTGAAAGTGTAAAAGTTCTTTGGTCACGCACGTGCTCGGAAGAAAAATGAGAAAACGTTTTTAGAATATAGTGACAGAACGTATTTTGAAGAACAACATCAACATGTGAGATCATTTGCTATCATTGCTATCATTTCAAGAAAAAAATTTCATGTTTTCACAGTCGAATGCCATTCGAATACGCAAATATCACATAAACACTTTACTGAGTATGTTTTTTTTTTCCTTCCATTAAATAAAATATTTGTTCGAATTAGAAAATATATTTTGCGTATTTTGTTTAAATTTGATAATGGGAATAATATTGATTCCTTTATTTTGTCATTTTAATGGCACTTAGGCCAATTTTAAAATTTAGTATATTTCATATATTAAATTATTTTAATAAAAAAAATAACAATGTTATAATGCATTTGAAATATAATCGTTTTTATGTCACTTTTCAAAAAATCATTTAAGATTTGATTTTTTTATCGATTAATCATAATTTTTATTTCCATGTGTATAGTGATTTTCCATGAGTATTCCATTAACTGAGTTGTTATTACTATTATAAAATTGATTAAATATGAAACACAAGAGGGCTCTCTCCTTTTGCTAACTTCGCTTACCAGCCCCAATAATTATTTCACAAACAATATTTTATAGTTACTTCAGTTAATAAATTGATTGTTACTTCCTTAGAATTAAAAATTACTTAAGTAAATGAACCCAATATTTTGATCGTGTTAGCACAAATTTAGTTTAATCTAAGTCTGTGTTAACCTGATATTGATAATAAATTTTAATATAAATAGCATTAAAGTATAATAGTAATATAATAGTATTAAGTATCAATCTAAACAATATTAATAGATATTATAATAACATTATTAAAAATGTCAATTCTTAATTTTTATATTGTTTTTCACTCTATATTTTACCGTTAAAATTTGATAACTCTACCTGCAGTTGAAACTACACCAGTATGTTATTTGAACCATTTAATTTTTCAGCAAGTTTGATAAAAGACGCCCGGTGGCTGAGTGGTTGCGCTCCCGTGCCACAGGCCCTGAGTTCGATCCTCGGGCCGGGCAAGGTTGTCTCAGCCTTTCATCCCTTCAGTGGGTCGATAAATGAGTACCAACCATGCTTGGGAACTAAACACTGAGGGTTCCGCGTTCGGCTGACCACCGGACCGGAACATCTGCTCCTGCACCCCAGATCCCATGGTCAAGGAAACTGAGATGGGCTCAGTAGGCCTTGGTCCTCTATGGGCTGACACGCCGCCGAGTTTAGTTTAAGTTTGATAAAAATTGGATTTATTGTGACTGCTATTCAGATATCACAAAAAATTTTGATTGGACATACGTGCAGAGCGCAAAATAAAAACGGACCACCCTGAATAATTTTTGATCTAATGATTGTATCAACACGTTCTAGGACTCAATCCAAACGGTTCAAAAGGGTGACCTCAAATATGCTGATTAGTTAGTGCTTATGATATTTTAAGTTAGGAAATCAGACACAAAAACAAATAAACTATTCTTTTTTCGACGTATTCGGATTTCTGACCCCCAAAATATAGGGAAAAGCTGGGAAACATGGTCCCAAATAGTTTGGCCAGGAAAGTATTCCAAAGTTTGTACTCCTTAAAGTTAATTTAACTTTTTCCATATTTTGCCATATCTTGAGAACTTTTTAAGCAAATTGAAAAAATTTTCCACGCAATTATGAAATTCGTTTGTCCAAAGATAATTCGAAGTGAAAAATAACTTTTGTTGAATATTTACGTTATTATTTTTTAGTATTTTACTTAAGATTACGTGAGAAATGTTTGAATAATAAGGTATAAAATTTTTTTTCATCCTCTTAAAAGAAAGGAAATTTCACAATTTTCTGCAGAATCGGTATAATAGTATTAAATTTTTAAAAATCGTATTTTCGAAATCGATATTCAAATTTTGTATTTTGCCATGTAACATTAGTTTCTTTGAAATGGTGTAAAGATTGTGTACCGTACAATTCAAAACTTTTTTGACCATTTTTAAGAAAATAATAAAAAATAATAAATATTTTTTTAAAGTCATATTTTGCATGGAATTATCTAGGAATAAATGAATTTTAAAATTGGTGTAATTAAATTTTTGAACTAGCTTGAAAAGTTTTCGAAATAAGACGAAATGCAAAAAAAAATAAAATTATCATTAAGGGGTCCGATTTTTGAACCACTATTCTGATTAAACTATGGAGACCATATTTCCCAAAATGCGACTACTTCCCATATTTTGAAGGTCAGAAATCCGAATCCATCGAAAAAAAGGTGTTTATTCTGAAAAGGTATACGTTTTTGTGTCTAATTTCGTAACTTAAAATATCGTTTATACTATTTAATTTGCATATTTGACGTCTCCCTCTCGAACCTTCAAGTCCTAGAATATGTAGATCAGAATTTATTCAAGATGGACGGTTTTTTTTATTTTATGCACTGTACATAAAGTTCATATAACTTATTATAACTAGTTTTGATTTAGTTTAAAACATGTCGAATAATATAAAATAAATATAAATTTGTTTCATTTACTGGATGATTGTAATATTTCCAGAGAAAATTTTTGGGAAGAATCCCTCTTTATAATTCAGTTCTCATATATTCAAATATCTTCCTAATAACATCAGAAATTTATACGTTTTACTCCTTCTGGTATAAAGTGATGAGGATTGTTAAAGATTCATAACGTCAAGCGTCTTTCTTTATCCTAATTCAAATGCATATTATATTTGTTGGTAAATTACCTTTATGGAACAAAATACATAAATGTATTATCTGAATAAATATATAGTTAGTAATTTGGAGAAACATGTCGAACATTTATTCTTGGTTGTCAAAACTGTTGTTTTTGATATTTTTAAACAAATAAAAATTTGAGCTCCTATCTTAGAAAAAGGTAGAAATACTTTAATGTTTATTCCGTTTCCTACCGAATTTAATTTTTAAAACTAGTGCTTCAGAAATATAAACTTTATATTTCTTTAGACAATGTGATTTGCATTAAAGCTTTATTCATTTTTATTTTGAATCAGGCATATATTTATAATTTTCGTATTGATGCTTTAAGTATTTTACGAGTTATGCATTCATTGGCAATACAAGCTCTTTATTTAAAATAAAGTTAATAAAATTATTTAGAAATGAAAGAAATTAACAATTTTAAATTAAAAAAGCTTTTTTAAACAGATTATAAAATGATATTTTATAAACAGTTAATCATAAAGTGATATTCTCTTAATGAATATTGTTGTCATAACAGTTTATCTTTCAATAATAAATGTTTTTTAAAAAAAACGCAAAAGGTATTTTGCAAGATATAACTCATAAATAAACATTCCCTATTTAACAAAAAGTCAAACGATATAATTGAGAAACTTGATGCAATCAAACGGTTAGTCCAGTTTCATAAATTGATGGGCCAGAGTTCAATGAAATTTAAAAATCTTACGGGTTTACATAGTTCACTCCTATAAAATTTTGGTTAAACGAGTTCTATTATAGGGCTCAAAAATGTTTCGATTACTTTAAAAATTCTCGGAATATTGTGAAAAATGCAAAAAATAAAATAACACTGGGAAACAATTTTTTTAGCTTAGATTTTTTAACGGCTCTAGAATATTTTCACATTGCTGATTTCAAATCCACCATCGTCTTCTCTCTCCAAGCTATAGTTCTTTTAATAACATTTCAACTTATTTTTTTGTCGAAATATGCAAGTTTTAAAACGTTATATACAACAGGGGGTCGCGAAAATGTTGCGACAAACTTCTAAAGGAATTAGGGCACATCATCAAGATTAAAATTGCATTGGAACCTATGTCCGGAAATTACGTCATACACCAATACGCTACTAGTATCGCTTCCCTATTAATATTTTTTTTCTGTCCTGAACAAGTCATAATAGGGTACGATGACATTTCCGGGCGTGGGCTCCAATGCATTTTTTATCTTAATAATGGACCCTAGCTCCTTTAGAAGTTTGCCACATCATTTACGCGACTTTTTATTATATATAACCTTTTTGAACCTGTATATTTTGAAGAAATTAGACACAAACTGAAAGTTAAAAAGAATTGTGCCTTTAGAACAAAGCTAATTTCAGATTTTAAATCCCCGCACATGAATTAAGAAAAATCAACTATTTGTATAAACGCAAAAAAAAAAATTTTTCTTTAGTGTTATCATTAAATTACCCAGTCTTTCCATCAATATCCTGACAAAACTATTGGGAACGTATTTTCTAGTTATTACAATTATTCCCCTTATTTTTAGAGTCGAGAATTCAAATTTGTCAAAGGTCAGAAAAAGTACATTTTTGTGTTAGATTTTATAATAATAAAATATCGCCTGCACAAATTAATTAGCATATCTAAGGTTAGATTCTCTTAGTAGGTTAAAATCTGATCATTGGATGAAAAGTTATTCCGGGTGTTCACTTTTTTCGTACTATTTCATCGGTGAGATTTTTAACTTGGACGTAGCTCGAAAAGAGTGTTTACGAAAATAGACAAAGTTCAAAATGTGTATTTACGAAAATGAATATAGCATTTTATTTCGCTTTTCAAACTTCTTTAATAAATATTTTAAAAAAACTAACGAATCCAGACAATTTCGAAATGTGATATCGTCCATTTGTACAAAAAACTTGGTACATTTTATTAAATTAGTCTATTTAAAGGTTGACAAAAAAAATCACTATTTAAAAGTTAACAGTTATTTTGCTATAAATGCCACAGGTGCTATAAATTTGCAATAGTAGTTGTATATTTACGTTTTCTCTCTCTTTATCGTTTAGAATTCTGAATACTAAGATATTGCATGAAAAGTTGCATCTGCAATATACCTACCCACCCCAAACCCAAGTCCGAGCCGTTGCACGATAACAAAAGCTTATTGTTTAAGTAAGTAAGGAAAAGTATTCCCCCGTTTAGCTGTCAAATTTTGATTGAAAACTAAAGGAGCACATTTTGCTGCGTCTATTTTCATAAACACGCATTTTGGACTGGGCCCAGTTTCGTAAACACACTTTTTTGGCTATCTCCAGATTTAAAATCTCCCCGACGATTTTCTTTATCCATCTATATTCTCCGACTGTTCAATTTGATTGTGAGGAAAGAAACCTTAAGACAATAAAATATGAAGTTATTACTCAACCGAAACGCAACAACTGACTTAAATGTATTTCTTAGAAATCGGTGCTTGCTTTAAACCCTTGTACTCTAAACACCATTCAAAGAAATGTTTTGATTATAAAATTGATCAATAAGCAATAACATCTCAATGATGGCTTTTTTATATGCATTTTTAAAAATAAATCTTAATTATTAAAAAAAAAACTAGTTCGTTAATTATAACTTAAACTACTTTTTTCATCTAGCAAAAAGAAAATGCAAATAACTTAGAAGCAAATTTCACGATGATAGAATGTCTTTAAAAAGAGCTCCCACGCAAACGTTATTATATTTATCTTCAAAGCCTCATTTATAAAGATAAATATAATAGAATCTTGAAGTAAAATGAACTTTGAAGTGAAATTTCTGAAAGCCTTCAAGCACATTCTATTTCTCAAAGAATATGAACTTCTTGTGTATGCCAGTTAAATTAGAAATTCATTCCCGTCAGACGGAAAACTGTTGATACCATTCAGGAAGTCTATTAATTTTTTTCATCGTTTTATAACTTTCGTTCCCTTTTCTTTTTCTGTTCCTTTCTCTTTCTATACTTGATATGCCTGACAAAATTATAAAATCTATACAATACTTTGTGGAGTATAAAATAAGACAGAAGTATGCATTAATATTTTTCCAAAGTGCTAAGAAAAATAAATTTCATTCACTTTAAAAATAAATTTAAGAGAAACTCCCATCTACAATATTTCTTTTATTTTAATGAAATCGCTGTTTTAAAATTTTAAACTAGTCACTGTTTGGTCAGAATCATTTTTTTGTCATAACATTGCGTTATCACATACATTTTAACATTACTTTATAATATATATTTCTCATAACATGCAAGTTACATTAAATATCTTTCCCCTTAAAACTGATTTACATAGTAGAGTTTCAAAAATAAATCGGTTTGTATTTTCCTTTTTCTTAACAAATTATGGTTTTAAATGTTTAATCTAGTTTCTGACTTGTCTAAATCATTTTATGTTAAAGTTTTAAGGAATTTTTTTTCACTCAAAAATAATTCCTAAGACAGAATTATTAAAAATTTTGCCCTCCCGTGTTTTTTTTCGTATCAAAATTACAGTTTTGAGTTTTTGAACAATAGAAGTACCTTTTGAAATTATGTCAAAATATTTTAAGAAAGATTAATTTTGAATGTGAGTTTGGTTTTTAAAATTAGTAAAACTGTAAGTTTACGATGAAATAAACGTAAATAAACATATCTTGCCTTTAAATAAACGTAAAAAAACATATCTAAGAAGACAGAAAATATTAAAATATATTATTCAAAACTCTACAAAACACATTTAACTGATGGCATGTAAGTTCATAACATTATTGCCAAAACCAGCATATGACAGTTACACAGAAAAATAGATTACTACCCTAGTAACTCCGAATAATGTAAGCAAGAAAAATAAATTTAGTTAAATAAAATTACCGATGAGAGCAAACAAAACAAATGATGTAACTGATTTTGAAACGGATTACATGCTTATAGCATTAGGTTTTTGCCTTCTTTAAACATTTAGTTTAATATTTAAGCTTTTATGTATTTTTATTGATAAAGGATCCATTTAACCGAGAAAAGTTTGGGATTTTACTCCTGCATAAGGAAAAGATGATTACAAACTGTATTCCAAAGCACTGTGTTGTGATTTTGCAAAAGTAATTTAAAACTACACGTTTTACAGTTTTTAGATTTTTTTAGAATCTTATTTTAATCAGTGCAGCTGGTTCAAACAGTTTTGAATGAAGCAAAAAATCATTTAACGTTAATTTCATATTAACAAAGATACTTATCAAAATCTAAAAACGAGCAACTGTATACTATCCAACTACTTATCAAGATCTATTGATTGCAGGATTTCATTGGCATAATTTTGTCAAAAAAATTAATTGAGATTCTAAAGTACCGCACACTTTATATCTCATATTGCGATTGGGTGGTGGCCTTGTATTTAATGTGTATCAAGACTTACTGCCGAATAGACTTACTGCCGAACCATCATCAGTTTATTTGTGAAAATTAAATAATTAAGTTAAAAACACATTTAGAATTTCACCTTTCCATCTCTATCCCTTTGACTTGTTGATTTCGATCTGGAGATTAAGAGCCACTTAATAACAGTATCCATTTTAAGTATGCTTTATAAATACTTTCTAAATCGTTATAAAATAAGAAGTTAAATATAAAGAATTCAGGGGACGAAAATTATATTTATGTGAAAAAAGAGAGTTATAAAAATCTGACAAATTACTTACGAAATCAATCAAAGGAAAGTAATAAATAAAAGCAGCAAAAAACAGATTATTTGAGCTGAATATGTGCTCTTTCATTTGCTTAATACTGCACATTTTTTTAATTATTCATATGAATTTATCTTTAATAGATCTCCTTGCTAAATCGCGAGGTTTATTTACATTTTTTCATCTCTAAGTTATTGAGTTGCAACGTCAACTGTTGACAATTTTTTTTATTCCAGTTTTAACAGGAATTATTTGAAGGATAAAAATAATATTAAATTTATCTTGAAATCTTTATTATATAACTCACAGTATAATGAGTCATAACGAACCATGCAACAAATAAACAATAAATTGTCATTTCCAACATCATACATAAATAAATGAGCAAGGTTTCCCTGAATTATGACCCTTCACATACACACTGAGCTCTTTTAGGTTATTTACTAATACGTGCAATATTAATTTGTGTGACGACTTGAATCAAACTAATTGGATTATGCGTTCCAATAATACGAATTATCCATCACTTAAGAAGACTGATTCAAAACTTTCAACTAGATTAATTATTTTCATGTATAGCAAGCGAGAGCGAAAAATCAAGCTACTAACAATAATTTAATTTGTAATACAATAATATTTATTAGCTTTCAACTTCAAAAAATAATTGGTTTTTCCCGCTATACATGTTTGTTTAACTTAATTCATGGAGGAGAGAAATTTTGCATGGAGTAAGAAATGAATATGAATAATTAAATTTGGAATTATGTGAGTTAATATGTGACATTTATTTGACAAAATGTATTAATTACATCAGAAAAATCACTTCGGAGTGGCATAATAAAATTTCAAGTTAATATAATTAGATAACATTATGTAAATTGAAACATTTGCTTAAGTTTGTTTTGCTCGAATGTTTAATTGTAAGCAAGTTACAAAGGAGAAATTACCTTTAATAATTTTACTATATACTACTTTAATATTAAATACTATAAAAAGTTCAGTCATCCAATAAAGACATTTAAAATAGAATAGAATAGCATACAAAATTCGTTGCTCATATTATAGATTTCAATGACTATTTATTTTTAGAGGATGTATTGGGGAACGGTCTTTAATGGTCTCGGAACCTGCTCGTTCCAGCTTGATTGTCTCAATTTTATTGATGGTATAGTTTTGTAGCTTTTACTATGTCTTTTATAAACTCTTCTGCTTCTACTTGCTACAATTTTATTGTGATTACTTTTACACTATTTAATTGGTTTTAAAACTACTGTTTTAATATGTTATACTATGTTGTTCCTTTGTAAATTTTGCATGTTTATCTTTTAAATTGTTCTTTTAACTGACACTTTCAATATATTGCTGTTTTAATGTTTTATCACCTTACATGATTTTTGCTGCTCTGCGCCCGCCATGTTCATGGGCCGTTTGCCATGTCTGATATGTATTTTATGTTTGTACTGTTTTCTGGTTATGTATTTTTTGATTTTAATAAACATTTACCCGTATGTCCTAAATAAGGGCGGGTCGGGGAAAATATTTCCATGACTATTTATTTTTGTTTAGATATTATGCTATTATAAAACCAATTATAAAAACATCTAAAGTTCATTTTTTATTAGTCATTTCTTGTAATTAAATATATATTATATTTTGAATGCTCTTTGAAAAATCTAAATTAATTTCATTAGATTAAGTTGTAAGATCTAACTACCTGTTTTGGATGTCATAGACGCTTTTAATGCTTAAATTAATACTTTAACATGACTTCTATAACAAGTTAATGTGCAGAAACTTGGCCCTTTTCAACTTTTGTGCTAGAATCAACTTTTGTGCAAAATCAGTTCAATCTGTTTCAATTTTTAATGCATGGAAGTTTCAAATTCGTTTACTATTTGTTTCGGAAATATTTTTAAACATTTTTGCACAAATTTGGGAAACCTTTTCTTACAGTCATGTAAAACTGTTTAAAATTGCTTAGCACATTTCTTTGAAACTTTAACTACACTCAATAATTTTGAGTCACCCTGTATTTTCTAAATGCCAAGGCATTTCTCTAGCTTTCGAGTAAACTACAGTCATAATTTCAATCAATCATCTTTTTAACATTAAATGCTTCCAGTTATTTTTATTAGTAATGTAGTTATGGTGGGAGAGATAACATATTTTAATGTAAATTAAAAATATAAAGTACAACCAATATAAATTACAGCCAATTTATAATGATTATAAGCTACAGTCTATTAAAAATGAAAAACATAGAAAGTAAGCATTAGTGGTATTTAGCCGTCGTCTTACAAAAACGATACTCTACAGCCAATGGTCTCGTATTCTGGAAGCAACAAGTCCTTTTAACATAATATTTACACAATTGGTCAAAATATTAAATATTTTTACTCATTACAAAATATTACTCTCTAATGAAGAAATCAAAGTTAATTTTAAATACAAAACATCTGGGATAAGTGTGAAAACACCACTCACAAGAAAGCTCAACGTTTAATTTATTCAAGACGGTTTATAGCCGCCTTCTTTAATGCATATTTTTTTAAACCCTCTCCAAAATGAAGTTTCCAAATGAACAAAAAGTCGCAAATTAACACTAAATTGAAAGGGATTTTATGAAAATTTGATTAATCATTATTTAAATCTCTAGCTTGGAAGTTTAGACAGTAGGGTTTTTCCTTTTAAATATCTATTGGCGACCCCTAAAAGAAACTTTTACTCCATAATCGACAAGTGTATGAAAATATATTACAGCAGCAGTTCGTATGAAACAGTTAGCTGTTTTTTATTACAAATCTTTTTTCGTAACCATATTGTAAATTTTTTTTTGAATAAAATTTTAATTTTTTCAAAAAAGAAGTTTAGTTTCTCGATGCTAATAAATTATTTTATTTTCTCAAGATTTTGCTTGAATTTCTGTTCTGAATTGTTTTTATGTATTTCATGTATTTTTCCTAGACTTATACAAAATCTTCGGGGTACTGAGAGAGTTAATTTCGGCATTTAATTTGGCCTCTCTCTCAATAGAAAAGGTTTTGTTTTATGGTTTCCGAGGCCGGTACCCCCTGATGACGTCAGCTTCGCTGGTCATATTTTTATTTTTATTTCCTTTGTTTTCTTTACTGCTATATCGATGCTAATAAACTAATTTGAATAGTAAATCAAATAATAAAGGTACATTTATTAATACCATAAAGAATAAGTACCAGATACAACTTATTTCTCATATATAATATTTATCGATAAATCAAATTCTAAATATCTTAAGTTAAAAGTTTAATAAATAAGCTTTTAAGTCATGAGTAAGTATATACAGAATTGTTAAGTGTTAGCCATCAAAAACTGATAGTGTAACAGAGGGCAGTATAAATGCAATGAAATTACATACATTCCTTGAGGGAAACTTAACAAAACTTAAATTTTCAATTTAACTATTAGTTACTTTTTTATTGCTGTAAATCATTTACACTGCATAAGAAATACATCAAAAGTCTAATTAATATTTATTTCTTCATTAGTTTTATAAATAAAAAACTGTCTGAGTAATGCTTCATAGAAGCTTAACATCTGAAATTGTAATTGTTAATTACTTTTTAAATTCTACGACAGACTTGGAATAAAGTATAATTTTTTCTAAAGTGCAAAACACTTTCCTCGCAAACACTTTATGATGGAACGTTATTTCATTAATGGAATGATTTTTTTTTTTAACAAAACACAACTGCAATGAGATTGCATGAATTTTTAAAAAAAAAACTTTAACACAACTTAAATTTCAAATTTAATTATTAATCCCTTTTTAATGCTATGAATTTATTTAACCTACTTGAGAAAACCGAAAGAATCTTACTATTATTAATTCCTTCATGTTATTAATAATATAAAAACCGTCTAAATATTTCTTTATAAGACTTTTATATTTAAAAATTACTTTTTAAATTCTGCCTAAGACAGACTTGGTATAAGGTGGAATTCTTTTTAAAATGAAAATTCCGTAAGTAATTGCAAACTCTTTATGAAATAACGTTATTCCGTTAATTCAATGATACCCTTCCTAGTAAAACACAAATTCAATGAGATTGCATTCATTTGTTGAGAAAAACTTAAAAGCAACTTAAATTTCAAATTTTATTATAAATTTATTTTTAATGCTCTGAATTGATTTATATTACTTAAAAATTTATTTATATTACTCAAGAATATATTTATATTATTAATGAATTAAAAGCCATCTCAGTACTTCTTTCATAAAACGTTTATATTTAAACATTTCATTATAAATAACTTTTTATAATGAAAATGTTTTTTGATGGAAAATGTTTTTTGAAATAATTTTATTCCATTAATGCAATGATTCACTTTCTAGTAAAACACAAATGCAACAAGATTGCCTGCATTTGTTGAGGAGAACTTTAATACAACTTAAACTTCAAATTTAATTATTAATTCTTTTCCATGCTCTGAATTTATTTATACCACTTTAGAAAAACCGAAAAAATATAATTAATTTTAATTCATTCGTTCAATCAATAAATTAAAAGCCGCCTGAGTACTGCTTAATAAAACTTTAATATTTAAAAATGTAATTAATAATTACTTTTTAAATTCTGTCTAAGACAGACTTTAAATAAATTTGAATTCTGAATTACTGAAATGGAATTACTGAATTTGAATAACTGAATTATGAATTACTGAATTTGAATAACTGAAATGGAAATTTTTAATGTTTCTTGGCAATAATAAATGTTTCTTCAAACCATATATAATACATTTCTATACATAATACATAATATAATATATTTCTAATTATATCGGAATTTCATTAATACAATTATTCTCTTCCTAGTAAAATATAAATGCAATGATTTTTATTTAATGCTTGGACACAATATCACTGCATGTGTATATTTTTATTTATCACAATCAACTATTTTTTGTTAATTTACTGCCACAAGACAAATGCAATTAATATATTTTAATTGAGAAAAGTAAAAGGAGCGTAAATTTTTTACTTACCCTTAGACCAGGGGTGATAATGGGTAGGAAAATAATTTATGGGTGAAGGTGGCCGTGAAGCAATGATGCTTATCATGGAAAAGCAGAGCAGCAGGTGAACAATGAAAGCAACTTTGATTGCCATTGTGAATGTTTTGAAGTTTTGGAAGAATAAACTGAGGCAATAGCAGCAAGAGAATCCAGGAGAAGTAAATCGTGACAGGTCTTTTATAAGACAAAATCTTCGAAGACAGTGTGGGAGGGAACTTTGCGCGCGCTTTTGACGTCATGTCCCTGCTTTTCCGACAAATCTTTCTTTTCTCAATTTTCTGATTGGTGTTTTGCGAGGGTGGTTAACGTATCAAGTTGCGGGGTTATTGAAAATTAAACTCTTATTAAGGTTGAAAAGACAAATCAATTATAGGTGTGTGTTTATCTTTCTTTTCAAAAGTTACTTTTTTTATTTATTTTTAATTTGCATCTCTGAAGAAACTAGTTGATAATTAATAAGTAAGATGATCGTGTTATTTAAATGAGATGAATTTCTCAATTTTGAAAATGAAAATTGCATTTCATGAAGAAACAAAATCTCGTCATCACTTTGTAATATGCAGTTTATATTTAGGCAAAATTTAATCTAAGTTTCAAAGCATTTTGAAAAGCACTTTTCAATGAATACTAACACTATAAAAATTTCCACCATTATTATGTTCATATTAATTGATAAAACTATGGTGATACTATGGTTTTCTTTCAGAAGTGTAATTCGAAAGTCTTACATCTGGGTGACTCATATTATTATATTGATAATGAGGTGTTCAATAAACAATGTCAAGCACATTGTTTAAGAAACTATAATTTAATATTGTTCGTTTATAATAACATACAGTACCCGCAAAAGTGCAATGTAAGTCAGAGGGTCACGAGGATTAGGGCTCAAAAATTTTGCGACCAACCAGATGAGTCAGCATTGCGCATCAACCGCTTCTATTTCTTACACACTCTGATAGTCATTAATTTGAAGCTGTATGGGCTTAAAAACCCCATTGAGGATAAACTATATTACAATGACAATATAGTGCCTGAGCCACTGTAATACAGCGGTCAAATAATGTATAATATTGACTCAAAAAAATTTTTTTTGTTGTAATGTCAATGCTTGGGAAGTGTTCATACCATGATGAGACAAAACAGTGAATAATAAGATTATCCTGTTATTTTCTTTTATTTCCAAATTGCTTTAGCTCCAAATTACTTTATCTTCAAATTACTTTATCTTCAAATTACTTTATCTCCAAATTACTTTATCTCCAAATTACTTTATCTCCGAATTACTTTATCTACAAATTACTGTTTTTTTAGAAAAAAATCTAAATTACATCTCACTTCATTAGAAAAAAAAACGTAATAGCAACTGTTTTTTTAGGTATACAACTTTATATTACATTCCTTTATATTACATACATATTGCTCAAAAACTATAAGACCTAAAAACTTGAAATTACAAAAATGTTTTAAAAAAGTACATACTGGGAATACCATGAAATAAAAAAAATCTATATTCGATAAATAGTTCGAGTAAACTTACAATAAAAAATACTAAGCAATCCGCAATTGCTGAGATAAAATTAAACTTGCTGAAACGGCTTTTTTTTTAAACTTAACGTAAATTTTTTTCCTTCGAAATCTCAATTTGTTTGAAAGTTCTTGCAATTTCTAGACATTTTTTCAACGAATATTTTCTTATTTAAATGAAGAGGATTCTTCATTTGTTGTACGAAATCAATGCTTAGCTGAAAGCTTTCGTAACAACTTATTATTAATTTACTTTCTTGAAAGAAAGTCATCACATAAATATTTATTAAGTTATTTCATAAATATTTTCTGCCATACTTTTATACTTTAAACTTACAGCATTTGATAATTTATTGTACTTATCATTTACTTATAATTTTTTTATCTTCATTATAAACAGCTTAAATTTACTTTAAATACTAAATTTTTAAAAAGAACCTTTCATAGATGTCTAAAAAATATACTTATTTTTCCTTTATTTATTTTCTTTTGGACATTTCTTCCTTTGAAACTTTGAGTCAGAATCACATGTAATCCTTCATACTTTGAGACTTTTAACTGAAATTAAAATTTCAGCATCTCAATTTTGTTATTTTCGAAAACTTGTATAGAATTTAAGCTGACCTCTTGCAAAAAAAAAAATTTGTTTTGTTTTGTTTTAATTTTACAAGGATTACCCCAACAGTCCCCCCTAATGATTCCAGGGCCATGTTTTTTTTAAAATCAAGCTTGTTAAACACCTTGTATAGATTATAATGAATCACTTTAAGCAATTTTAGAGAATTTATATTTTTGGTGAACAAAATCGATTAGCTTATTGGAAACTCCAATATTTAAGTTAAAGTTCTGTATAATAACATACTAAAATTAAAAATATTAGTTGAAAAAAAATTTTATGGAGTTCTTTTCTTCAAATTTCACTTTGACTGCGAATCATTTTGCTTTGAGTGATAAGCTAAACAAATTATGCTAATATTAGTAGATTAAAAATATAGGTTTTTCCTAAAGTAAATTAAGTGTGCAATATTCACTAAATTAAAGCTGCATTTCCCTAAAGTCAAAATCAAGTCACTACTACAAACATTGAAAGTTGTAATCTTTGAATAATTTCCCCACTAGATTACGGTTATTGAATGACCGTAAAAATACAGCTCTACCCGTTAATGTTTTCTTGCTAATTATATGGCCATAGACCGTAAATTGACATTATGCTTGTTAAAGTGAACTTCAGTTCGAGATTTGACATTGTCGGAGATTCAGTTGATTTCTTTATCAAATTAAGGTAAACCATAGAACGAGACGAAAAAGTGTATTGATTCCATCTGTTGAAGAGTAATTGAGTTTCATATTCTTTGTACGTGGTCACCAATGTAAAGATAGTGAGCTATTTGAGAGAGAACACAGTACATTTGTGTCCGTACCTTGATATTACAACTACAACCAACATTGCAGAAGTGAGTTAAGAAGCTTCATATAACATCCGTATAAATCTATGGCCATCTCAACTCAATCTCTTACTATCACAAGCTCTAGGTTTTTTCCTTATGGAAGAAATGTGGCCACACAACAGTCAACTCTCCGAAATGTTTTAGAGTGTATTGTACCATATTTTTCAATATATTAGCTGTAAAACTCTCTATAGGTGCACTATAATTAATGGCCATGCATTGTTTCCTGGCCGATTCAAGCAGAATTTACTGCAAGGTTATCACTAAAAGAATTTGCCGCCAATCTGAATTCCAACCGATTGCCTAATAACTGGAACAATCAAATTTTAAATAAAGCTCTGTGCTGCATGATATCACAATTTATAAGCGTTAAAGATCACTACAGAAGAATTCATTATTGCCAAAGTGACGAAATTTTTATCATATTTCAAAAAACTTTTATTTTATTTTATCACCATCGTTGAACAGCCACCCAATTTTGAGTTTACGTCTACCAATGTTCAACTCCGTAGCCTTGTAATTTTGAGCTGAATCCAGAAGACAAGGAAACTCCTAGATGAAGTATAGAGAGAGATTTGCCTTGGTTGAGAACTATTTGGAAAAATTAACTCGCATTTGCGTTACATGGAGAAAAAACTGTTAGCCTGACTGCAAGGGGATTCTAACCCACTAGGACATTTTATGTCAAGACTGTGGTCGGTGTGAGTCGGATGTGGTGAGCCTATCACTGGGATTCGAACCCGAGACACCTCATTGGGAGGCAAGCATTCAATCACATGAGTCACCATGGGTCACCTGAGATAACTTAATTGATAAAATCATAACTAAATCTTTTATAATATTTTTGATAGAGGTATCAATCGTTTCTGGATCACAACAAGTAAAATTCGTCCGTAATTAAAATTTATAGTTCATCAAAACATCAATCACTTTTCGACTGGACTGAGTACTGAAATTTCAGCTAGAGGTTTGTGTCTGATAATTGTACAAATTTTTTACACGTTTCAAGCGAAATTTTTGTCCATTTTTAGTGCAATTCGTAATTTCGGTCACCTATACAAACGGACACAATACTAAAATGAAAGAATTAATAAAGTAGAACAAAAACTTTTAAAACTTCTTTCTTCATGTTGACTAAAACGAAGAATGTTCTATTTATATTACTTTTAAAGTAAATACAGAAGGCGCATCATTTTTGAAATAAGCTTCTATCATAACGAATAATGCTCCCAAATTTTTCAAACGTAATGCACCTTACGTATTTTATCCAATGTCTGACAAAAATAGAAATATTTTTTATCCTTATAAGGTATACTTGAAAAAACAACGTTTTTAAACATTTATTTTATTTCATTATGTTAGGATCTTTTACTCAAGAAACAGTGTTAACAACTGTGCCAGCAAGAATTCTGAGTACTGTAATTAATGGAAATTTAGTTTTTTTTTAATAATATTATCTTTTTCTTCTAAAGTTTATCATTTCTTTCATATATCATTTCTTTTATATAGAAAATATTACTTTTTTCTGTTTGGAATTTAATTACCAATAAATTTTATTACTAATAAAGGCTTTGCTTTTTATTTAATTAAATTATACGAAGCAAAAGTTTAGTAATATCGCGAAGAACGTATGACTAGTATTTAAACTAGAGACTCTTATTTGTACCTTTACTAATTTGATTATGAATTTGATTTTGATCGTAATGTTATGACTGATTTCTATACTGTTTGGTGAGCTAATTTCAAAGCTGGTTTCATTTTTTTTTTTTTTTTTTTTTTTTTTTTTTTTTTTTTTTTTTTTGCTGTCACATAGGGATTCTTACAAATTCACCTATTTCGCAATATCTGGTCAGAGAGAAACTTTACTATTACTACTTCGACAGGTGAGGTATTGCTTCTGATATATATTTTTACGTTGAATTTAATGAAATCAAACTCGAGTCGATAGGTTAAATAGTTTAGAAGTTATTAAGGTTTTCTGTACTAAAAGTGCACTTTTGTATTTATACCTATTTCCGCGTTTGACGTTGCTCTCTTGGTATCTTCTATGTATTTTTGTTAACGCTGAATAAAATAAGATAAAATCAAAGTCTATGGAACTAATACACTATCGACCAATAAGTATTTGGACACCTACGTAAATTACTATATCTGCGGTCCTGAGATATGTCACGCCCTCCGCCAGTATATATCGTGTAGGGAACAACATGGGCATTAGTCCCATGCAAGATGCCTACTGCACTATTTTGGATGACAATGCGCTTCCTACGTTGTGGCAGTATTACGGGGTGGGCCCCTGTTACTTCCAGGACGACAATTCCAGCTGTCATGTTGCGAGGGTCACCAAGGCTTGGTATGGTGCCAATGAGGTTAATCGAATGGACTGGCCTGCTCAGAGACCAGACCTGAACCCTATGGAGAACCTCTGGGACGAGTTGGATCGCGGAATTAAGGGGTGCACTACCCGTCCAAAATCGGTGAAAGAACTTACACGTCTTCTCCAAGCCAAGTGGAAGAAATTACCACTAGCCGTCACACGAGGACTTGTGGAAAGTATGCCCCTGAGGGTTCACGTTGTAATTGCCTCTCGTGGAAGCCGCACCAACTATTGATTATGAATAAAGTTTGTTTTTCTTTTCAGTCACACGAGTCCAAATACTTATTGGTAGATAGTGTAGTTTAAAATTTATAGATGTTTTTATTTATTAAAAATTCAACTTTATTCTTAGACCTATTTACATGTCTTACACCATCTATACATTGATATACAGTCAATAAGACAGTGTTTCTTGTATACCAATGTATGATAAAACCATTAAAGTTAAAACCAAATCAACCAAAGAAACTAATAGCTTCGAAGTTATAAAGAATTTGTGTGTAAACGTGTATAAATTAATAACTACAATTTTCATAGATAAAACCCGCCTTTTTTTATTTGTTAGTTCTATAGATTTGATTTATCGCACTAGACTAAATGTAAAAGAGTATATAAGCAGCATTTTATGTGTCTAGATGTCAATCTCAAATTCTTGATAAGTCAGTATGAAGTTTACTAATTAGTACAAAATTGAATTTTTTATCTTGAAATAATAATCGCTTCTAAACTTTTCCTCCTATTGACTTGGTATTGTTTGTATTCAATTCAGAATAATAAAATACTTCAGAAAAATGTCTTATTTGTCTAGATATTAATATTTTAGTTTCCTCCTTAAAATAAAAGCCGTTTTGAATTAAATGTATTAAAAAAATATATATACATGCAGTTACTACTTTGTATTTATTATTTTTTTTATTTATTTATTTGAGTTATTTTTAAATAACTCAAGCTTTTTAACAAGTAATGACGACTTATGACATTTAATGTTTATCCATTCTTTAGATTAAAATATCAAGTATTGAAAATAAAGAAAGTTAAAATTTTCAATTTATAAAAAAACTGATAGAAAATATAATTTGTTTTATTATTTTTCCTAAAATCAGCATTTAAAAATCTATCAGAATCAGCTATTGGTTTCCAGTCTATTTTTTGGTTACATACCTGTGCAATCAGAAAATACTACAAAAATACAAACAAAAATAAAAAACATAGGCTTGTTTCTATATATTTTTCTACATTTTAACATGAGAGGAAAGCATTCTTAAATTCACTGTAAAGGTCAAATAATTTGATTAAATGTATTTAAGAAAATAACGTCACATTAGACCAAATGATTTTGCATACCTGTGTGAATTAATAATTATTTCTTTAGCATTAAAATTTCTATCCATTCAAAACACTAAAATTGCATTTCAGAGGATAAAAGTACGATGAACGATTCAGCTTTTATTAAAGGGTACCTCACTCCATACATATACTTAAAATTTTAATATTTCTCGCTAACATGGAGTACTATGCATATTTAATCATCAATCAACAACCTATCATGATGCATTGAGCTTTAATCTATCTGCTGTTACATTTTTAAATACTTAGGAGCAAAGTTTATAAGAATATATGCAAATTCTGACGAAAATTGTCTATTATATCATGCGTTAAATATCAAAAAGTATAATTAGGTTTACTTGATATATGCAGTATAAAATGGCTTACAAGAGTCTTTCTAAATCCCCTCTTAGCTTAAAAAACATTTATCTTATTAATTTAAAGACGGAGAAATCGTCCTTTTAGAAAAATGTCAATACTCTAATTAAAATATTATTTTCTAAAGTTATTGGGTAGTAATTCTTAAAATTTCTTGGAACCATTATTAAAATCCCATACATTTCCTGGTGGTCTTTATGGCATTATCTGTTAAAACGAATTAAGATGGCTAATTTTTCTCTTTCGGATTAAACAATTCAAACAACTTTCTTGTAAACAATTGTCAAATCTCTAGATGAAATGCGGGATAACCCGTATTTGTTTGGCGTTTTCATATTTTCATGGCTATAATACTCTGTGCCCGATTCTTGCATTCCTATTGTGTAAAACCTTAAAGTGAACTATGGAAACCAACAAAGTAAAGTGTTAAATTAACGTCCTTAAAATCATAATATATCTTTTTTTCTAAATAGCCTAATTTTCTTGTAATTAATAGCTATTGGAGGATATCTTATAATATATATATACTACTCGAAACAATTAATGGATATTGTAAGCCTTGAATAAAATAAAGTGGTATAAGCAAACTACGCAAATTTTTTTTGTTGCCTAAAATGGAAGAAGATAGTCACAAATGCAATTTGTTCTTATTTTCAAACTTCGCAATATGCAAATTTTGAGTTTGATATCGAAGATAACGCTTTACTGGCAGCGAATTTGATTTGGCTTTCAACTTAATGTAAGACAAAGCAGAAAAGAATGATCGACATTCAATAAACGCGTTGTTTAGATGATTGCTCAACGAAATCATTTTACCGAATCAGAAGCATGGAGAGTTGTTGTCCAGTTAGAGGGAAGCCAAACACAAGCCGAAGTAGCAGAAGTCATTTGAGTTTCACAATGTGTGATTTCCAGGATCTGAAACTGTTTTTGGAGGCTGGAAATTCAAGCGGAAGATCAGGGCAAGGACGTAGACGTGCAACAATACCCAGTAAGGACCTTAATTTAACGCTAACGGCTCAGAGACACCAAAATATGAATGTCACGCTTCACCTTCACTCAGCTACTGGCAGCACAGTTTCGACGCAAACTATCCGAAACCGTCTTATGCTTAGGTCTGTATGCTCACCGACCTATGGTGTGTGTCACGTTAGCAGCAAGGCACCGTCGCGCCCTCAGGGAGTGGGCAACAGAGCATGTGAACAGGAGGAGAAATGAATGGAGCAATATTCTTCTCTCCGACCCCGTGTTTCTGTTCATCCTGATAATAGGCGTAATTTCATACATTTGATTTCATCTGACAATCGTCTACTCAAAAAACAATTATATTTATAAATAAACATTTGAAGAAATATGCTTGTTTGTCAACTAAAGTCCTACTTTAAAATAAGGTATATCATGTTACATCAAAAATTAACTATTTTTAGGGCAATATTTTTTTTAATTTATAAGTTAGAAGTACGTTATTTAAGTCTAACTAGAGCTATACAACTACTATACTGTTGGGAACGGTCAGGGAACGATGTCATCCCATTTTTGATCTTCTGCATTGAGAATAGCTCCCCCTCTTTGATAGCCTTTGAACACGAAGTCGGCACTTTACGGTTAAATAGTTTAACGAGGACTGATATCGCGATGCTTTGGTAACTCAACGGATTGAGAAAAGTAGTCACTTACTCTCTCACTGTCCGCTGCCATTGATGCTTGACTTCGGTGATCTACTAGGAATCGTGTCTTACGATCAGTTGTGGGTTCAACAAATACTCTGAAGGAAGAAAAAGTAGAATTCAAAAAGTTGACGATTAATTTGTACGGCCAGTTCCTTTCTTCGAGTGAAAGCACGGTGCTCGTAATTGCAAAAAACTTCAGAAAAATTAGCAGTTTCAACCTCATGAGTTTATATTGTAATTATATAAAGCTACCTCGGGGGAGCCTGTAACCCCTAGAAAGCGCGTCCCCAGGTGGAGGATTGGAGAATGCCTCCATTGGTTTCTTTTGGGTGGTAGAAGGGAAATAAAATACCTTCCGCGGACCAACAGGCAGAAGTCCAACCTCCTAGGAGGTTCTGGCAACCTTCTTCTTCCATGAGTAATATATGGTTCGAATCTTAATGCTACTGTGGCCAAAGCTGTTTTAGATACTTTCGGACACATTTAATTTTCCTTGCTCTACTGGACAAGACAACAACATATAAAGCTACCAAACTCAAATCGACGATCATTGTCTTTTCTATAGTGGCTACAATATCATGCTAGGGACATAAAGTTCTCCAGCTGCAGCCCAAAAACAGCCCTCTCGCATTCTGTCTACATTGATGACCACGAACAACATACATGTAACACTTTTACTCCTCGGCAGATAAAATCGCTAATCGATCTCTCCTGGTTCGGTGGTTCGTCTTGCTTCGACAAGCAAATCAATCGAGTCTCAACTAGCTTCAAGACCCGAACGAAAAATTACTTTTGCGAGAATAAAATTAATGTACGGTTAGTGCTCCTACATTTGATACGAAAAAAAAGTCCAAACATTTAATTTTATGTTCATTAGTAAAACACTTTTAGCCGTCGTAGACTGTAATCAAGTGGTTTATATTATAATTGAACCGAAAAACCTTTTTTAAAACAACAATTAATCAAAATAGTAAATTTAAAAAAAATTTATAAACAATGACTGCCAAACGTTTCTGTAACCGTAACGATTGCCTTTATACTGATTCATTAAAAGTAATAATTAAAAATTTAAAAATAAATATATCGTTAGCTAACGATATATAAGCAATACTTAATGGTACAGTTACATTGTAATTAGTCCCACTGGACTAATTGTACGACACATTTCCCAGCAGTTCATCGAAGTGAAGCGTCCCCGTTTGAGATGAGTGAGCTGGTAGATGACCACTTCAATCTACCTGCGAAGGGACCGAGGATGTGCGAGAAAGGCATTATCGTTAAAAATTCTTCGCGCGCGGATCGTTAGGCTATCAAAACTGGGGGGGGGGGTGATTCCCTGTACAGAGGATCAAAATTATGATGGCACTTCTTCAGATTCTGCTCAGAGATGTTTCCAGACCATTACCATTCGGTTTATAAAGTGTTTTTCAAGTCTAGTTCATCAATTATGTAAAATTGTAATGATTTAAATGCTTTTAGGTTAAAATGATTTGAATTGTGTTAGTAATTTTTTTATAGAAAATGTAAAGAAAAAAATTAGCTTATAGCTTTATTGGAGTGCGATATTACACTTGTTCCCTTGACATTTTAAATCCGCCTTAAAATAATGTCCCCATACATCACATAATGTATTATCATTATACAATTTTATATGGCAATAGACATATTTATGAGACACTGCTCGATAAAACTCACTAAGAGTGTTTTTCAGTTTTTTAGAAGTAACATTTCTGGTCTTCAAATTTTGTAACACAGAAATCTCTTCAAAAACAAAAATTTATATTTCTTTTTCTTGATTTGCGTCAAACTCTATTATTTTTTTTCAAAAAAAAAAAGCCCAAAACTAGTTATTCAAAGAAAAAGAGTTAAAAAGCTTTTTACGAGCGAGACTTTTTTTTAAAATCTATAAATCACAACCTAGAAAAATTAATGATCAATATCTTTTGGGTTTGCCCAAACTCAATAATAGAACATAAATATGTTACTTGTTCCTGTTATTTTATCTATCATGAAAGATCTCCTAAAACATAAAAACGTATTTTCTTCTGGCAAATAAGCAGAGATTATTGTTACGAATAATGCAAGAAACAAAATGTCATACGAGATAACTTTTTAGATATTCTGCTTATTCAATTTTCAGATATTCTGCCAATTTACTGTAAACAATTAGTAAAAGTGTTTGTTTCATTTCCTAATCAGTTATCATCAGTTGTCCTTATACGGTAAATTTTGGAACACTGTTTTCTTTCAGATTTTCTTTCTAATGTAAATCAAGAACAAGAATACAATTTAAAACAATATCAACGGTTTACTTTTCTCTGAATGTCTCATGCAACTTAATTCACAATTTCATACTTGTAATTTTTTTAATGTTAAATATTTAGTCATTCAATATAGTTTAAAATTCTCGTTTTTCATTTTAAAAAAAACTTTGCTAGAAATGCAAATGTGGTTTCATTTGATTAGTGATGTACTTCACTGGCCTGATCCGAGAATAGCACCCCTCCAAACTAAATTTGTCTTCTTTTTACATCCAAAATGACATAGTTGCAAAATCCGAAAGAAAAATAATAAAAAAACGAGAAGAAATTACAGATAAAAAATAAACGCTAGTTGTTAACGGGAAAAGTTAAACGAGAGAAAATAAAATTAATAAAAACATTTGCTGGTTAAGAAAAATAAAAATAAAATAAACAAAAAAATTTTACTAAAAATTAAAAAATTAATAAAATAAAAATTAAAAATAACTTTATAACTGTATGCGCCTTTGCGTCAGCTAGTGAGATACAGCTGAGACCCAAAGGTTCTCTAATAAACATTTTTAATGAAAAATGACAATTTTAAACTAAAATATTAAACTGTAATAGTAAATTACCAAACATTAAAAAGTAGTTTTTTTATAAGAAGTATGTAATTTAAGTAGTTTTAACTTCTTTTTCACATTTTGCTAAGTGAATAAAATATAATACAATCCATGCTAAACCTTTATATAAAATAATAATAACACAATAATTTGGCAATTCTGCAGCAGCAAACTATTTTAAAATTTTTCACATTTTATTCTTAAGTTTATTTCATGTCCATGTTATTCGTACATCCATTTATTCTTAGATTCATTTCATTCTTGCATTCATTATAATTCATTTATTATTCTTACAAGATAAAGATTTTAAAAGTTAACATACTCAATAAATAGTTAACATCTTTGAACATTTTAATGCTAGTAACACATTAATAATTTTAACACGTGAATTTTTAAATAATATCACGTTATTCTAGAGGGCAATTAATTAAAAATCTATTTCCTTCAATACGGTTGCATTTATTAGCTAAATATTATTGGCTAAATACATTCTAGAATTAAACTAGATTTTAATCAAAAAATTAGCATTTTTAGAAAGTATTTCAAAAATTATTTTTTTTAGAAAATTCGAATTTAAACTATAAGATAAAAAAAAATATTTATGAAAAACTCATGTTCCTTTTTGTTTGCTTCTTACGAAACGTTGTTATTTTCAGTAATTGAATAAACACTAAAGTTTAAAAATCTCACTAATAATATAACAACTATTTTAGTTTTAAATATTTTTCTTCTTATTTATTTATGTTTTGAAATATTGAATATTTATTCATTTGTGACTCTCTAAGAAAATGATATCTTACACAACTAAACAGCCTATATTTCAAAACTATAACTATATTTATGTTTCAAAAACAGCCTGTTTTTCCCCCACCGAACACTCTTATACTTTTTATTATCAAATTTGTTTATGTTATTCACTGCCAAATATGTTTAAGAATCTTAATGTATGTATTTGACACTATTCTTTTTTTTCTCGTTAAATTGCAAAAATTAATTTAAATTCATTCAAGAAATTGTTTTGGTAAGAAACATATTCTTTTCGATTATGATTTAAAAACTAATATAATTGCAATACTTTTTAATATCAATTAGTATTTGGATAATAATTCACTAAGAAAAACAAAGTAAAGTTAAAACTACAAGAGCCTGATAAAATTTATCATGTTTCTGGCTCTGTGGGAATACCAAAAAGCGCGGTAATTTTTACCGAAACATTTTGGTTGTGATTTTGGTAAAATTAACAATAAAATATGGTTTTGTAACTATTTAATAAAATTTGGTAAGAGTAGTAAAATTCGGAAACTTCGTCATGGCACAAAAGCATTACAAAAACCATTATTAAGGCATTTTACAAAAACATTTATTCGATTAAATGATTCGTTTAATTTACTTTTCAGTTTTGTACTTTTTATTAAATGTGTGATAAGCTATAATTTTCAAAACTAGAATTTCCGGTACAATGTTACCAGATGAACGGAAAAATTACCAAATGAATGGTTTAAAAATTATTAATATATTTTTGTTTTATTTACCAGAATAATCCTTTTTTTAATTCAGAATTTTCATTACCAAACAGTACGATAATTTCACCAAAAATGTTTCTCCATGCAAAAAACTATGCAGTTAGAAATATCGAAGAGTAACATCATTTAATATTTTTATGCTTTAAAATCATCTAATACTTCTGTAATAATAGGACTATGCAGTTAAAAATATTTCAGAATAATATAGAAAAGTACCTTGTTAATTAATGATACTGGCATGAAATTTATGTTTGCTTCCACATTTTTGAGACGCTATATTTCGCTTCTAAGGTTCTTTGTTACAAAAATATCTTACATAGTGAAGATATACGCATGAATAATATATTTTGAATAGTTGGATATATCATTTGTGTTGACGTCGAAGCACATGTTTCATCATAAGGCAAAGGAGAATAAATTTAGAAAAGTTACGAAACTGAAATTTTACACAAAATGATTGGTATTCAGTACTTTTGAGAGAAGATTTTAAATGGCATATTATACAATGCCCTTTATTTGGGTTATCCAAGCTATCAAAGACTGGAACCCTTAGTCAATGAAGAAAATTATATTTGTTATATTATTCATAAATAGATCAATCTTGCAGAAACTAAATGCAAATCATTTTCCTTTATCTGTAAGGTATAGGCATTCTAAAACTCCTCAGTGCACGTATATAATATCTTTTGAAATTACCATACTGTATGATAATGACATTTTTAGTAAAAAAAAGCCATAATTCTAGTTGATAAGACCAAAAAAATAAAAGGCAAAACCATTTAAATGGTAATTTTTCCATTCATAAGGTACGATTTACAGGAAATTTTAATTTTCTAATCATTAGTTTATTTACCACACGTTCAGTAAAAAATACAAAACTGAAAAATAATTTCAACAAAATAAAAAGTTTTTATGCCATGTTCAAATGCATCATGACAAAACTACCATATTTGGTCACATTTACATGATTTTATTGCACATTATTTTATTGTTAATATTACCAAAATTTTTATCAAAGAACTTCAGTAAAAATTACCAAACTTTCTGGTCTTCCCATGGAAGAAGAAATACGGTAAATTTCATAATATTCTTGTAGTTTTGATCATACTTTTTTTCAATGTGGTAAGAGTTAGATATTCTTCTTAGTTTGTTTGTTAAATAAATAAATTATTCTTAGCTGATGAGCTAAGAATAAATAAATATTTACAGAAATCGACTCATATTTTATTTTATTTTTATTCTACTGCACCTTATTTAGAAGAATTAGGACCTTTTAGAATTAAAAGAATTAGAAGACATGATGCATCTTAAAAGAATTAGGACCTTTTTTTTCACTTATGGTTACTTGACTTGCTTCTTTATCTATTTGCGTAAAAAACATATCCCGGAAAAAACAAACTGTTTACCGTCATTGAACTGCTTTTGTTCAAATTATTCATTGAATGTCTTATTCGTTTAACATTTATAAATAGAACTTTCAGTTACAATTATCGGCAAAAAATAAAGACAATCCTACGCGACATCACAAGCACGGAATCTTCTTAACCACGATTCTTTGATATGTTTTCATTTAATGCTGTTTATTTCTTTTTTTATCCAGTTCTGTTACATGATATATCCTATTATTTTATTCAGAACAGGAAAAAGAAGAATTTATATTGATTATCAAATTAAACTGTAGGAAGCGATGCTTATCCTCCTATGATCTTCTATTTGTTTAAATTGATTAATGGTTCATATCAAATGTTTGTGATACGTGTATTATTTTTAATAAAAAATAATGAATTTAAGAACAAAAAAATAAAAATAAAAAGAATTTGGGTCAAAACATAATTAAACTTTGACGCTAAAGATAAATGTACCATGCGTGAAATAAAAAAAAGCAAACAAAAAAACGACAATAATAAATAATGATGGATAATCTTTGGATAAGCAAATTTTATAATTCTGTGCAAAATTGTTCGAGTTGCTTAATTTTCCAAGACATCACGAAATTGTAAAATTAAAGATGCATGTGTATCGAGTAAAACGTCTTTAACAACTCTTAGTCTATTTACAAGTATGACATGCTTACGCAAAATAACTAAAATTGCTTAAGGAGTAAAGATTCATTCTACAACATAGTTACACAAATTTCCAAAAATTGGATTTCATGGAAACCGTAAATATAGGAAGTGCTGCTCTAAGTCGTATTCTTTTAAAAAAAATTGATTAAAATTATGTAATGGTGCAATATTGTGACAAGCCATACTTTTTCCGGAGTCACTTTTTAGCCATACTGTTCCTTAGCGGCCACCTATTACTATATTTTTGACCTCCGTGTCCCCTTATTCATAAAAAGTCAAACTTCCTCTCCTCCTTCTCTTTTGTCACAAGTCACGCTGTATTACACAAACATATGCTGAAATTCAGTCTTTCTGTTGAGCTTCAATTGAGTTTAAACTTCAATTATGCGTTTTATTAACATTTGTGAGCATAACAACAAAAAAGATTCGGAGTGTGATTGTTTGGATGAAAAATATGAAAATAATTTAACAACTAATTACATTAAAAATATTTAACCTGCTTAATTTAAATTATTAAATTTTAATCCCTTCCTTCTCGCTCCCGTGAAAATGACAGGATGAGGTTTCGCCCTCTACTTCTCGCCCCCGTGATATTGACAGGCTGGGGTGTTCAGTAGTAACGCGCCAATAAGAATAAAACTAGTTCATTTCTTTTGCCCGGAAAACATTTTATTTCTCATTTTACACAACAGATGGCAGTACCAAGATATTTTTAAGGTAATTGTAGACAGTTAGTTTATTCTAAACTAGATATCAGCACTAATCAAATTCGTAATACAAATACAAAAGCCAAAAAAATAGGCACTTTTATGACCGTTTTCTTGAAAATTAAGCGATTGTTAAGGGGTTAACCAAAATATCACACTTCTTGGTACCTCATCCCAATCCACTTGTCTCAAACTGTCCTAGTTTTAAGAATCACTACTTTTCCCTCCAAGCGTGACATCTTTCATGGACTGCTCATTAATATTATTGCTAAATAAGTACTTTGCTAGTTTCCTGAATTTTCATTCGATAATAACACAATACAGGGAATTATCAGATTGCCTACTTGAAAAACACGGTGATTTTCATCAAAAACACTTCTATAAAACGTTTCACTAAATAATTAAAAATTGCTGCTTATCATTTTGTTGCTCCAAAGCCTTTCACTTATTTGATCAAGTTAGTGAATGGCTTACTAAAACAATTTTATAGCTGTATGGAAAATATGTTCATTCATAACTATAGACAATAAAGTAGAATGAATCTAAACCTTGATGCAAATAAACGGAAAAGTTATTAAGATGCTCACGATTTCCTGTGACGTACTTGTAATTTATTCTTCAAAGCAGCTGTTTTCACAAAAGTGTGGATTTGCTACGCACAAAATTTGAGCCAACAAATTACAATGCAGCTGTATAACAATAATTGCTATTCGTTTCTGAGTTTGTATGCATTTTAAGTTAGAAGATTTTTCCCGTATTAAAAGTTTCATAGATTGCGTAAGAATCTCCTCACAGATGAAACGATTCGAACTGTTAATGTGGAAAACAATCGATTAGGATGAAGAAAAAAACATTAAAAAAAAAAAAAAAAAAATTATTTTAAAACAGCGTTCAGAGGTTTTTTTTCTTCTCCCGACTAAATTCAAATGTCAGAAGGGTGTAGACGGGGGGGGGGGGGGTATTCTAATAAACATTGCTTTTGTGCATATTTTTTAAAAAACTTTTCTCGAAATAGATTCATTAGAATATTTAAGAGATTAACAAAAAATACCAATTGAAAAAAAACCTTATCAAAATTTGATTAGTATTGACAAGTGTCAGTTGAATTATGACCCTCATTGTACTTAAGTTATCATGCATTAAATCATAAAATAATCTCATAAATACATGCTAACCACCTTTGGTAACCAACTTGGTCAGATTAACGAATTTATCCCTTTGCCGTTCCATATTCCGTGATATCAAATTTTCCTTACATGGCATTTCAACTTCCAAATCAGGTGACTTTGACCTCCGTACAAAAAATTTAACATTTTAATTTTAATTGAAAAAAAATCAAAAAAAAAATCAATTGGACCAAGCTCAAAAAAGTTCGTCAATAATTTGTTAAAATTATTTACTTGGAAATTCAAAACACTACTGTACACTGCTCAAAATCTCTGTACACTACTGTACATAGTGATTCAATCAGATACGTAAGACTACGATAAATTAACTTTTTTTTCATGTGCTACTATTCGACTATATGTTTTTTTTATCATTTATTATGCAGTTCTTCTTACCTCAGTCTGTAAAATTATCCATTGATCAATAAATTAACTACCTAAAAACATAAAAAAATGCAAAGCAGTTCAAGACAGGAGTTTAAGGCGAAATTATTTCATTTTAACAAATTAATTATAGCGAATACGGATAAATCAAGATGCCTCAGTTTTCGGCAGTAATCAACACTGCACTTTGCATATTGCACTTGCTTCCATATTAGATATACCAGAGAAGTAAGACCATACCCATTGAAAGCAAATACATAACTAAGGGTACATTTTAAATCTACGTTTAATAATTATCTTTACTATGGAAAACATATTTTTATTTAAATTGATGGAATACGACAAGGATCTAATTTTTCATCTCTCTTAGCTAACTTATTTTTACAATATTATGAAAAAAATTATACTCTTAATACTAAATTTATTTTCAGATTTATTGATGATTTAATTATCTTTAATTTTCAAGATTATGTAATTTTGTTAAATAATATTCATCCAGAGGAATTAATCTTTCTTCGTAATATTAATGATAATATTAATTATAATTTTTTGGATTTAGAAAGGATTAAAAAAGAAGAAAATATCTGTTTTGTTAATTTATACTATAAAATAAATTATTTTAATTTTAATATAAATAAACTAATTACCAGAAATTCTAATGTTTCTAAAAACATTTATTTAAATACCATTTTTAATCAAATGAATAGAATTAAAAGAATATGTAATAATGTTTATTTGTCCAAAAAACAAATAGATAAACTCTTTCAAAATTTGATTAAAAAAAACATGGACACACAACTAACGTAATTAAGTTCTAGATAAAATCATTGAGTTAATTGTATGTTATTATTAATAAATTTACTAAAAACTTCTTTGTTAATTCATATTTTAACCATGTGCAAGTCCATGGCTGAAAATCTGTGCTAAACGGCTAAATCATGTTTCTTTTTTTTCTTTTTTTTTTAAATAAATGTTAATTTTATAAAATCATGAAAATTGTGTTACTAAATATCAACCTCTTTAATTATAAACTTTAAATTATTCAGTATAATATTATTACCTTACACACATCCATTTTCGAGTCAATTCAATTTAACTAACAAATCAAACGCGCTACAGTACTGCAGTAAGAACGTGCCACAAAAGATCCCTCTATTTTCGCTTCTAACCTTTATTTGCGCTTCTATTTTCATATTTTGTAATCTGGCAATCTTATTACGAAAATATTTGAAATCATTCTTGAAAGATTGCGGTCCATGTAAGTTCATTTTAATTCGCTACTCACTTTATAGATTTCGTTTTGTGTTTTGTTCTGCATTTTCTTTAAATTTTATTTTCAATTTTTTGCTTGATATGTTTTATTTCGTATATATTTTTTACTTAATGTGTTCTATTTTCGTTAAAAAATTTTTATTGTTCCTCACAATACAACGTATTGATATATTTTGCTTTGGATATATTGATACAATACCAGAAAGCACTCCTTTTTGCTGATATAATCGTGTGAGCTAATGAAGAGATTATATCTTTTCCTTGTTTTGTATTCCGGCTTTTTAACATATTTTTATTAAATAAAATGTCTTTTTTTTTAAATATTTTTAAAAATATTATATTTTAATAATTTTTCTTCTTCTTTCTTCATTAATCTTTATTATTTTTTATGTTTTCTCTATATTTTTAACTTATTTTATGTGCTCTACACACTTGCAGCTTGTGCACAGTAAATAAAACTTATAAATTGAACTAATAAATATACTTATGAAACTTATATAAACTAAAAAGAGTGAAATAAAATTAATAAAACTTATAAATTTCTTAATTTTCTTCGTTTTTCTCTCTTTTCTTTTTATCCTTTTAGTCTTTTCTGCACTATATATATACACACACATCTGCCTTGCTTGTATATCGTGTGTTCTCCCAATAGCACCATCCTTGAGCTTTAAATCCGATATACAATTTCAGATTATAAACAATTGAGCATTTTATATAACATATTTCGTATTTTCAACGAAATAATGTCTATGTTGTAACCCATTTAGCACATATTTAATTACATACATCTACGTTTTAACTTATATTTAATATGCACTGAAAAATAAATTACCTTAGTCTATAATTTCAGATTAAAACATTAAAAACAGTAGACAGTTTATAAGCCCTTCAAGTTGATTTCAAAACTAGGTAAGAAGTTTAAGAACTTACTTTGAAATTTTACTCGTGTAAAAAGGGTTAACTTTTTACTGCACAATCTTAAATCTCATTATTAATCAACATCTTTGGACGAAAAGACAACGTCAACAACTTTTTTTTTCAAATTAACTTGCACCAGATGTCAAATTTGCAAGCAGTAGCTGGAGCGATTAATTAGTTTTTCACCATATAAGAAAGTCTTTAAAGACAACCTACGTTTTGTCTCCTGAAATAAACAAGAGAAAATTTAATTGACTTTTTTATTAACAGAGAAAATTCATTATAATGCTACTAATGGTCTTAGGTTAAATAAATTAATTACTGCTGCTACGCTAAAGGTAAGCATTGCGCAACACTCTCATTAAATACATGTCATTACACAAATAAGTGAATTTAGCTTTGGATATTCAATTATTCATGTAAATTATATTATTCCTATATTATTATATGTTCCTACATCCCTGTGTTATTTCCTGTTAATATAATTTATGTCATGATTAATACACAATTTTTTTTATAATTGTTAGTACAAGTATGATATTTTAATAAAAAAATATTATTTTTTCTCAAACCATTTATTTTTTTTTTAAATTTATAGAATAATTTAAGCAGATGAAGAGAGTAAAATCAGTCTAGAGTCTTAAGAAACAATCAATTTTACTTTTTGATTAAAGTATTTTTTTAGAATAATGAGGAATCAAAAGCTTTGTAATTGAAAGAAACATTTTTTATACCATATTAAGTCACAAAAAAATAAAAAAAAGACAGAAAAGAAATTTAAGTCTTCAATTCATTCAGTCATTTTTCTTAAAATTGTTTTTTTTTTCCCAAATTTAATAAAAGTATATTTTCTTTGAATTGTACAATGATGTATTTTTCAAAAAATTTGAACTAAGTTTGATAAAAATACTTTTTATCACCTAATTGAGTACATTTGTAGCTTCTTGGAAAGGTAGGCATTAAAGCCTTTCAATAATTTTATAAATTTATAAATTATAAATGCCTTTTATGAGTTTTAAATGCATTTTAATCAAAGTTGTGTCTTTTAAATTGAGCTGTTGAAAATTTAAAAGACATCATTTATGTCTTTAAAGTTTCAAACGTGTTTTTCTAGAAATAATGAATTCTAAACGGAGTAAATGCGTAGATTCTCTAGATGTAATGCATTTAAGCATTTAAATGCATTCTTTCTTTCAAAATAGGAAATAAAACAGCTTCTTTGAGAGATAATCAATAAATATGAAACTTGGAACACTAAAATGTAGTTTTAATTAAAAGTATGGTCTAAGGTTCTTTTTTTTTTACATTCACTTTTCCATTAAGGACGTGCATACTTGGGATGTAACGAATAGTCGGCCACCATTCGGTATTCGGCAAAGTATTATTTGGAATATTATTTTCCGACAAAGTTTTTTTTGGGGGGGGGATTTTAATAGATTTAATAAAGAATAATCGCCGATCGGCCTGTGATGGGGTTAGGGAACTGCCCTTGCATCAGAAAGGTTCTGGATTTGAATCCCGGGCAAGGCATGGATGCTCTTTCCTTTTCTGTACTATCTTTCCTTACTGTGGGAGCAACGTTGGCCCACCTAATATGGTGCCCCTGAAAGAATGGCCAACAAATCTGCCCTTCAGGTGCCTGTATGACCTAGGTCATTATTCAGGTGGGCATTGGAAAAAAATAATAAGAAAAATAAAGAATAATCTAAAATTGGTTTCTTTACTATACATTCTTAGAAATAATATTTACACATATTAAGTTCGAAAACTTGTTAATTTATATCAGAAAGACCCATGAAAAAGCGAAATTTGAAGAATTGAAACTAAATTACTTTGCACTGAACCATGAGTTTTATAATGCTGATTTTTTTCCTATTTTTAATTATATTCATGCAAGTCAGCTTCATCGTTTTTTCAACACTTTATGTTTTAAAAATTAAGAACTTTTTTTGTTTCATTTTTCTTGTTTTTCTGTTTTAACTCAAGCGAAGCCTATGAACGGAGTGAATTTTTATTAATTTACTAATTCACTAATTTTGCAGTATAAGCATAAACAGGGTGTCATAATAGCAGTTATAAAAATAATTACTTTCATGAAATAAATAATTTTTAAACCATTGGCCATAGCTTATCGTAAACAATAGTGTGAAGCGAAAATTCCAGAACTCCAGAGAATTCCAGAACTTCGAAAATTCACGGACTAATTCTCACGAAATGGATTTTTTTTTTTAATTAGAAATTTTTGTTCCCCCAGCTTGCACGAATAGTAAATTTAATTTTGAAATTCAAAAGCATGATGTTCTCCAAAAATTGATTAAAATTTGCTGTAATTCAATATTACTATTCCTTAAAAAAACTCTTTGTTTAATTCTTAAGTTTTTGTTTGATTTATTAGGAAATAATTATTAGCTGTTAATTCTATTTATATACTAATAAAAGAGTTTAACTTCCTTTTGCAAAGAATGAGTCTGCATAACTTCTTTAAATCGGTTTTGTTAATTTTAAGCAGATTTATTCAGCACGTAACGACCTCTTTTATTTTAGAGTTAAATGAAAAAGTATGCATAAATAGCAAATCTTAGAGCTTATAATTTATTTCAAATGTTTCCCCGTGTCAGTTAAATATTCATTCATTTCAAAAACTATTTTTAAGAAACAGTAGAAAATATACTATGCTTTAACTCCTAAAATCTATTTCGATTCTTTCATTTTATGTATTTATTTATTTTTTAAACTCTAAACTTCCATAATATTCAAACATATGATTTCGATTTTTTGACTGAGGATAGAAATTCGCAACGGAGTAGAAATGGGAATTCTAAAAAATAATAATAATAAAACTAGTATCTTCTTAGTTAAAACTAGTATCTTCTTAGTTAAAACTAGTTCTTGCTTTAGTATCTTCTTTCATTTTCTTGTAACGTGTTATACTTATTGTGACTTGTAAACTTGCTGTATGCTACTCGCTATAAAATAAATTTTATTAGTTATAAATGCTCGATAATTTTTTTGCTGAATTATAACATTTTAAAATATTTTCCTCTAAGATAGGATAAAATATTTTACAAATAATTAAAAATAATTTTGCAAAAATATTTACATGCATTTTAAAATCTCATGTAATAAATATAAACGAATCTTCATAGTTTTTATTTGTTTGGTTCTGCAATCATGCTTGATAAATATAAGTTATAGATTTTAATTCCTGAGAGCATAACGAGATTCATAATAATATTCAAGTTAAATATTAATCAAATTTTATATTTAGTACATAAAAGCTAGCTAAAATTACTTTTAAAATATTTCTTCTCAATTTATGTTAAATAATTTTTATTGTACAAATTTGATGTTTTACTAAAACGTTGTTGTTTACCTTGTATTTACCTGAATTCCATGACATCAATATCGAAAAATGTTATACTGAAATGTAAAGAAAAATATTTTAAACAAATGAAGAAGAATATAAGAATAAAATTTAAAACAAACTATATTTCAATAAATGTTTTATTATTAAAAAACCATTGATTACGCTGTATTATTTTCTGTACAAAACCTTAACATTTCTTAGAATTAAGGAGGAGCTACAAAAAGACCTAACAGAAGTATTTGCCGAGAAATCCAATCAGCACGCTCGAAATCTATCTTTACTAATTGTAGATGTAAAGCTAGTTTACATGCTACTCGGTGCTTTTTAAAGTTAATTTTGTTTTAAATAAACAATACTATCGTGAGGTTTATAAAAATACGACTCTTTGCTGGTTCGATGAACCATCCAGCATTCATCATGACGAGTTCCACCCGTGATCCTGCCCATCCCAACCACCCTTCCATTGGACATTGTATTCTCACTGTTACGTATTTTTCTACAAAATCCTTACTCTAACCTTAAATCAGCATTGAATTCTGACTCAGTTTCAAAAGTTGGCATTATTGATCTGTCTAATAGTTTTGCTCGTATCATACCATCACGAGCTTCCGATCCACAAACTTGTCCCGAAACATCCGTAACAATTTTAACTAATTTTTCAACAGCCTGGGTGTGGCATGGAAAGCAGAAAATGTATGAAAGAATTGAAGAACCTTCCTCCATCAATTTCTTCAAAATTTAACAAGTTTGTGAATCGAAGGATCGTATCATACCATCACGAGCTTTCGATCCACAAACTTGTCCCGAAACATCCGTAACAATTTTAACTAATTTTTCAACAGCCTGGGTGTGGCATGGAAAGCAGAAAATGTATGGAAGAATAGAGGAACCTTCCTCCATTAATTTCTTCAAAACTCAACTTGATAGATGAGACGATATATGAAATTTGAGTGAATATCAAAATGTGAAATTTGAGTGAAATCGGTTGAATAGTTCCTGAAGGATCGAATTTTGAAAAAGTAGTATTTAGAATACTGTAAAAAATTGTAAACCTTACAATTCAAAATTTTTTAGGCTATTATTAAATAAAATAATAGATATTTACTGAAAGTTGTTGTTTTTCGGGAATGAAATTAACTTTGGATACACAAATCTTAGAATTATGTGCAAAAAATTTTCAAATCGCCTAAAAAAATCTTGATGACATGGAGAAATGCGCAAAAAGTAAAATCACACTTTGGGCCTCTAACCAAACTCCAAACTATGGGAACCATATTTCCCTCATTGCGGCTTCTCCCTATTTTTTGGAGGTTAGAAATTCGAATCCGACGAAGAAAAAGTATATTTATTCAAAGAGCATTTTTGTGTCTGATTTCGAAACTTAAAATATCATCTTCACTATATAATTAGCATATTTGAGAACCCTCGAACCATTAAGATTGAGTCCTAAAACGATCCGATCATTAAATCAAAAGTTAATCAGGATGGTCCATTTATTATTGTACATAATCGCTGTTCGTAACATATACGTTTAGAACCCTTGTTAGAAATGAAGAAACGAGAATATACTTATTAGAGATCTAAAATAAGCTCTTTTTTTGTGCACTGTACATATAAAATAGCTTACATTACACATAATAAAAATTACAGCAAAAGTTAATGTAATGAAAAAGTTTGTTTAATGTATCTAAGGGAAAATAAAACCTATATTAAAATAATTTTAATTTTTGAACATCTGATTTCTTATTATTCATTTCTACAAATTGTATTACTTCAAAAAATATTTTATTAATGCGAATAAACATTAATATTGATATGAAAAGAATAAGTTTTCGAGCGCTCAACACCTGAAATATAAAGCATTTAATTTAATGTATTCCGTATCGTGGTAGTACAGACTTCGAAACCATGATAGAGTCCGTACCTTAATAGATAAACTATGAAAAGTATAGAAGGTTCAGTAGCTTGACAGTCGATACGTTATTTAATGATCCTATCTATAATTATCAAAACCATTCTTATTTATCATTTTATTATTAATAGTAGTAGTAGTATTGTAGTTGAATGAGTTGAAAAATAACAATTGTAGTTAACTTTAGCGATTTTGTGGCTGCCCTTTCCTTTTCTTACTTTCAACTTCAGAAAAGAACGAACCCATATAAAATACGAACCTGGAGAAACCAATAAATTTTCTTACTTTTCCTTAGAACAAAGGTTACATGATCATTGTTTAAAGCAAAAGATGGGAAAATTTTTTAAATAGAAATGACATTTAAAATAGAGATAACTTTCGAACAAATTGAAATTTCGAAAGAAACTCGCGATTACTTCACAAAAAAGTGGTGCTTTCAACATGTTAAATTTCAACTCTGTAGTCGCCATTTTCTGCATTGCAGAGCGGCCGGCGTGATATGTTTTACTAAAAATTTCACAGTTAATAGTGTTGAAGATTCAATTTTTTTTTTAATTTTGTCATACTTTCTATATATTTTTCTGAGCCTTGGTGGCTTAGGGGATAGAGTGCTCGTTTCCCAATGAAGTGAACTGGATTCGAATCCCAGCAATGGCTGGTCAATTCGAATTCCGCACTCGGCTTGCACCGACCACAGTGCTGGCGTAAGATATCCTCAGCGGTAAACGGATCATGGGTTAGAGACCCCTTGCCGTCAGGCTAACCATGGGAGGTATTCGTCGTTTTCCTCTCCATGTAACGCAAATACGGATTAGTTTCATCAAAAAGTCCTCCACGATGGCAATTTCACCCAATACTTGAACCAGGAGTTTCTTTGTCCTCTGGATTTAGTTCTGGATATAAGACTACGGATTTAAGCACTAGTAATCGTAAGCCCAAAGATTAGGGTGGCTGTTCTACGACAGATATAAAATAAAATTTATATTTTTCTGTAACATATCAGTTTCTAAGTCTACCGCTTCAGCACAGCAAAGCAAAATGTTGCGTAAAGATTTACACCCAAAACAGAGGCTGTTGCTCTTACAATTTTAAATATAGATAGAAAGGAAAAAATATATAAATCGCAATCGTAAAATATAAAATCACGCAAGATTTACCAAAATGATTTTAAAATAAAATTTAAAAAATTGATGTCAATAGGACTAAGTGAAATTGAAGTGCAAAAAGTAATAACCAAAACCTAGAGTAAAGAATAAAATTTAACTTTCAATTTAGAAAAGAGGAAATGTTCCATAGTTATTTGATCGTAATGTTAAAGTCTCAACAAATATATTTAGAGTGCTCTAAACATTTGAACTAAGAGCGATAATAACACCACAAATTTGAAACAACGACTTAAAGTAATCAAAAAGAAGCGGAGAAATAATCAATAGCTGGTTTGATAAATTAAAACAAAATTAAAAATGTAAAATGAAATTCATATTTAGTGTATCACTTTCGCGCCAACCACAGTGCAGACGTAAAATATCCTCAGTGGTAGACGACGGATCATGGGTTAGAATCCGCTTGCCGTCAGGCTAATCGTGAGAGTTTTGTGGTTTTCCTCTCTATGTAACACGAATGAGGGTTAATTCCATTAAAAAGTACTCCACGAAAGCTAATTTGCCCCAATGTTTGTTTCAGGAGTTCTTGTAGGAACATCATATGTCACATGACTATTCATATTACTTTTATGAGAGTTGCGAATGGCAACAGATCAAAAAATAATAATAAAAAAAAATGAGTGTTCTAAAAAATGTCTGCTGATCATTTTTATCCTGTAACTCTGTTGCGTACAACTGGTGACCCGGATTTTTGACATGGCTACAAAAAACAGTGAAAAGATCGAAGCAACGATCGTCATGGACGCCGAAGCTAATAAAGTAAGCATTAAAATTCCACCTTTTTGGAGAGAGAAACCCGACATTTGGTTTTACCAAGTAGAAGCACAGTTTCAAATAAATAAGATCACAACTGAAGAAACCAAATTTAATTATTTGATATCCCAACTGGAACCGAAGTATGTAGAAAATATTTGGGACATTATTAAAGACACTAAGCCTAACAAATATACCTTGGCGAAAGAAAGACTTTTAAATACGTTTAATGAAAGCGAAAACAAGAGAATTCAGCGCTTAGTTACAGGATTAGAACTTGGAGATTACAAGCCAAGCCAACTTTTGCAAAAAATGAAAAATTTAGGAGCAGACGATTTTTCAGAAAAAGTGTTAAAATCTTTATGGCTTGATAAAATGCCGAATTTTATACGAAATATTCTGCTTGTCAGTGAAGAAAGTTTAGATAAACTGTCTACGATGGCGGATAAAATTCACGAAATGAAAACTGGGGAAGAAATATGTACTGTTTCACCAAATGTTACCTACAATGATGCTTTAATTGCACGAATAGCAGCATTAGAACAGAAAATTGATTCACTGCAAATAAATGACCGTAGTAGATCTAAATTTAGAAATAATTACCGAAATACATCTCGAAGTCGCAGTCATTCAATAAAAGCATTCAATAGGAAAGGTAAATATTGTTACTATCATTTTAAATTTGGTAATCGTTGCCGACCTGAGAAATGTTATTCACCATGTGCTTGGCGAGAAAAGTCGGAAAACTCCATGATGCAACAGGATTAGCGGCTACAACTGTTGCTGATGTTAATGAAAGCCGCAAGTTCAGATTATTTGTAAAGGATAAAAAGTCAGGTTTACGATTTTTAATTGATTCAGGAGCTGATGTTAGTCTAATACCTGCAACTCTCACTCGAAATAAAACAATAGAAAATTTTAAACTATATGCAGCAAATGGATCCGAGATTACAACCTATGGAATCAAAATATTAACTGTTGATTTAGGACTTCGCCGCTCATTTAATTTCCCATTTATTATCGCCAAAATTAATAAAGGAATAATAGGGGCCGATTTCCTTAATAAGTTTAATTTATTAATTGACATTAAAGAAAAAAGATTAATTGATGGAGTAACCAATTTAATAGTTAAAGGAGAAATTTCTCCAATATGCATGACGGAAACAATTTCCACTATGGATAAAAATTCTAAGTTTTCTGAATTATTCTCTTCATATCCAAATTTAACTAAGCCAAACTTATTAATTAGTGATGCTAAACATGAAATTCGACATTTTATCGCCACAACGGGAAAACCTGTGTTTTCTAAGGCACGACAATTAGATCCAAAAAAATTTAAAATAGCCAAAGAAGAATTTCAATTCATGCTAGACAACGGGATTATTAGAACTTCAAAATCGCCCTGGGCAAGTCCCTTACATATGGTTAAAAAGAAGGATGGGTCTTACAGACCATGTGGAGATTATAGAAGACTAAACGACCAAACAATACCAGACCGATATCCAATACCAAGAATCGAAGATTTCCATCATATTTTAAAAGACACCAAAGTATTTTCTAAATTCGATTTATTTAAAGCTTATTATCAACTTCCTATAAATGAAGAGGACAAACAAAAAACCGCAATAATTACCCCTTTCGGACTCTTTGAATTCAACGTTATGAGTTTCGGCCTCAGAAATGCACCTTCAACGTTTCAACGCTTCATAAATGAAGTTCTGTGTGGACTTGATTTCGTTTTTCCTTATCTAGACGATATATTAGTGGCATCTCGAAACAAAGAAGAGCATCAATCTCATTTAAAACAACTTTTTGATAAATTAGATAAATATGGCCTCAGAATCAATATCTCCAAGTCAGTCATTGCTGTGGAGAAATTGGAGTTTTTGGGATATGAAATCAGTTCGGAAGGATCCAAGCCCCTTTCCCAAAAAGTAGAAGCAATCCATAATTAGAAGTTGCCAGAAACCATACGTGAACTGAGAACCTTTCTTGGTCTAATAAACTATTATAGACGATACATCAAAGACGCTGCTAAAACACAAGCAATTCTCCACGAATATTTGAAAGGAGCTCATAAAAATGACAAAAGAAAAATAATGTGGACTGAACAAGCTATTAACATGTTTGAAAAATGCAAACAAGACTTATCCAATGTAGCCTTGCTAACATATCCGAAGTTTGAATTACCTCTATGCCTTTGCTCAGATGCTTCAGATTTCGCAATCGGATCTGTATTGGAACAATACGAAAATGGTGCTTGGAAACCGATAGCTTTCTATTCAAAAAAATTAAATGATGCACAGAAATCATATAGTAGGGGAGAGTGGGGTCAATTGTAACATTTTTTACTTAACTATTTTTAACTAGCAAAAAATCCAATATATTATTAGTATTAATTGACAGACGAGTAAAGTAGACTATCCTCTACTAGAAAAAAAAATAAATACCTAATTTTAAATGTTATTATATTAGTTATTAACAATTTTTGACAGTCGAGCACTTGTTACAATTGTCCCCACTTACGGGGTCAATTGTAACAGTTCATAAATTCAACTAAAACATAGTTAATTATACATATTATCATAGTTGTGATATATTTCTTTATTGATCAAAATAGTAGTGATATTTTAGGAGTAATAATAATAATGAGCAGAGACCTAAAGGGTTAAGCTTTTAACTTTAAGGGGTTAAAAAATTTAATTTATGCTGTGAAAGGTGACAAATAAAATAATGCACATGCAATCTATATATATATTTCTCTTACACGGCGATAAAAAAAAGCCTCATTACAACTCCCCGAATGGCAACGCTAGAAAATAGACCAATGATTACCGTTAAAAATGTCACATGCCAAATCTAGCTAAGATGGCTCAACATATAGCGCTTTTAAAAACGGAAACTGAAATAACCAGGGAGAGCATAAGCTAGGCAGAAATCTTTGTCGATAGATCTCTATTTTGGTTTTTTGTCGAAAGCGTTTTTTTTTCACGAATTTATGTATTACGAATTTATTTGACAATTTTTGATTTATATCACGAATTTATTTGTTTTACTAGAATTTATTTGTTTACGCAGGTTTTTCCATTGCAATTCACTTATTTAAATTTTTAATAGACTTAATTATAGCCAAAATTTTAATCTTTTTAAAGAGATATCAGTTTTAGAAATTTTATCTTAAGATGTTATACTATAGCACATTTCTAATAGATTTAACGAATTACATGTCATTTATTTGAATTCAAATTTATTTTAAGGACTCAGTACTTACTAAAAAGATGTAATTTTTTTTAGAAAAAAAAGTTGTTACTTGGATTTGAATGATTGTTTTGAATTCTTAGAATTTTGTGCATTTGCAATGTACCTAAGTTAGTAGCGAGCGAAGCGAGCTTGATTTGCGGAGCAAACCATATAACATTGCGTAGCAATTTTCGGGGGTTGGCGAGCGTTAGCGAGCAGGGGGCGCAGCCCACTAGTATAATATAAATGATATAGGAAACTATTGGTGGTTCTTAAAGAGTTAAGTAATGGTTTGTAAACATAAGATTATTTATTTTCAGCTGTTACAATCGTCCCTTTACTTATTGTTACAATTGTCCCCAAGACGCCATTTCAGCTTCATTTGTTAAAAACAATGCTAGTTAATTAACAAAACTAATCTTTTTTTTTATTGAAATGTTAATTAAGGTGTCCACTTACATATTCGGTTACTAATTTTTATTTGTTTAAACAAAATTACTTTGTTACAATATAATATTCTAATACCAAAAAAAGTACTTGCGTGGCGTGAAAATATCTTTTGTGATCTAACTCTTTCAAAAGTACATAAAAATGATTGCCATCAGGGGTGTACATGTAGATTTATTAAATACACCTTGTGCGCCACCTTGAAACCAAATCTAGAGCCCGACACTCGAAATTTTTGCTCTGTTACAATCGTACCCTGTTACAATTGACCCCACTCTCCCCTACCTACGACAGAGAATTATTAGGGATATATCTTTCTGTAAAGCATTTCAAACATCTATTAGAAGGTCGAGAATTTACTATATTTACAGACCATAAGCCACTGGTTTTTGCCTTCAAACAAAAAAATGAAAAAGCATCTCCAAGACAAAATAGACATCTCCAGTACATATCCCAGTTTTCGACTAACCTTCAACACATTATTGGCAAAAATAATATCGTCGCAGACGCGTTATCCCGAATTCAAGAAGTAACTAGTGTAGATTATGAGAAAATTGCTGATGATCAAAGTAGTGATGAAGAATTAAAACAACTAATGCAATCAGACACAACCTTAAAATTTAAACAACAACCACTACAGTCTGGTAAATTTCTATGGTGTGATATCTCTGCTAATAAAATTAGACCATATATACCTAAAAATTCAAGAATGATTGTTTTCAAACTGATACATGGTTTATCTCATCCAGGAATCAGATCAACTATCAAACAGATAGTGTCAAGATTTATTTGGCCTGGAATTCGAAAAGATGTTCGAATTTGGGCACAATCCTGTATTGATTGCCAAAAAAACAAAATTTCAAAACATACTAAATCCCAGTTTGGAGAATATCAACAACCCGATGAAAGATTTAACGAGATACATATTGACCTAATTGGACCGTTACCCCCATCCAATGGAAACAGATACTGTTTGACTTGTATTGACCGTTTTACAAGCTGGATAGAAGTAGTTCCTATACCTGATATCAAAGCTGAAACAGTCGCCAGATGTTTCTATGAAAATAGGATAGTTAGATTTGGAGTGCCATACAGAGTAATTACCGATAGAGGATCACAGTTTGATTCTGAAACGTTTAAATCTCTTACCAACTTATGTGGAGTAAAAATCAACAGAACAACTGCATATCATCCTCAGTGCAATGGCAAAATTGAGCGTCAACATCGTACATTGAAAACTGCAATAAAGGCACACAACTCTATTAAATGGTCTGAAACCCTTCCTACTATCTTACTTGGTCTCAGAGCTGCTCTACGCGATGACACCAACTATTCAATATCTCAGATGGTTTATGGTAAATGCATTAAACTTCCTGGTGAATTTTTTGATAACTCAAAAGTGACAACATCCACGGAAAACTTTATTAGCAATCTTCAAAATCAAATGGAAACATTAAAACCTTTAGAGTCAAAATATTTCAAAAGGAACAAAGTATTTGTGCACAAAGATTTAAGTTCATGTTCACATGTTTTTATGCGGATTGATAGAGTCAAGAAGCCATTAGAGTCTCCTTATCAAGGACCCTATAAAGTGATGGATAAGTCAGAAAAGTATTTTGTAATTAGTTATAAAGGAAAAAACGTAAGCATTTCAATAGACAGGCTTAAACCAGCTTATCTACTGAATTCTGAAAATGAGAATCCAGATTACGATGAAAACCTAAAAGCTGCAAAACCTAACGAATGTTTAACATCAAATAAATTACAAGAAAATGCAGCCAATTCCGAGCAAAATGTTAAAATGTCTAGATTTGGCAGAAAAATAAAAAAGCCTGTTCGCTTTTTAGAACAAAACTGTATTAATTAGATACATATACATTTATTTTATATATATATTTTTTATTGCATTGAAACTAGAATGGTATAATTTGTATATATGTTATATTAATATCTTGTATATATGTTTTCGTATTATGATGAGTCATTATGTAGTATAATTTTTGAACTGTATATATGCTGTTATATTATCATTATATGACAAATTTGACATACTTGCCCAAGCATCGTAACTTAGTTACTGGTGAGGGAGTATTGTAGGAACATCATATGTCACATGACTATTCATATTACTTTTATGAGAGTTGCGAATGGCAACAGATCAAAAAATAATAATAAAAAAAAATGAGTGTTCTAAAAAATGTCTGCTGATCATTTTTATCCTGTAACTCTGTTGCGTACATTCTTTTGTCTTCTGGCCTGGGTTCAAAATTGCCAGGCCAGACTACGACATTGACTGTCGTAAACTCAGAATTGGGTCAGTTAGTCAACACCGATTATGAAATAAAATAGGTGCCCCTGATGTAAAGTTAATATTGGACTCGTGTTACTTTAAACCAACTCTCTTCTAATCTGTGTTTCAAATAATTGCCATTTCTTACAAATGCGTAAGATCTTGAGGAGAAATACATCAATTCTCCATGAAAAAGTGTGAATTAATAAAAATTATTGGAGTTTTAGATGAGCATAAGTAATTTAGCGGTTAAAAGGTAAACGAAATAAATCTTACTTATTCTAATTTTTTTTTCATGAAGAGAAAGTTGGGTGGGGTGAATCATGTCACTACTTCGCAATTTGCAAAAAAAAATTTAAAAAATTAAGATTTATTTATTATTATTATTTTTTTTTTTACTGAACAATTGTTTCAATGTATCATAAAAACAGAATTAAAAAAATAAATATGTCGATTTAATTTTTTACAATCTATTTGAAAAAAGAAATAAGCATATCTTAAGTCAAAATTTGTATCAATTTAAGCAGGAATTTATTCTCCAAAAGAATTAACTCAAATAAAAAGTCTATAAAAACAAAGAAATAATATTACTGAGCAAAAATAAATATTCCCTCAATGACTTTTTTTTATTTCGAAGCTATTTTCGCCTCGTTAGAATAGTTTATGGACGATGCTTTTATTATAATTTTTACTTATTTATTTCTCCCTTCTCATGTTCTTTTAAAAAATTATTGATAAAAAATTAAAGTAAAAAGTAATTTCAAAAATACAGCATTTTTCTTAATTATTCTTAACGGTTAAAATGGCAAAAATGAACATTAAGAATTTTTTATCAAAATTTACTACTTGTAATTTATATGCTTCTTTTTGGTAAATATTCCAAATTAATATAACTAGTATAAATGTGAATACAGAACTCTGATATTTACATAAAAAAAATTCTCGAAAGAAAAATATATTTATAAGAACGTTAGCTCTTTGCATTTTAAAGCTTATTTATTTCCCTGATGTTTGTTCATTTATTTTAAGCTGTGCGACAAAAAGAATTTTATTGAATACATGTGAATTTGACTTAGAAAGAATTAAAGAAAATAGTAAGTACGGAAAGTTTAGAATAATTAAAACAAACTATAAATAAAAAGAAAACATTTCTCAGCATGTGATTTAAAAAAACTATCCAATAATTTTATAACATAAAGACAATTACGAAAAAAAAAGAGACGCATTAAATTAACCAGTAAACTAGATTTTTACTAACTCGTTTTCGTACCTGTGGGGATGGAAATCACGCAATCGTTATTTCGACTACTTTCAACTGTGTCATTTATTTCGACTTAAATTGGTCATAGCTGACTTTTTGAGATATAAGCAATTGGAATCCCATCAACATATATGAACAATATTTAACAGGAAGGCAGCCTTGAAGAATTCAAATACTTTCAATAACAAAACAATCGACGCACCAAGATGCAATCATCTGATTGCCTTGAAATTTCGTATGCATGAATGTTTTGAACAGATGTGGATGGAATGATGCCGACTGGGGACGTATAGTCTATAGCGACGAATCCCGCTTCCAACTGTGTCCTGACGATCATCGAAGACGTGTTTGGAGACGCACAGGGCAGAGGGGGGATCCTGCCTTCACTGTTGCATGCCACACCGACCCTCAACAAGGCATTATGGTCTGGGGTGCCATTTCCTTTGACAGCCGGACCCTTTTGGTCGTCATTAGAGGTACACTTACCGCACAGCGGTATGTCGACGACATCCTAAGACCTGTTTTGCTACCGTTCCTTTTGCAGGAACCTTGGCTGGTTTTTCAGTAGTGCAATGCCAGACCACATACGGCACGTGTTGCTGTGAACTGTCTGCAAGCTTGTCAAACTCTTCCTTGGCCTGCCAGATCACCAGATCTCTCTCCCATCGAGCATGTCTGGGATATGATGAGAAGGCGATTGCATCTGGCACGGATTGTTGATGACCTCGTTCGACAATTGGATCGAATTTGGCAGGAAATACCGCAAGTGACCATCCGGGAGCTTTATCGGTCTATGCCACGCCGTGTGGCAGCTTGTATCCAGGCTAAAGGTGGGTCAACACCTTATTTAACTTGTTACTGTAACTCTGCAATAAATTATTCAACTATTCTTAAATTTTAATCATTCACTATTCTGTACATTGTCTTCCTATCCACTAATTTTCGTTTCTATCGGACAACTCCTTCTTGGTGCGTCGATTTTTTTGTTATAGAGAGTAATTACACTGGACTAGTAAGTGCGCTGCCACACCAAAATGAACCATAATCCTGAGGCAACAGCATGACATTACGTTTTTCTTGATGTGTGCAATATAGTGCGAGAATCTTTAAGCAGTTCACAGAAGCATGGATGTTCCCTCAAAATATTAGACAAAGATGACAAAGAAGTTTGATCGACATCATTTTTAACTGGCGAGTTCCCCAATTCTTGTAAAATATCACAGGCAAGAAAATGTTTGCAATGACTAAACTCAAACTACTAAGCATTTTCAATAGGTTCACTAACAAACAGGCTATGAGAGATGAAACACCACAACGAGTATTCAATGCTTTACAGTTCGTTCAACAACAAAAAAATTACATTCTTCGTAAATTGCTCCTTTTTTTAATATTTTAATAACTTACCCATAGAGTAGATTTTATTAACTTTATTAACCTAGTGTTTGGCAAGGCTAACTCAGCACTCAATACCTCACGCGACAAGCAGCTATCAAATATTTAAAATATCACTCGTGACTAGCGAGTCGTATTTCAGAGTCCACTGTTTTAAAAATTAGGAAAATTCCATTTTATATTCCTTCCATAACAACCTAGCTACAGCATTTAGGTTGAAAATTTTACCCCAAATTAGTCGCTACATTTCAAGTAGGTGGAGTCATAAATAACTTCCAGTGCAGTTTAGTAGTAAAATTATACTGCTAATGAATTCACGATTCATTAGCTAGCAGTGATTCCCAAAGTGGTCTATATCGACCCCCAGGGGTCGATGACAACCTGCAAGGGGTCCATGTCAAGTGAAAAAAAAATTGAGGATCCATGATATGAAAATGGGGTTCAATGATAGTGGATCTCATATGAGCAGGTCGTGACTTTTAATTTTGGCATTTCATGAATGGAATAATCACCATACCCTGATAGTACCTATTTATTTACATACTACCTTATAATATAAAGACATATATCTATCTACATTCTACATAATTTATAGAAGTAGCTATGAAATAAAAATTTTATTAAAATTTAAGTTTGTAGGATCATTTTTTGATATACGAAACTGAATTATTATAAACTAGCAGTTGCCTGCAGCTCCGTCCGCGTTCGTTTTTATTTTCTCTGCTTGTAAGGTTTTGTTTAGTAACAAAAAAGTATTTTTCCGCGATAAATTGCAGCCTAGCAAGTGTGTCAACTCTTTAGCTAGCTAGTCCTCCAATTTTATCTGCGCACAAGATACGGGAGATTTCTTGTTCAGTTTTTACGTGAAAACGCAATAAACAAACCGACAATACGCTACTTATATACAAACTTATTTCCGCAATTATAATATTAGTAACGGAGTACGAGTTTTATAGTGCACTATTTTTTTCCATTTACATATTAATTAAATTAAATTTAATTAGTAATTAAATTAAATTAGTAATTAGTTTGAATTTAATTAATAAATGTATAAAATTAACATGTGTTTTCTTCTTAAGTCCACTACACTTCACTACAGTTAGAAATTTAAATCTTTCACAGTGAGTAGCACCAGCTGTCAAAAATACATTTGAAGTTGATGAATTTATAAAAAAATCAATATCAGGTAAGCAGGGGGTTTACCCAAAACCGAAAAACATGACAAGGGGTCTACGAGACAAAAAAGTTCAGGAACCACTGAGCTAGATGATAGTTTTAAGCAATTACTGGAGGAAAAGTTTTTACAAAATGAGGCGTGGCTTAACAGCTGGCGAACCCTGGATTTTTTTAATTAATTAAGTATTGATTTAATGAAAGAGTACTTCTTAAGTAAATGTTGTTGATTGATAGCATAGCACCCTTAAACCTATGAAAAATGCTCAAGCAAAAACATAAAATCATCAACATCAATAATCAGTGCAAAAACATTGAAATGTTGCACCGAATTTAGGACAGAGGGAAAATATATTTCGAATTTATCTTTCATAGACATTTCTTATACACATCTCTTATACATTTATCACTTCCGATTAAGGATGTTATTTGAAAGAAAAAGTAGGCGTTACGTCTTGATTTAATATCTAACAAAGACACACACAGTTCGTCAAATAGCTGGTAAATATTATATTTATTTTCCCTGTCCTGCAGCATTACAGATCAACTGCAGCCGCAAGAAATTTTGATGAGTGTGTATATCACACCCTTTCACACGATCTGTACTGTACCATTCACAGATCGTAGACAGCAAGGTGCAACTTGCTGAAGCTATGAATTTGGAAAAAAAATTAACCTTTTACTTTTAATGTGTAGAGTTATTACAAGTCATTTCTTTTATTTTCTTATTAAAAAATTATTTATTTATTTATTTTTGTTTATAACTGTAGGGTTATTTTATGTAGAATGTTATTGGAATATTTTTCCGTACATTCAAACCAATAAGCTATTAATTTCAATGAAAATAGCTAAATAATTAATGTAGTACCTACAGCCTCCATCACAGGATCTCTATTTCTCATTAAATATACTAAATAAGAGGCAAACAGAAACATTCACAGATTAACGGTGTAGTCGAATTTCTTGATGAATTTAATAGATTTAATAAATGTGCTGCATTTCGTATCGTCCTTTTTTCGAAATTTATGAAAATTCTGGAATTGAAGGTTGTATTGTTGGAATCTGTCAGATTTTAGAGTTTAATCCTAGAAAATTTTGTTAAATTTACGGAAAATGAAATTTTTCCCGCTGATGTTTAATTTTGGATCATTACAAACTTTTTATAATCCACAAAAGTAGAAATTGAAAATTAAGTAGGCGTTACTTCTCTCAGAAAATATTACGTGTTGTATTCTTAAGATAGAAAAAGGCGTTACTATTATAGACTTCGTAGAAATATGTCCTTGCTTTAAAATTTTTGCTAAACTTTTTGAATACATAACTCGCCTTCATTCATCGAACCAGTAACACATGTTAAATCGAAAATAATCGATTGGATACTGAGTTCTCTCATTTCGCTCCAATAATCTTTGATACATCAGCTTTAATACTTTATATATAAGATTTATTGAAAAATTCGAATGAAGAATTGGAGAATTCAAGAATGAAGACTCCACAAATGACTTACAAGGCTTTCAAGAACCCAAAAAACATAGAAAAATTCCCCCATTTATTGTCTTTGAAGAAGATCATAACTGGAAATTTTTTTATGAAACAATTACATGCTACCGATTATACCACGAAACTTATATATAACGACGCGTGTGTCAAAACGAAAAGCACCTTACTGTACCAAAGATACAGACTATTTCAGACTGAACCAAAATTGAGTTATTGCTCTTACAAATTGCAAGAAGAAAAATTGAACAAAAGCATTGTTAGGCATATCCCTGATGAGATCTCTGAAACTGTCAGTGCAGCATTGAGAGTTAGGACCTACAGTTCTGTGTTAAATCAAATATATACTTAATAATTTTATATATAGATACTTATTAATTTTATAAAAACTATTGCTTATATTTTACCACTAAGTACAAAACAAAAATGTTTTCATACTTTTTAAAATTCATTTCTTTCTTTGTCGCTGCACAAATTATTATTACATGTTGCAATAATGAATAGCTTTACGATCCCTGTCTGAATATGGTCAAGCTCTCAAATTATATTTCATGTATGAATTTGTGAATTATTGATCTCGATTGGCTGTTCAATGTCTATTCAGCCATCAAAAGAATTTACACAGAATATATCTAAACTGCATTTATATATGTCCACGAAATTGTGCACCGAGCAGTTCAGGATTAACAGTTGAAGATGTCCAAGATGAAAACAAAATAAAGTTTCTTTTCAAAAAAAAAAAAAAATTGACAACAACCATTTTGACCCGCGTGACAATTTTAAGCATATGAATAATGAGCTATTATAATCAACTAAGTCTAGGCCTACATCTATTGTTATCTTTGCCAAGGTAGGCAGTAATAGGCTTCGATATTACAGTGCAAGTGATATCGAAAAAAAGACAAGAGAAAAAAACTAGTTATTAAAAGCCCTAGCGTGTATATAAAACGTATGAAAAATTATTTACAAGAAATAGAAACAAAAGATTTGTGATAAAAATATACTGACTTCGTTGAACATTACAGAAATGGTACATCACACGCTCTTGACATCCCGCTCAAAATTCAGCTGCCGTTAATCGGACAAAACTTGGCGTGAGAATAGCCTTTGTTCTCCCCAATTTCAGATGCCTCTGCTCTATAAATTTGTAGGGTTAACGTAGTAGAATCACGGCTTCTAAGACAGTTCATTCTATTGGTCGAACTCTTCGTTATTTCAAATGCATATGAAGCATATTTCTTAACTGTATTCGTAACTGGATGTTGTCAATCTCTTAAGAAAAAAAGTGACTTGTTTACAATTAATGTTTACTGCTGTGTTAGAAAATTTTCATCGTCGATAAACTTTTCCTTTTTTAACTTAATTTCATGTTCAGTGATGTAAAATGACAGATTGCAAAAAATATTGTAATTAGTTCAGAAGATATTGCATTTTACGGATACTCAACATCTTCGAACAGATGAAAAAGTATCCTGATTTGACCTTTGTGTAGATAAACGAGGAATTGACAAATCCAATTAATATAGAAACTGCAAAAAAAGTAGTGTAATCCATTTTCGAGATTATACTAAATTTCTACGTTTTTAACTAAGGTTTTTAACGAAATATGAAACTAAATCAAGGTATATCTATAAAGTTTAGATTACTAGATCGTTGCATTTATTTCCAGTCTGTCACACTTCAAAGATTTTGTTGTTGTATTTCTACTGAAGAAAAATCAGTAATTTACGATTGATGATGCTTTAATATAAAATTTATCAGTTATGATGCATTCAATAAAATGCCAATCCCCACTGAAACACGACCTTAAATTGGGGGTTAATAAACCCTCTTCTGACAAAAATTCAGAAAAAGGTGGGAGTTTATCTAATTTAATCGACAAATGTACAAATTTATCATCCCCACTTCAAACTAATTCATCAAAGTTGACTAAAAGAGCTTCCAATTTTAAGTCGAAATTAACATTTAAAGTTAGTAGTCAAACAAAGTTAAAAAAATCTTTTAAACGCAAAGAGGAATCTCCTTCAACTCTCGGTAATAAAAAATTGAAAAGTGATTATGAGATGAATCACAAAGCTAACAAACTCCAAAGTAAAAGCCAAAGTGAATTTAAATCAGTTTATTATAAAGATAGTGCAAGTTATGTGTGCAAATTTTGTTGTCGTCGATTTTCTTCTGTTGAGCAATTAAAAGAACACACACTTATTCATGGGAACAAATCATCATACATCTGCCATATTTGTAACCATGAAGCTGCATGCTTCTCTGCCTTGATGACGCATGTTGTTAAACACAGTCGAAAATCTGATGTAAGTGAAACTGTTAACAATGATATTAATCTTTCTACCTCTGAGAAAGTTGTAAGCTCTTTTCAATGTAATCAATGCAAATTAAGTTTTACTACTTCTCAAAAACTTTCCAACCACAACTGCCCTTCTGTTTCCTTTGAAAAAAGTGAATACATGTGTGCCTATTGTGGTAAAATGTCTACATCTGTAGAAGAATATCGTTTTCATGTTCAAAGCCATTCTATTACGCCTTTCATGTGTATTCACTGCAAATTAAAGCTTCCTACTAAAAAACATCTTGACAGGCATAATGAAATATGTAAAAAGAGACCCAAACTTAAATTTAAATGTGAAAAGTGTTCATTTGCATGTAAAGGTAAAAGAGAACTAAACCAGCACATAAAAAAATGCGAATTAAATATAGAGTCCTCAATTTTTGGATGTCCAATGTGTAAATCATCCTTTTCAGTTAAAAGCGATTTAGATGATCACATTTTAAATTGTAGAATATCGCTCTCATCACAAAAGGAATATTCTGATATTCAAAAAGAAAAAAGAATAAAAAAAGTGTCATATATATGCGATCTGTGCGGTAAAACGTTTGCAACTAAACTTGGACATGAGAAACATAAAGAACAATGTGTGAATTCTGAAAAGTTAGTTACAACTAAAAAATCCAATGTGACTCTAAGAATTTGTCCTACTTGTGGTATTCAGATTGATTCTTTATCACTAGAGGAACATATTGAATCTTGTTTTAGCTCACTTCATTCTAATGTGAACTTGAAGAGTCCCAGTAAACATTCTGATGGTGAAATGAGTCCAAATAAGTATTCTGGTGGTGAAATGAGTCCAAGTAAGAATTCTGGTGGTGAAGAATCTCCAAATACTAGACGTAGTGCTAGATTAGTAGGGAGAAAAATTGTATTTTCTTCTGAAGAAGATGTTAAAGTAAAAGAAACTTATAAACCAAAACATATAAAAAAATTTAAATTAGTAAGCAAATTCCGAAGTAGAAAAGGCCGGCAATCCAAACTAGGTAAAGAAAATTTTATGTGTCTGGAATGCAATCTAACATTTTGTAGTAAATCGACATTGCTAAGGCATAAAAGAATGCATTCAGGCAATCCTTGGTTTTCTTGTAAATACTGTGGTAAATATTTTTTTCGTAAAGATGTGTTTAATCGTCATGAAATGAATGTTCACAATAAAAGCAATAAAAATGTATTTTGCTGTTATTATTGTAAATTGTTTTTTAATGCTGCTGTTCTCTTAAAGGAACATGTAGCTACTGCACATAAGGAAAATTCATTGCAATCCAAATCTGGTGACACTCTTAATCTTGACGAAATTGATCCACAAATTCAGGTGAAGCTGGAGCCAGATTCACATAATCTAAGATCTGATGAAGTAGATCATGTTAAAAGTGCAGATGGTCAATGTTCATCAGAACTTTCTTGCCCTAAAATGATTAATTTCCCTTCATATAGTAAGAAATGTGGTATTTGCTCACAAATATTTGTAACTATTGCTGAAATTGAAAAACATCTCTTAACACATCCTGTTCCTAATATTAATGATTATGAAGCGCCGAATGAAGATACTCTGAGATCAATAAAAAATAATGTAAAAGTTGTTTCTGATGAATTAGCTACAGATAAGGTAATAGATAAATGCGATATTATTGCCGATGATGCTAATTCTCTTTTGAAAGAAAATGTAGCATCCTTCGCTGAACCATGTTCTAATGATATTTCTATTGATGAAACATTGGAAATTTCATCAAATAATGTGGTTAAAGAAAAATATTCATGTAAACTTTGTTTTAAAACTTTCAATGATAAAACAGCTTTCTCAAAACACGAAGCTGAACAACATGTAATTGTAGATTGGTATCAGTGTTTAGTATGTGATGTATGTGGCTCAAAACGAGATATGGTTGAGCATATGTTCACTCATATGTATCAAGTGGGAACTTTTGTGGTAGCTAATAATGATTTCAACAATGTTTTCTCATGCTTGCAGCAATCTAAAATTGATGTGCTAAATCACAAAAAACAAGCTTCTGCTTCTGTGGGTGATTTAAGTGATAACAAATGTGAAGAAATAGAACTTGAAGATGATGGTATTGAGTTGCCGAAACTAACATATCATGGTAATCCAAATTTAGAAATAGAAAAGTGTTCTATGATAGAAAGCCAATCAGATGCTATTAATGAACAAATTATTAATCTTAAAGCTAATCAAGAAAGTGTTAAAGAAATTTCTTTTATTGATACAAGCACAGTGGAATGCTTGAAAGAGACTGAGTGCATGGATTCCGAATATCATGATAATGATTCTTTATCCAAAAATAATTTAGTCCAAAATATCCAAATTACTCCCATTATTAGTACCTTAAATAGTAATTCTGATGAAAATCCCAATGATAAGGACCCTTTTCAAGAGTTGAGAAGAATTCTTAAAGCTGATAAAATACCTTTAAAAGAAATTTCAATGAGCAGTGACGTGTCCAGTAAAAGTGACCTTTACAATAAAGCCTCAAATGAAGAAAATTCATCTGATGCTCAAAACTACTCTCAGTTACGTTACCTTCTTGAAAAAAATGATAAAAATAGAACTTTGGATAAAATAGCTTCTGCTGATCAGTATGTGGAATGCGCCAAAGAATCAACTGAAAACTCGGATGCTATAACCTCAATGAGAAATCTTATTCAAGATTTGAAATCATTAAATAAGTTAGTTTCAGAAAATGTTTCGAACCCTGATGTAAGTGAGGAAGAAAATTTAAATGAAGCAGATAAAGTGCATATCCCTAAATTAAATGAAACGCATAGTAAAACTATAAAAAATGCAGATGATACCAATAAATTGAGTATTAAGAATTTAAATGAAACTGATACTTTTAATGTCAAGAAATTAAATGAAGGAATTGAATCTCAGGTTAAAATATTGAATGAAACTTATGAGAAAAGAAATGAACAAGATAAAATGATGAAGGATATAAATGAAACACGTAAATTTAAATTTAGGAATAATAATGAGTTAGATAAGAATATTTTTATGCATATAAATGAAACTAATAAATTTAGCTCTAAAAGCAGTAATGAAACAATTAGATATAAACTTAAGAACAACAAAGAATCAGAGGAAATGATTTTCAAAAACAGAAATGAAGCTGATAACTTAAGTTTTAAAAGCAATAATGAAACAGATAGATTAAGTTTTAAGAAAAAAACTGAAGAAGATAAAGGGAGTCAATCAAACTTAAACCAAGTCTATAATACCTGTCTTAAGTTTGATGTAAACCAATCAAGAGGAGAGTTTTCTGAACGATCTTCTCCTGGTCTATTTCAACAAAATTCTTCAGAATTTCAAAAAATGGATAAGTTGAATAGTCTATTCCAACCTACTAACCCTCCAAGTACAATTTTAGATTTCTCAGATTTATTGAAAATTAGTGACAGCACAAGTCTAAATGAAAATAGTATTTTTGGAATTTCATCTCAAAACAGTGTCTTATGTGACACTTCCAGTACTTTTGCATACTCTTCAGCTAATAATTTTTCTCACAAAAGTCCTGTTAATTTAACTTATAGTTCTGGTACATTTTTTTCAAAAGAAGAATTTATTTGCAATAAATGTTCGACAAAATGTAAAAGTTATAATGACTTTGTTAAACATCAATGTGTTAAACCTGTATCTTCATTTGAGCAAACTTCTCCTGCAACTCCTGAAATAAAAACACTGCCTTTTGACTTCTCCAGGACAACTTTAGAAAACAGTAATGATTTAGTAAAAACAAGACAAAATGTCTCAGAAAGTTCAAAACACAGATCAACTTCTATATTTATGTGTTGTGTGTGCAGTAAAATTGTAAAAACTTCTTCTGTTTTAGAACAACATTATCGTGTTGAACATTCGGGTTATAGCAATAACTCGTTTCCAAACAATAAGTGTATCCAGTGTCATCAAATTTTATATGGTATTGCTGATTTTATGAAACATTCATTAAATTGTTTAAAATCAAATAATAGTGTTCATTTAAATGAAATTTCAAAAAATCGAGGATTGTTACAATCTTTGCTTTTAAAACCCGATTCTCAAGCCCAAGGTGCATGCTTAGCAAATTCTAATGTGTCTCAAGATAATGACATGGCTAAGTTCACATATGAAAATATTTTAAATTTGTCTCAAAATTCATTTAGTTCTTGATAATATTGTTTAATTTATGGATTAAATCCAAGGAATATTTGTACTTATTCATTTAATTTGTATAGTTTAGTTGTAAATATTTTTGTGAAATCTGTATTAATCATTGTGAAAATCCATGAGATCTCTATATTTATTTTCATATGTAATTTATAGTGTGTTTAAAATTAAGAATAGCCTATATTAGTGACTATTCTAAATTTTTTATATTTTTAGAAATTTCTCTTCATTGTGAAATTAAAACTGGTCCTAAAATTTTATTGTAGGGTGCAGCAAAAAGGTTTTTGCACTATAAAATAGTAGTTAACTAATTTCTTTTGAATTTGTGTCATTTTTTTTTTGGTCAGCCACTTAAGTTATAAAATATTTTATAATTTAGTTTACTTTTTTTTTTGCTTTTCCTTTCTTATAATGTTGAGCAAAAGAGGATTTTAGAGTTGTTTAAGCAAAGAAAATACAGTGCAAAATCATTCGTTTGCTTAATGTGAGTAAACAAACAGTGTTTAATGTGGAATGCCATTTTAAAGAGCGTGTCACTAATGGTCGATGTCCAGGAATTGGATGTAAAGGTATGGTGAACATTTCTAATAATCGTAAGATCCTTAAAAAGCAACCTCAACGAAATCTGAGGGTTTCCATGAGAAAAATTGCTTGTGAAATTAGAATAAGTGACTTATTGGTGCTGAGAATGGCAAAGACAGAGCTTTGACTGGAGCATTACTAGTTCAGAAATGCCAACTTGCTCCGGACAGCAGATTAATTATTTTCGGGAGGTAGTTTTTTGTATGATTCCTAGTTTAGTAAATTCTATTTATGGGGTTTTTACTTATCACTACTTCTAAATAATTCAAAGGTGATATGACACTTTTACATTTAAGTTGTGTTGAACCTCACTGAACAAAATTAACTGAAAAACTTAAAATTTTAGTTTGCAATACTCTACCATTTTTAAAATACTTTATTAAGTCCTGGAGCAGTTGGCGTCTCTGCTAGTTCCAAGAAATGAAGTTTCGAACTGAAGAAAACAAACTTATGTAGCTCCAAAGAGGCTGAAAATTTTTGAGACAGGCTGTAAGTGAGCTCTTGAAGACTATTTATCTGACTTGAAGCTCTTTACTGTTCAGCAAGCTCATAACTCCCAGAATAGTTATGTTGGCAATTGGATTAACATCGCCAAAATATTATAACATCGCCAATCGATTATAGTCTAAGACGGAATTTGGGCAAGCGGAAAAACACCTCTAGTTTTTGAGGGTGTTAAAATAATTAAAAAGTGTACCAGTGTAACACTCTAAAAGCCGTTTTATTTACGTTGACCAAAAAGCACTTCGGTAGTGCACACTGGACATTTCAACAATGCTAGCTCACGAGGCCAAAAAGACACAAGATTGATGTAAGGAGCATTTTCTGGACATGATTTCATCTGAAGAATGGCCACCTTACTTACAATCCCTTGGATTACAAAAACATTTTGGAGTCTAGAACCTGCACTTAACCACATAAAAATTTGGACTCTCTAAAGCAATCGCTTCGCGGTGTATGCGATGGGTTAGATTAAAAGTAGAAAGCTAAGGGCCTATAGCTGGAAATTTTAATGAGTATTTGCACTGCAAAAGGCAGTGACTTAGAAGCCAATTTTAAATTTATTTATTTGTTAAAGTCTATTCTTGTTATATTTTGTTAATTTATATGTTTTTAAAAAGGTTTTATGACAAACTCTTCAGGGTTTTTTTGCCGCACCCTTTACAATTTTCTTTCTTCTATTTTTGACTCTTTCAGTATTATACGTTGACTTATATTTAGAAAATATTTTATGAATTTTTTTATAAGTTAATATGTTGTTAAGTATTCAGATTATATTTAATTATGTGAAATTTTATTACTTACTGTAAACTTAGGTTACTTTGGGACACTCATGTTTTGAGGAGTTAAATAGCTTTTAGTAATAGCAAAAATAACTATTTTTTCAGAAGTTTTTGTTTATCTCAGGGGCATTATTGGATAATGAAACATCTCTCATTTCTTTTGCTTTGTTTTCTTTGCTGTTCATAATGAACTTTGTCAAATGTCATATGAAGTACATATTTATAGTATTTTTATCAATAAGCTAATTTAACATTCAGATTCTAGTACAATAATTTATTTATAATTTAAATTATATTATAGATTTTATTTATAATTTAAAGCCTTTACCAACAATATTACATTTTGGGTGGTGACTTATTGCTTATTTTTAGTTGTGTGTACAACCTGTAAAGCAAACTGATGTAGACAATGTTTGTTCTGAGTTCGCAATGCCAGTAGAATTTTAATCTTAATGAAATAGCCTGATCCAATAATGAAACACAAAGAACAATACATGATGTTGTACTATGTTATTGTTCATTCTTTTAGCAAACTCTACACTAGGATAGATGCTTGCAGATATCAATGAGAGTAGAGTAATACCAGGTTTTGAAAAGGCTATAAGAGGACAATATAATGGACATCATTAAACTATGTCATTTTGTCAAGAAAAATCAAATATTAAAAAAAAAATTCCTCTTCCAAACAAAATTTTTAGTAATTTGCTTGTTACTGATTTTAAAGTTTAATTTTTAATAATAGCAATTATGATAATAATGTAATTCATAATACTAATAGTATGGTACTTTTATTCACGTCGCACTAGAGCTGTGCAATAGGCCATTGGCGATGACCTGGGAGACAACCCTGAGGATGATCCGATTACAACATGCATATTTCACATATTGTTTTATGGGGAGGATACATTCACTGACCTGAATCATAGCTCGATCGATCACCGCCGGAGGTATTGATTTCTTATAGAAACTTGGAGGACTTTGTGACCTCAACAGGTTTAGCGTGCACCAGTCGTGATTTTGTACACGAGGAGTCTTCAGCTGACGAAGATCAAACTCGCAAACTCTTGGGCATGAACCCAACTCCCTACCAGCCAGACTACCCTGGACCACAAACCTAATAATATATAATGGAATTAGTTAAAAAAAATAGTAACAATAATAAGATTTCTCATAAAACTATCAAATGAAATTAATTTTATTTTAGTTTTTTTTAATTTTCTGCTCAATATCAGGAAGATTTACTATGTCATACAATAACGTTTTAGTGGATTTTAAGGTGATAAATTAATGATGGTGAGAAGTTTATGACACAGTTACAATTTCTTTTTTAAAAAAAATTCTATACCATATTGAATGAAGTAAAGAAAATTATTCCTACAATGTACATTGTAGGAATAATTTGAAATTGAAATGAATTGTACATTTATATTTTGTTAAATATTCAGAACTCAACATTGCAATTTAAACAGATATGTATATAATCAAAAGGTGTCTCAAGGTAATTCCACACTGTACACTATGTTTTTGTGAGAGAAACGTAAAATTTTTATTGAGAATAAGTAAATAGAAATGTTACATAATTTTTTTTCTTTCAATATATATATACTAATAAGAGTTTTTTATGTTTTCCCCGGTGATGTTCATTTTATTAGTTTTGTTTTTTTTAAATTTTAGATATTTCTTAAAATTATCTTTAAAAAAATTCTTTTTTTTTTTTTTTTTTTTTTTTAAATTTTCAAAATATGTTGTTTTTCAATTCCTACTAATTAGTTCACACTCTCTCTATATCTTGTTCAAATTTTCAATTGTTAATAAAATACTTTTTATTTATCAACTCAAGTTCAAATACATTTTTTTAAACTTGTAGTGGATGAAACTTGAAGTTAATAAATTTTTTTCAAATAATAATTCATTAATTAAATAGGGATGAGCAAAAAATGAAATTGAATTTTCTGATTGGTTAAGCATTAATCATTGTTTTAAATTTTACTATAAGTGATTCAGTTTTTCACATATTTTAAAAATAACATCAGTGATAATTTCTATCTTATAGCTCTATTTTAACAAAAAAATAGTTTATTGCGCACATTTAAATATTTAATTATTTTATTTTTGTTGTGTCAGATAAATTCAATAAAGAACATTACGTGGTGTACAAATCAAATTTCATCAAATTTATACTTTTATAGTTGTCTGATACCACATGCCCTTTTTTTTCAATTCCTACTATAAGTTCACACTCTCCCTATATATATTTATAAATCTCCCTATATATATTTATAAATCTGTAATTATTTTCGATCGTTAATAAAATACTTTTTATTCATCCATTCAAGTTAAAATACATTTTTTAAAATTTATAGTGGATGACTCTTGATGTTAATACATTTTTTCAAATACAGTGCAGAACCTCTTATCCGGAAATCAGAAAACCGGAAAACCAGATAACCGGAATAAAATTCGGAACCGGAAATTAATTTTCTTCCATTAAATTTTTTTTTCCTGCAAGATTTTGAGCCCATTTTGTTATTTAGAGCATACGGCGTATCGAGTTGACGAAAGAACTGATTTAGAGGACGGATCAAAAGCCGTTTGTAGACGAATCTCACATAAGCACAAATAGCTTATATATGTTATTAATGTTAATAATAACATATATAAGCCTGTATATAATTTTTATTTCATAATTTCTTTCCTTATTTAAACTTAAGCGCATTATTATTTATCATTTTTTAATATTTCTGAAACTATTTCAAAATAATTTTTAAACATAAACATAAAAAAAACCGCATTTTGTAGCGATTCAGAAAACCGGAAAAATCAGTTATCCGGAATTGTGATGGTCCCGATCGTTCCGGATAATCGGTTCTCTACTGTATTAATTCATGAATTAAATTTAATTAATTAATTTTAGTTTTATATGGGTGAAAAAACTAATTATTTAATAAAAAGTAACTAAAATAAAAATTTTCTTTGTTGACCTAAGTAGGAATTGACAATTTTTATTACTTGTTTCATGATTTTGCATGTAACTTCCTGAACTGTGAAATGCATGTAACTTCTCTAAACATATTTCAATTTTTAATGTTTACTTTGTCAATGAAGCTCTTGAAAATTTAGTAGGGTTAAATAATTTTAAATTGCATTAAAAAATTTAATTTTTTCTTACTCTCAAACCATTAATCAAGAATATTTTGGTAATTGTATACAGTGAAACCTCCTGTTATGGACACTCCTGCAAAACGGACACCTCTCAATATGGACATATTTTTAATTCCCCAGGAATCTTCTATGAATAAACCATTACGTACATTCTCCGCAAAGCGGACACTCCCGTAACCGGACGCGGACAGTCATTTTGGTCCTGAAACGTTGTTTTTTATCTCTACAAACCGGACACTACTTTTTCTAAATAAATTGCAAGCTTAAAAAATTCAACTTTTCACCTTTTTTAAAGCATGTAAATAAAACTTTTTGCCTCATCCATAACTAAAAATATTGTTAAGCTATTTCACCACCGAAAAATCAATCTTTCTCCTGTCACCTTGCCTTATCTTTGTAAAGAAAGGAGAGAAAATGGTACTGCACTCCTGAAATAATTCTGACATCGGCATCTTTTGATCTTTTCATCTGGACCACACAGGTTATGAGACCCCTCAAGTTGAAATGACTTCTCTCAATGCTTCTTCCCCATTGAAAATTTCTTTAATTTTCTTATCAATTTGAAGACTGTATTTAACACAACTGGAGTAAAAAAAAGAGAACAGAAGTATAATCTTTGAGGTGTTTATATAAATGAAACATTTATTCAGACACTTGATAGCTGATCAATTGTGAATAATCATCTCCATAGGTCCTCATGACTTACAGGTATGCATTACTTTTTTTTCTGTGAATCATGGGAGGTTTATTTTCCAAGAAGGTATTAACCATGTTCCCTATCAAATGATAAGTAGGTGTAAGGGGATGTGAACCTAATAATTGAAATGGACTGAGGACAGTACGCTCCTATTTGGTATCATATGTCTAACTTGAGTATCTATGTTAATAGGAAAATTATATTTATTTATCTGTCGCTACATCCAGAATTATGTATTTATATCAAACTTCTTTATATATTCTTTTTTATCTTTCTTATTGTTTAAATAAATATTCTTGTAGATATTTACAGTATCCTTGTAGATATTATTTAATTATTTCTACATCTTTGAGAATATATTCTAAAAACAATTTAGGGTGTTAAATTTCGTTATTACGGTACCCTTCCCGTAAACGGACAAATTTTTTGGTACCATGAATGTCTGCTTAACGGAGGTTTCACTGTATATATATATATATAGGTAACTTTAGCAATCTTGATTAATGGCCACCGACTGTTACCACAAGTTCTTATTTAAAAATTTTGGTTGCTTCCTATATCTGTACAGCAGTCTTTGTATGCAGTTTCATTTGTTTTAATATATATTTTGTTTTATGATGCATAATACTAGTTTGATATGGTTACATATGTAATGTATTTGTAAAGCATTAAGTAATTCAAAATGAATGAATCAGTGTTTCTAAATCTTCTTTTTGTAATTGTTTGTTATTTAATTTACTGATTGTCAGAAAAAATTTGAATTATAATGTATGAAAATATTTACACACATATTCTGCATAATTTTAAATGGCAAAAAAAAAAAAAACTTTAGGATAACAAATAATGCTATAACTGAAATTAACATTATGAGTTTCAAACTTTCTCTCGCTCTCCTGCTTAAACTATCAGAGCAACCATATTTTGAGGGTCAAGAATCTAAATTTATTTAACAAAAATGTATGCATTGTGTTTTTGTATCTGATTTTATTATTCACAATATTATCTGCGCAAATTAAATAGCATTAAAGTTGGGCCATAAACCTAGATTGAGTCCTAACACATAAAATTCTGATCATTACATCAAAAGTTATTAAGGTATCTCTGTGTCTTTGCTCTCTGTGCCTTTTTTTTTTTTTAAACTTGCTGTCAAATTTTAATGGATACTAAGGAGATAGTTAGTGTCTTGAAAATTGCTTTTCCGTACAGTTCATTAAATTTCTTTAAAAAGTTTCTCCGTTTTATTTTCAGTTCTTAGAATCTATTTTAAAATTTAACAAAGTATCTGCTTTTTTTTTCTTTTAACGTCAATGAGTTACACCATTAACATACTGATCTTATGTTTGATATCAATAATTTATATAATTAACATAGCTTTTTCAGTTTTAGTCGTTTGACATGAAATTTTACTCTAAGCATCACACATGGTCAATTTTTTAGGCAATAAGTGTTAGCATCATTTAAAGAACATTGCCTCGGTAGCAAGAAATTGTTCCTCAATTTGTATGAAATTTTTATTTGTTACATTATTAAAAGTAACCGTATTTTTCTTTCATTCATCTTATATGCATAATTTTCATTTCCACAGCATTATTTATTGCCAAAAGTCTTGTTTCAATTTTACTCTATCTCCTCATTTTCAATGGTTTCAAGTTTTTTTCAAACTCCGATTACAAGATATGTTTGAAGCTAAGTAATGTTGAAAGTATTGCTATGCAAGTTTTTAGTAAGTGTAGTATTTGTAATAATAATTTTTAGTTTTTAATTAATAATTCATCATACTATCTTATTTAAAATTTCTCCTTGGAGAAGCAGTTTAGTTTTTAGTTAATTTTAGAAGCAGTTTGAGCATAACATAGATGGCTACTTTTCTGACCCAAAATAGAAACCTTTAAGGAAGTCATTATGTCAAGAAACAGTTATCATCTAAAAGTCATATTATCTTTGATATTACCACATTTAGAACTTAATTGTAACTGTACACCATTAAAATATAATTACAGCGATTTTGAAAGTTACATCCTAACTCTGTTTTATTCAAACAATAGCTAAAATATTGAATTTTACTAATAAATGAAAATTTACCATGAATTTTACATGCGTAGAGAGTCATTTTATTATTATATGTAGAGATAATGTCTCTTTTCTTCTGTATATAAGAAAAGCTAAAACTTATTTTTGTTACCTTATCTTTCAAGGTTTTTTTTTTTTTTGTATGTCTGAAAAAAAAGATGAAAAATTAATTTTAAAAATTCTATCCCAAATGTTTTACCTTTTTTTGTGTCTGTGATCTGTTAATTTTTTTTTTTTTGTAAGTATTTAAATAAGTTAGATCAACATCAGGAGTAATTGAAGTTGCTTTTTTTTTTATACATATAATAATTATTTTTATTTAGGCTTTTTATTTTCAAAGTTGATTCTATTTAGCATTTAAAAGAATGCTTTAGAAATATTTACTAAATTCTATTTTACTTTTTTATTCTAAGAAAATAGATTTGTGACTGAAATTAAAATAGTAATGGTTCTAACTACCAAAATATTTTTATGGAATTTAACAAGCAGGCATCATATTGATTTTAATTATTGAATTGTATTTTTTGTTTCATACCTTTCCATACTTTTCTTATCTGGTGTAACCAAGATGCATTTTGAAGTTACGTAACAGCTGTAAATAATGTGCCAAAATATACCTCAAGTCTTATGCACTTCTATTGATGAAATATAGTAGGTAATCAAATTATCATTGAGCTTGGTGATTTAAATTATCACTACACTTTGTGTTTAACTGACTGTAACTTAATCGCTATGAAACTCTACCTTACACAAGGCCAATCACTAAATTTTGAGATTATTTAAATACATGTAGTCAAATTGTATATAAATTTAAATAAATGCTCGATTGCGTTTACCTTAAGGCTTTTTTTGCAATTTATTTTCAAAAACTGAAATTATTCAAATGTGTGTAACTCATATGTTATGACCTAATATCCTGCAAACATTCTTAATATACAAATGCATACTTTTGTAAATCTTGAGACGAGATTTGTATTTTTACTAATTTCTCCTTGAACAAAGCTGAATATATATATATGGAAAATGAAGAACGTTTTTAATGTAACAAAATATCAATTGCTTTGAAAGGAAAAAAAAAATCCTTTTTAATGAACTCATACATACTAGAATAAAAAAGTTGTCTTTTAAATTCCTAATTTGTATTGTGGTATTCTTTTTTTTTTCAAGATGTATCAGGAATAATCTGAGGAATCAGGAATAATAATCTTGCATCTTTTCTTTTTTTAAATTTTTGTATTTCTTTTTTTTTTTTAATTTTGTATTTCTTTTTATTTTCTTCTCTTTTTTGTTTCTATTTGCTATATTTTTCTCTTTTTTTCTATCTGTCTTGTCTTCCAACCTTAACCATTAACCGATAAATGCCCCTTTAGGGGCATAGGCGCAGGGTTAAGTGTTGGTGTGTGTGTGCATTGTTGGTATGTAATTTTATCACCTCTTTGTAAATTTCTAAGTGATGCATCTAATAATCTTACAGTGTTGAAGAAATAGTCTAAGATACATTGTATTGTTGGTATGCAACTTTATTACTTCTTTCTTAGTTATGACTATAGAGCTGAGGTTTAAATGTGGTATCCTGAATCATTTAATGTCTATAAATTTTGTTACTAGTTGTTAATTATATCATTTAATTTTTTATGAATTCAACTGATAACATTTAATGTTCAGTTGAAATTCACTATATTTCTGACACAGATTGAATGGTAGGGCAGTTGTGGATTATCTGCACTACAAAGTTTTATATAATTGATTATCTACACTACATATGAAAAAGGCAACTTCTCTTCTTGTTGAAACCTCACTTTTTTTTTTTTTTTTTTTTTTTCTTTTTTAAAAATATGTAGTACACGAAAAGCAAAATAAATTGAAACATAATCTCAGAAGGCATAGTGACCTGAGACAAAATCTTGTGTAAATAGTTTTATTGAAAAAAAATTAAGAAAGAGTTTTATGTGAAAAAATTATTAAAGTGATAAGATAAATATTTATGCAACATTTTGTGTTTTAGAATGCGATGTATATAACTAGAAGTTTACTGTATTTATTTTTGATTTTAATTTATTTCTCTGTATATATTTGTTGAAAACACATTTAAACCTCTATGGTGTAAACCACAATTATAATAACATTCTTTGCATGAAAATATAAAAACGAATAAATAAATAATGATCCAATGAGAAAAAAACAGAAAACACTAATAATCCTCAGAGTTTAAATAAAACAGGTACTTTTCTATTTTCTAGCACCAGTAAACTCAGATGTTTCATTTTTAATAATTTTTTTTTAAAAGAAAAGTAGCTGTCACTTAATTAAAAAAAAACATGAATTTACTTGCGGCCGGTGACTTTGCATAGAAAACTTTATCACCTGTGCCGACAAAATAGACAAGTAGCATAGAGCATTAAGAAATTTTTAATTAAATAATTCATTTGATGTATGAGGAACAAGAGGAAGAAAAATATATATATACTATTGATAAACATAAAAAAGTGTAGGACATAAAAGCAAATTTTTAAACTGATTTCAAAATTAAAAGAAGTTGAACAACAATGAACCCAAATAGTGTAGCTAATGGTGACAGACGATTGTTTTTGTACTTTAGCAAGTGTTATCATTAATGCCAATACTCTTTATGAAAGGAAAATAATAAAAATACTGCAATTAAGTTTTATTTTCGCTTCACTTTGGGTCTTGGTATTTTTTATAGTTCCAAAATATTTATCTGTCTGTCAACTACATTATTTGCGCTATTGTGCGTTTTTTTTTAATATTTTATTTAATACTGTTACATTTTCTTAGATACTTCTTGAAATTGTTGCCACTTCTTTTAATGCAATTTTGTAATCTAATTCAATCTATTCAAAAAACTTATAAATCCTATGCTGAGGTGAATAATTGCTTTTTGAACTAGGTGATAAATAAAATCAATGACTGACTGGTGATTTATCAAGATGCTTTATAACTGTTTATTTTTTAACATTATGACATATTCTTTTGTTATATAATTATTATCACCTTAATAAAGTTGAGTATGTTTATCAAATATGTTGGTAAAATGTTACAATTTTAACTTAATATTTTTTACTGAGTTTTATTTTAAATTCTTTTAAATTGGATGTAATATCATGAGTAGGACTCTTCTTTATCGACACACAATAAAAAGTTTGCCTAAAAATTTAAGAATTAAATCAGTTGTTATAGTTACTAAATATAGAACGAATTGAACATACAGTATTTCTTTATTATCTTATGAGGGTGAACCCATAGTTTAATTATACCTAAAATTGCAGATTAAACCTATTCCGTAATGGATAAACCATTAAGATTTTTATCTCTTGAGATTGAATTTTTAATTACATATTAATTATTCCTATAAATGCAAGTTATAAAAATGTAAAATAAGAAGGATTTTCATAAATATACATTCAAAAGTTTGATAGTTAATGATTAATTTTGTGGTATTAGTATACTTAATTTTTCACATATGTATAATATTTTTTAAAAACATGAAAGTTTTCACGTTACTTAAAATATTTATTTGTTAAAATTTTCAAGCTTAATCATTGCTTGAAAAAAAAAGAGAAATGTGTAGATTTTAATATATATATAAATTTACTGATATTCTATACCATATTATATTGTTATACTTATTATATTATATTGTTATATGTAATTAATATATAATGTGAGCAGTAAATACTAATCATATGTGACCATATGTTTGTTAATCATTGTAAACCAAAATACACTTAGCTACAATTATAAAATTATATAAGGGTGTTAGTGTCTGAACAAAATCCTAGTTTCAGCATTTCCTTTGCTACAAGATAGCAACATAAATGTTTTGCGATTGAATATTATTAACAAAATTTTGCTCCAGTGTAGGTTTAAATTTTGGCTAAAATGTATTATGTGCAAACTAAAAATTTCAGATTTCTATGTATTACCGACTCAATCGTAACGGTTCAAAAGCCTATCTTCTAAATTTTCCCATTTTATATTTTGCCATCTGAAATTACATTCCTTAAAATTATGTAACAATTTTCATATCTTAAAATTATGTAGCAATTTACATGAGATTTTTTTACTATAATTAAACAAAATTATAAAAAAAAATAATTCCAAAAATTTTTAGATTTTCTTAAGTTCTTGAGATATTTGGAAAAACTTATGAAGTATTATATGCATTAACTAACTTTTAACAGTTCTTTTGACCAAACTATTGGGACCAGCAATAGTTTTAGCAGCAATAAAGATTGTAGCAAACCTGCTTTACTCTTGTTGAATTAGTTAGTAGTGCAGTATAATATATAAATTTGATACTTTTTTCCCTCCTTTGGGCAGAATAATATTATTTATTAATAATTAAAGTTTAATGAGATAAAGAATATAATTAAGTGGCAGGTTTTTGAATGCCTTACAATTGGGTCCCTAGTGATTTATTTTTCAAAGTAAAATATGGTCATTTTTTCTTATGCTGTTTCAAAAAGAGATTCAAATTGGTTATTGAAACAAATGGCATGTGAATAAATTTTACTAAAAAAGATGAGACTGTCGAACTACAGAAGTCTGTAGACTGTCGACCAACAGAATAGTTGAATTGTTGTTTATCATATAACCGATTTTAAAATCAAAATTTTGTAGCATCACATTAAAGGGAGACTCGTTTTGGAAAAAGATATAGTTGTAAAATAATAATAATAACCTCATTCTTACGAGTCGTAATTTCAGTTAATTGCACTAAATAATCCTTGACACATTTGTTGCCTTCTAGATGGCTAAGCATGGCCAATCGAGAGTTAGAAACGTGTTATTAACTTTAGTTTAATCCGTCTGAGAATGTATATAAAAAAAATAGTTACAATCAGCCTGAAATGATTTGTGCATGCATGTTTCAACATATGAAAGAGCAAATATTTTACTGATGATAAAATCACTTTCAAATAATGTAAATATTGTTGCATTTGACAATTGAGTTCAAATTGTAAATCCAGTTATTGAATGAAATGATTTTTTTTTTCACAATGACAATTTACTGTTATAGTTTTTATTGCAAATGATGGGAAATGCTTTCAAAACATATGAAGGTTATAAATTTATAAAACATCTAAATAAATAAACTCAAAGAATTCAACATGAATTTTGATGTTGCCGATTAAACTGAAAATAACTCACTGTTGCATCCTCCTCCGGTGCATTGAAGGATGGTATTTATATTTAAGTTGATTATATTTATTCATTAAATTCATTATTGATATTAATAATAATACTATTTATTAATTCAAAAAGAATCATACACCAAAAAGTTTCAAAATTATGAGAAATCTGTGAAACTTATGGAAGCCTTAAAAAATAAACAACTCTGCTTATAAATATGTCTTGCTTCTGCTTGAATAATTCTTTGTCTTGATGATAATTGTACTAATTCCTTAGAATTTTTTGCTTTAGTGACCTGGCCTCTTAAAAAAAAAATGTGAAAAGTTTGCTATTTGTTTCAGTTGAGAATTTGATTTAAATTTCTCTTGTAACAACATTCCTGCTTCAGTAATTTGCTGCAAAGGAAAATTCTTTCAAGTCCCACTTGTAGAACCTTGTCCTTCTTTGATTCATTATGTGACAGCTGAAACTTGAAGAAAAAAAAAAAAATTAGTAATTTGTATTTTTTTCTATACATCACATGATAGGTATACTTTGAAATAATGATATTTTTATTTATTTCACTTCCTTAAACCATTAAGCAAACATAAACTATAGCATGTTGAATGGACAATTTTAAGTGGTTATGGAATACAGCCGGCTGATTAGCCATGCCCGTAAATGATGAAAAACTTGAAAAAAGTATATAATTCATGTTTTTAACAGGCATTGAATTAATGATACTTTAATTTATTTCACTTTTTTAGACCATAAAATGAGTATTAGGAGAAACTATAGTACATCGATTTTAAAATTTTAAGTGGTATGAAAATTTTTTAATTTTGTCAGTTTTTCCAAATTTTAAGTACGATAAGTGAATGAAAGAGATTAACCGATTTAAAATTTTTACATCAATTATCTTCTTTTTACATAAGGTATCTATTTCGCACTATAGTGTTTTGGGAAATAAAAACTTCCATTTTTTTTTCAGCCCACCCTCATGTCTATTCAGAGAAATTACGCTTTTGTGCCTGATTTCATAACTTAAAATTTTGTCTTCACTAATTAATTTACATATTTAAGGTGAGCCCCTTCGAACCATTAAAGATTGAGTGAAAATTCTATCATCAATTCAAAAGATTCCTCATGCTCACTTTTTTGTTTTGTGCACTGTACCAGTATAGTTTGCAACCAAATTAGTTTGAAATTCTTTTTCAGTAAGTTGTAAATTGGATAAAATTAATAATTTTCTTTACTGTATGTATATATATATCTGTATATATATATTCAGTACTGATCTCTGACAATTACATTTTATTTTTACTACTTTATTTTAGATTTTAATTATTGATTTATCTTATTTTATTCTTAAGTTTGATTGTTTTGTGCAAAAATCTCTCAAATCAAAATATCCTTCTTTTGTCCATAATCAGTTACCAATTAAGAGTTATGTTAATTTTATTGGAATTGCAAATTATATTAATTTAAAATTATGTACTTTTTAATATCAAATATTAAAAAATTGTGAATTTTTAAAAAATTGAAGTTTTCAACAACAACAAAGTAGATAACGATGTTTTCGTACAAAATAAATGTAAGATTTTTCAAAATGTTTAAATATTAAGCTGTCCAGATAATGTTGAATTGATGACTTAAAATTCATCCATATGGTACAATATATTATTATCCTTTTCTTTTTTCCTTTATTTATTTATTTTTTGTCATTTAAGATCAGAAAAATGTTTCTTTGTTATCAGGAGTTATGTCTTTTTAATTTGAGTTAGTTTGTTTTATTATATGTGTAAATTAACTATAGAATTTAGTCAACTGTTTAAATTATTTATTTGAATAATGTGTTAGAAGCAATTTTAATGGAAGCATAATAAAAACAAAAAATTAAATAGTAAGAAATTATTTTTTCCGATTTTATTTCTCTCTATCGAAAAAATGGTCTTAAAACTTAACTAAAATAATTTTCATTCTACAACGTTTTTAAAAATAGCTATCACAAGCATGTTTTTTTTTTTTAAATAAAATTTTGAGATATTAATTCTTTTGAAACAAATATGATGAACATGCTTAAAATTGTTATTGTTTTTCTAACCTGTTTCTCTAAAAAGTATTTTAGTGGATTTTTTCCTTGTAATAAACTTAAAATTAAGAGAAAAGATTTCTATCAAATTAGCTACTTATTCAGTACTGTAAATAGGATATTTAATATTATAGCTTGATTCATGAGAAAGTGTTTGTGTTATTTATTTTTAAAAAGTATGTTTAATATTTTTAAAAAAATGTATATTTTATGTCTTTTTAACTGCCATTTAATGTATTGTCTAGTCTTGTCTGTAAAAGTTTTCCATCTTAAATTTATTTAATCATCATTTTATTTATCGATTAACATCTTGTAAATTACTATGTACAGATCATATTATTTTCCATGTATTATTGTATATTTTGAATATTTGACAATCTCTTATTTATTGTGTAAACATCCTTGCTAGTAAATTTTATTGAAAATTGTAAAAAAACAACTTAAGTTTATTGTAACTGTGTTTTAATGTAAGGTTTCAATAAAAGAGATGTTCTGATTTTTATGTGTCATGTGTTTTTATTTCTTTTTTTTTTATTTATTTTTACAATTTATTTGTTTAAATCATTATAAAATTTTTTCTGAATTTGCTAAGCTTTTAAAATTACCCATAGTTCTGGTTGTGTCAAAATTTTAAGCTAAATGCTTTCATGTTGGTATGTTATTCAATGAAGTTCTAAGTGCTTGGAGTGTTAAGAGATTCCTATTGATTTTCCTATTTTTTCCTATTGATTTTATATAAAACTGAAGATATTGTATACTTACCTTTTGATGTTCTGTGTTTAAAATGTAGGTACTTTGCGTGGTAGGTTAAAGCAGTCATATCTTACCTGTTATATCTAATTCATCTGGTGGTTATGTTTTTATTGTGTCAATATATAACAGGAAATAGATCTGGGTCATTTCACTAGCATCAAGTAGGTCATTTTTCACATCCATAAATTTAGCATATGGCTCAAACCGAATTCTTGATACCTGTTTTATCAAATACCTGGTATTATTCATCAGTGGTCTGTCAAGGTTTTTCTGAGAGGTACCTATTTTGTGAAAATTTAGACATAATTTGTGACAATTAAAAATTATATTAAAAAATCAGCACAAAAATATGGTAAGAATAGGGATTTATCCTTTCCTACGGGATGCAAAAATAAAATTTTAAGAAAAAGTATTCTACTGTTTTTCCTAAAATTGAATTTGTGAAGGTACCGCTAATAAATTTGGCCTGGACAGATCCCTGTTCATGGTGCCAAATTTAGTACCTGCCGAACCGAATTCTGCTAAGTTTCAAACTGATAACTCCAATAATAACCTTGGCATATTTAGCGGTGAATGAATGCTCTACCTGGTTAACGTAAGAAGAGAGGAGAGGTTTAATGAGTTAAATTTCATTACTTAAGAATTTAAATTTACTCTGTCAGAATACGAGCATAAAATATAATTTGAGCATTCCACAGCAATGAATTACAGATTGAGCGCAATTTGAAAGATAGTTTTAACTTATTTCTCATAGAAAATAAAATATTAAAGCAAATTTATTAGCGAACTAATCACAGACTTGAACTAAAAGTTGAAATGATTATTTAAAAAAAAAAAACTGTTATAGAAATAGTATTAATGTTTTAAACTTTGTTAAAGCTTGAATTCTTTTAAATTCTATAGAATTTTCCTTGTTTGAATAAACATTTTAAATAAAACAAATTTAACTATTTAATATACATGTTACTTTTTTCTTTCAAGTTGTTTAGCTATTATATTAATAAATTTCCAAATCAGGTCGAGTCCCCAGTGGCGCAATTGGTTAGCGCACGGTACTTATAACGCAGTACTTGTGAGTTATGCCGGGGTTGTGAGTTCGAGCCTCACCTGGGGAAGATTCATTTTACATCAATATTTATAATTGTTGATATTGTAAATATCTCTCTTATCGAAGATTTTATCATGACTTTTAACATTTTATAGGTATTTCCTCGTATAACATTTAATTGTTTTTATTTCCTATAAATATGGGAAGTCAATGAAATTGGCGTAATTAAATAAGTTTACTTCCCAACACATAGAAATACAATTTAAGTAGCAGGTAAAGATTGCAAAAATTTAATTCATGCAAAAATTGATTCGTAAATTCCACTCTATGAACAACTATTTCTATAGGTTTTCGTTTTTGGTAGTAAAAAATATTATCTACACAACGAAAAAGCTCTAATTTAGAATATTTTAAATGAGTCACTAGATTCAATTTAGAAGTTGAACATAGAAAGGTTACCAATACATTATACCTAATTCAATCATGTGAAAGTGTTTATTCTTCATTGAGGAAAAAATAATAATAAGAAGAAGAAATAATAATAATGAAATAATAATAAATAAATAAAATAAACGGATGTAATATTTTTTTTTTCTTTAATCGAAAATCAAAATCAGATTTTCAAAGAATTTCTTTTTAAAATTATGGTTAACTACTCAGTTATTAAATATTAAGTAATATTTTAAGTAAAAAAACAATGTATAATGGAAATAAAAAGGAAAAACTTTAAAATAACCCTTTTATTTATCATTTGAGGATTCAATTTTTAAAACTCGTCCCATAAATTTTCCTTAAAATAATAGAAAAGATCAAAACAGTGCTATAGATGAACAGAAATATTTGTTTTTTACTTTTAAGAGTTTTTTTTTTTTTTTTTTTTTGTCTCTAGAAACTTGTTTCGTAAAGAAAAATATTCAATATTCCTACAGCATGTCTTAATAGATGGCAGCACTACCAACAACAAAAAATTGTTCCAAAAGAATATCTCCCCTTTCTATCGACTTTTGAATAGTTTATTTTTTCTTATGGACAAATAATCAATATATAACGAAAATGAAGACACTTTTAATTTATATTATTTAAAGTTGATTGTCTTGTGTCAATGTGAATGTCAAAGAGGAATACTGATAGAGGCATAACTTGGTCTTTGAAAGCGTATATTAGTTTAAAATGATACGGACTACATCCAATGATGCTGCCATCTAGTGAGATATATGAGACATAAAAGTCTCCTTTTTCCTTTAAAGAGTGTCGTAAATAAAATTTACAATTTAAGTAACTCACACCCCAGGTAGCAAAAAGATATGATCTAATATTAGAAAGATGCAATATAATACTGCCCTGCTAGAAAACGCAACGCTCTTGAATCCTATCTTCTAATTTTAGAACTAATATTATATAAAATAAAATAGTATTCGATCTAACATTCGGACTTTCAAAATAATCATCTATTTCATTACTTTTGGTACAGCGTCACATTTTTGCGAAAGGTTATCCCATATTATTAATAAATAAACATTTATTTATGAAAGAAAACAATAAATTAAATATTACTTAAAATGTCATTTTTAGCCAATGCAAAGAAAGCGAAAAATAATATTAGTAGTAGTTTGCGAACGATTGAACTCAAAAAACTTTTTCAACTGTTGAATCTTGTCCCCCTTCTTCCTCGTTGGCTTCCTCTGTTCGTTTGTTTACGGCGCCATTGTTAGAACTTAGCTTTCTTTTCAATTACATAAGGTATTTATAATTTAGTAATTTTTTGAAAACTTTATACATTTCAATGATAGTTACATGAAACGTTAAAGAAGTATTGTAAGTAATGTTTTTGCTTTAGTTAAAAATCATGTATCAAATAAAGTCAGTTTATATTATGAATTGTGATCATTATTGTTCGCACATAGTAGTTGACTTCTGTGTTAAGTTATTGTTTAGCTATAAATAATAAGTAATGTAATTAGTTCAAAATATGCTTGTAAAAGAACTTTTGCTAAGTAATTCGACTGTAACAAAGTTTTTCTGCAACAGTGGAAAAGATAAAAATAATTGTCTGTAAACAAATTAGCCAAGTTAAAACAATTAGAAAATTAATGATCTGCTACTTTTAGCTCAGTTTAGACCATTACATTCTAGAATGTTTAACGTTCAATACAAACAATATTGTTACCGTATTAAAATTTCATGTCTAAAATATTGTAAAACAAAGAATTAAACATTTTTATTTAAATTTCTTGGGGATATTTCAGTATCGTGATTTGTCCCGCCAAGTGCAATCACCAAATAGATTTTAAACTTGTAACTTTTTTAAACAAAAATATGTATATGTTTGCCTGGGGTTGTACCTTTCGAGTTTGTCCTATTCTGTAATGTTTCTTTTAGTTTAATAAATATTTATTAAATAATTATTATGATAACAATTAGTCTAATAAATAATTATTGTTTAATAAAGTTTTTAAATAAATTTCTATTACATATAATCTGAGACTAAAGATTTAATTAAGCAATAAAAAAATAAGTGTTATGCATACTGACTTTTAAATGTAATGTAAATATATTTGGGGGGAGGGACAATATATATATTACAACTTTGAAATATGTGAATTGTTAAAGAATTCTCCGAAATGGTTTTTTCAACCATAAATTGATGAATTTGAATTCTTATAGTATCTTTTTATATTGATGTACTTATACGAATTTTAAAATAAGCATTTGTTTATTTAATATTTTTCGGCACTCTTTTTGTTGATTTGCCACATAGCGAGTAGTTATTTTCTGATATAATAAAAGAAGTTAAAAGGTTTTGCAATTTGATTTTATTTTTAAATATCTGAGAGTTTACTTGGGAGTGCTTATGAGCTAAATTCTTTTAGTTGATCTCCTTCCCTCTGCAGTGTTTTCACTACAGCGCGAGAACGCGAGAATCTCGCATATTTTTTTAAATTCTCGCATTAAAAAATGATTACCGCGAGAAATTCGCGCAATCTATAAAAAAATTTCAAAATTAGCGAATTTCTCGCATTTTGAAAAAAATTTCTCTTTTGCGCCATTTAGAATAAAATCCGTTTCACTTTTCTTCCTGAATCTTTTATTATTTTCAACATCTGCCCCATTATCCCTGTTTATTATTTTCAACATCTGCCCATTCCCTATTTACCAGTATTGTTCAGAACCTTTAAGAACAACAGAACACCATCCTTCAGAACCATGGAACCTCTTTCAGAACGCATTTCTCTGCAACCACGTGTTTACCGTAGGTAAGGTTTCTTCATGTAAGACGTTAAAAGTTTTTGCTCGTTAATGTAAGATGGACAAATACCTTGTAAAGCCAATATCTTCTACTCCGAAACGGACAAATGAAAATGAAACAAATGTGGGTAGAAGCGATCAAAACGAAACAAATACGCATTTGAGCAACCTAATGAGAATAGCTGATGAAAAAGTAGATGTAGAACATTTTCCATAGGATGATGCAGCAAAAATATTCAATGCTTTAAAAATTAGAAGATGTTAAAAATGCATCATAATTAAAGAAATTTTATTTTTTTTCAAGTCTCTTTATGTTTTTTTTTTTTTAAATTTTTGAAATCTCACTTAACTTTTTGAAATCTCACCCTGTTTTTGAGAAAGGGTGAGAAATTCTCACCCATTTTTTTTCTGAGATGAAAACACTGCTCTGTGTTATTTTTTGTGTGACACTAACGAAATTTTTTTTACGCTGGTATCGATACCGAAATTTATCATTTAATTTCATTGTAAAGGATATTTCAATTTCTTAAAATCATTTTCAAATTAAATAATTAAAGTTTCAAATAAATATTCAATGTTAAATAGTTTTAAATGTGTTTTTTTTTTTCATTTCAAAATCTAATTTCTTTTCTTTTTAAATTTCAGTATATATAGCTTTTCATCTTCAAGAAAATCTACTATTTTTAAAATAAGCAATGGACGAAAGTAAGCAAATGTTTATTTCACACTTTTTTTGTTGATAACTTGCCACATAGTGAGTATTTATTTTCAGGTCTAATAAAAGGGGTTAAAGAGTTTTGTAGTTTGAATTTTTTTTTTTTTTTAAACATATGATAGTTTGCTTGAGAGTGTTTATGAGCTAAACTCTTTTGTTAATCTCCTTCCCACTGTGTTACTTTTTGCTTTTCGTGTGGCTCTACCAAGATTTTTTGATGCAAGTATTGATACTGCAATTTACTCATTGAATTTCATTGTAAAAGATATTAAAAATTTTCAAATTGCATAATTTAACTTTAAAATAAATATTCATTGTTTAAGAATTTTAAATTTGGTTTTTCCATTGTAAATTTAATTTTCCCTTACAATTTCAGATATAGCTCTTCATCTTCAAGAAATTTTAATTAAAATTTCATGTTTGAAATATTGTACAACAATGAATTAAACATTTTTATTTAAATATAGACTGATTTTTATTTGAATGTTTTTGATGCATCATTATATATATTAATTTGTAAATGATTAAAAAATAAACAATAATATGGTCTATTCAAAATGGTGATTATGGTGAATGTAGAGCTTTGATTAAATTGTATTTTTTAAATAAATTCCTATTAGAAATAATCTAATGCTGTAAAAATTTGTTAAACTATAAGAAAAAAGATATTTGACAAATGTTGGGTATGCATACTGACTTTTAAAGAATGCTATGTCAAAATATTTGGGGGAAGGGGCGAACTATATTTAATATATATTTACAACTTTGAAATATGTGAATTGTTAGAGAATTCTCCTTCTATATGATTTTTTCATCCATGAATTGATGATTTTAAATTCTCATAGTATCTTTTTACATTGATGTTCTTTTACATTAATCAAATTTTAAAATAAGCAATGGAAAAAATTAGCAATTGTTTATTTAACACTTTTCGCCACTTTTTTTGTTGGCTTGTCACAAAAGAGTTTTGCAGTTTGAATTTTTTTTCATTGCAACGATAAAGATAAAAATAAATTTTTTGTAAACAAGTTTGCCATGTTTAAATAATTATTAATTAATCAATTACTTTTTAGTTAAAACCATTGCATTTTAGAATGTTTGAAATTTTATTCACAAGTTGAACACTGTTGTTACATTTTTTGAATTTCCTGTTTAATATATTGTAAAATGGTGAGTTAAATATCTTTATTTTCATTTCATGAATTAGACAGATGTTTTTGATATATGATATATGATTAATTATATTAATTTATAAATGATAGCAAATAGTTAAAAAATAAGCAACAATATGGTCTATTCAAAGTATGTTAACGTTAAATGAAGAACAGTGCTTAAAAGGTGTTGAAATTTTTATTTATGAAGTTCTTAAAAAAAATGTAAACATTTCCTATTGGCTCTATGAGCTTATACAATGTACAAAAATATTTTAACAGTTAAGTGTCATTGTACTTAATCTTTAAAAAAAATTAAAAAGTATTGAATTTGATATATTTTTGTATCTGTATATATACTTGAATATTCACTTCAATTGAAAAGAGCTTAAGCGTTTTGACCTATAATTTCTTCTTTTTTAAAAAAATAATAATTAAGAAAAAATAAAATTATTATTTGAAGGCCGTTATAAGTGAAATAATTTTCTATTCTTTCTTGGTGATACTGAGATTTTTTGGTGCAGGTATTGTTACGGAAATCTACCCATTAAATTGTAAACATTTTCAAATAAAATGATTTAAGTTTTAAAGAAATATTCAATGCTTAATAGTTTTAAATTTACTTTAACTAATTTAATGTTTTCAATATAAAGTAATATAGAGGTTTAAGTTTAGTGTTTTCAATGTAAAGTTAACTTTTTTCTCTTATAATTTTAGCTTCGTCTGCTGGATAAACAAGCTTATCTACCAGGAAGGAGCCATTCATTTTTGAGCTTGGGTGCTGTACAGTGCAAATGGAAATTAATTTCTGGTAGAAAACTAGGAGCCATATGTTCAATCCTGACAGAAAACAAAACGACTGGAGGCTCTCTTTAAATCTGCCGGAGCTGAAAGTTTGAAGAAAGGTGCAACCCTGTGCGATTCGTTTGTGTGATATGCAAAGATGCTGCTGACCAATTTATAAAATCTTTCAGTAAAGCAAAGATTTTCAGTTTATTGCTCTGAAATATAGTTCAGTAGCACAAAAACAAAAAATTGAATTGAAGAAAAACTTTAAACTGTATGAAATGACTGTAAAGTTTTGAATTTTTTTTTAATTTAAAAATAATAATAATTAAAATGATAACACATGGTCCTACTGTTGCTTTTAGAAAAAAAATTTATTTTATTTAATTACAAATACGTGTTCTTAACTTATATTTTAACAAAAGAATATTGATAAGCTTATATTAAACAATGATGGTAAGAATGTATTGCTTTTATAGTTTAGTGAAGTTATATTTATATTGTGTTTTGTTTTAAAATAAAATAATTAAGTAGTGAAATGTTTGTCATGATTTGATTTGATTTATTTTTTTATTCTTAACTACTGCATTGTGTAATTTATTCTAGTCATTATACTTATGTTTAAGTATTATGAAAATTCGAGAAATTTTGAAGATATCAGAAGAAATTTTATTTTAACATCATTGTTAAACATTAACTCTAACTTATGAGCAATTATACTACTAGCATTGTATTTATTAACTTCAATTTTGCAGTTCAAATTTGAGATAAGAAGTGTATATAGATTTTTATGATTTTATAGATTTTTGCAAAGATTTAAATTAATGTAATTGTAAAATAATGATAATAGTAAAAATTTCTTAGGCTTAATATTTAAAATTTAGCAGAACATTTATTTATATTATTGTAAAAACAGAAAATTTAAATCAACTTAAAGAAGAATCTTGTTTAAATTTTTATACATAAAATTCTTTGCAAAAGCAACTTTTTTAAATGCATAATATATGTTTTTTTAAGGCTAATTCTTCATAACGCATACTATATAATCAGAGAAAAACGATTTTGATCACTAATACGAAAGGCAACTTTTAAAAGATAATGTAAAAAAATTTATTATTTTTTCGTCTCATTCTTGTATGCAATTATATGTTTGTGCAAATTTAATTTAGATAATATGATATTTACTGACAGTTTTGAAATTAAAATGTTATGTTAATTTTTTGCAAAGATTGTTAGTTTAATAGAACATAACACCTTTAAATAATTATCGAATTGATGAAAATTCCTGAAGTTATTCTAACATTATTAAAAAAAAATATTAGTAATTTTCGTGATATTAGTTGCTTTCCTGGTTTCATTCCCTGGAAAAATTTCTACCTTGCGTTTGAGTTTTGTTTTTAGGTGTTTTGCTAAATAAAATTTCAAATACTAAAAGAATAAAGTTACGTAAGTATTTCTCCATTTAGCAATTCCAGTGAAAAAAGAAGGGGAAAAAAATATGTGTAAATTTGTTGAAGTAAGTAATTTGAATATTTTTAAAATTTTTTCTTTATTGTGCCAATTATTACAAGTAATGTCCACTTAAAAATTGAACAATTGTAAGGGGAAAAAATTTTAAGTTTAAATTTCCACTCAGTTCAAATGTAAATATATAACTTTATAATTATATAGTGTGGTTTTTATTATATAATTTCAGAATATAAATAATGAATGATAATTGTGAAACCATTTAAAAAAAATATATATTACAAACTAACAAATTAAACTAAGATTTTAATAAAATAAACCCAGTTTTTTTTAAAAAAAAATTAAGAGTACATTTTAAAATTAAAGACTTGAAAATTATTAATGATATAAAATTTGTCAGAAAACCCATTGTATGAATAAAAGAAAAAAATATCAATAAAAGTTGCAATAAAATATTTCCTAATTTAAATATTCGAAAAAATCAGCTGAACATAAGATATACTTTGGAGTAAGGAGGAGAAAAATGGAAGGTAGCAGAATTCTCTAATATAATTTTATTTAGTATTTCTGTATTGCTAAGTAAATGATGCATGGAATAACATAAAACTACTGTTCTATGTTTTACTGCTTCACAACAATACAGAAAATTAAGTAAAATTGTATCGTCGAATTATTCTACTACCATCCATATTTTCCTCTTGCTTACTCCAAAAAAATAAAAAGCAGAATAATATCAGAAAATACAAAATCTAATATTATATAGCATCAAAACTAACGCAAAAGAATATTATGGCGAACGCTAGATAATATTAGTTTGCATTGAATCTAATATTATAAAAGGCTGAGCAAACAGCGACCTTTTATATCTTTCTAATATTACAAGTTGTGTAATATAACGTTAGATTTTGCCGCTTTTCTGATATTATCTAATGTTATGTGCTACTTGGGACGTCATTAAGATATTTTTACTTTTTATCTATTAAGAGAAGTGGAACAAAATATCAACAACATTTTTATTTTTCAAATTAAAAACAATAAAATAAATCCTTTTTGATTGAAAAGAAAAGAAGTAACTCTGTTATTAAATATTTAAACCAAGAAATTTAACTACTTAAAAATATTGTTGTAACATTGGAAACTATAATTACTATTTTTTATGTAAATAATTATGATAAATAAATATTTTTTCTAAGAAAATAATTTGTTTTCATTAATTATTGAAGTTTCCTCCAACATCCAAATAAGCTACGATATTTTTTAATCTAACAGTAAATCGATATTTTTTAATCTAGACTAAATTTTATTAAACCCATAAAATTATAATACTTTTTGAGTTATTTGTGCTATATTAAATTACAATTTTCAGTGCCTAAATCCTGTCTGAAGATCAAATGTGCATTGCTAATGCTGAAAAATAAGAAAACTAATTTACATGCGCGGAAAATGTGCTTATTTTAAAACAAGCAAATAGTCTTTGATTTTGTTTTATAAATCATAGTTGAGCTTAAAATAATTATCATGCCTTACATTAATATTCACTTCTTATATTCCATCTACAGTGCTCACACTTATTCCTATTCACCTAATTTCACTTAATTTTTAAATTAATTACTGAGCTAATCCTAATTATATATATATATATGGAAACTGATTAAAAATATTTTTGAGTGCTTATTTTTTGTTGAAAAATTGGGAGTACAATTAGCTAAATAAAATCTGAAGTGCAAAACCTTATAAAATAATTAACACAAATTTACCTCTATCCTGCAATACCCAAGTAGCACAGAAACATCGATCTATACCGTGGCCGTTCCTATCAATATTTTGAAAGCGGAGGAATATAGATACTGTGAGCAAGTTATTGAATGAATTCCGTCAATGAAACTTTAAAAGTATTTTTCTTGAAACACTCTTTATTAAATATATTTTAGTTCCAAAGTTCAAAATATTTGTTAGAAAGATAAAAATGAGTAAAATTTCTTTATGCTTGCTCACATTAGTGAAAGTAAAAAATAGAATTCCGTGAAAACGATATTGAACGGGATTGGAAGGTGAAGCGAACTTATATTGTTATCAACAAAGTTAATCGATATGAACGCTTGTCACGTGATCTTCAGCTCTGACGTCACGCTTTACGATTTGTATGTGTTAAGTATGTTATATCTCCTACTAAAAGCATAATAATGTCGTCAAAAGTCACCTTACTGATTTAATTTAGGTAAGCAAAGTTTATTCATCTTCTATTTACTTGTATAAACTCTATTAATATTGTGTCAGGTCTTCATTTTTTAATTGCAATGTTTAACTTTTATACTTAGGTTAAGCCTACATTATCAAAACATTTCATTATAAAAGATCCTATGTAGCTGGTTTTGAATTATAATTAAGTTAGTAGTTTTTAACTTTTCGTTAATTTTAAATAATATTATCGGAATAATTTCTAATTAATGACGTAAATTCATTGTCAAAGTTGTTTGTTCAGAATCGTTTACTTGTTGGCTGGGATGTTAAATGTTATGTTTTACAATCTATCTAATTTTTATTAAATAAATTCACTAGCTTCGTAAATAATTTTTTATACGATGAAATGTTTCTAATGTAATTTATTGTGTGAACAAGGTTCATAGCATTGTAGTTATGAGTGTATAAATACTTTTCATAAAAATTAAGTCTGTCAACGTTAATTCTGTGTGCTTATTAACAGTTAATTCGTTTTAAAACATGCAAAATTGTGCTCAAAGTATACATAATTTATCAAAATATTCATGTAAGTGAATTGTAGTAAAAGGTTATATAGATTTTATAATTATGTCTAAAAGTAAGATAAGCCATATGAAAATATTAAACAATTTTAAAAAAAGAAATAAGTTAAACTTTTCAATTTCTGAAAACAATGATATTCTATTTACCTAAATTTAATCAAGTCTTGTAATATTATTCTCTAAATAAAAGTTCTTAATATATAAGATTTAGTTAATGGTACAAGAATGATTGTAATTCGTTACTACTACAATTTTTTTTTTTAAATGTGTTGGATATCAAGTAAGGTATGTGCTATGTATAAAGTATGATATGTGTTTCTTATGTTACAAGAGTATACTAAAGGAAAATTAAACTTGACACTAAAGGCTCAAAATCAAAGAAATTTTTATGTTTATTTAAACTTCTTTAAAGAATTTTTTGTTTGCTGAAAATAATAATAAAAATTTATAGATAAAAAAGGGAAATTTAAATGTCAAAAATAATATCAAAATGTGTTAATATACAAAATATTAAAGCTGTTCACTTTTTTTTTATCTTTAAAATAACTTTAAAAACTGAAGTATAATTTGGATAAGAGTGCACCAACTAAAACTTATAAGTTTCTAAGATTATGATTAGAAAATGTTGGTCAAAGCTTTTCTAATTAAATATTTTATTGTTTTTCAGGCTTTGAAAGAACCCGGGGGAAATTGGGTTTTTTCATTTAGTGCTCATAAACTTTTAAGTTTTACTGTATAAATATTTTTATTTATTAATTTTGCAGGATCTCAGAGAATGAAGGATCTCAATTTTTCGCAAAAGAGGTACCTCTCAGAAAAACCAAGACAGACCAGGTATTTATTTATATATATATATATATATATCAGGGTTGGCAGGTTTTTGACATGTGACAGTTTTTGACAGTTTAAACCATGGTTTAAACCGTCACGTCAAAAACCTCATTGTCAAAAATGTCGAAAATGTCAAAAACCTATATTCATATGTGAAATTTAATTATTACATAAAATTTATATATTTTTTAAAGGATAGTGTTTCTAAATATGTTCTAGAAAAAATAAATTTAAAATTTTGAAGTAACACTTATATTTTGAATAGTAACCAAAATCTTGTACTTTTGAAAACTCACATCTTTTGTAATATTACGTATTCATTTTCATGTGTTATTGAAAATCTGCAGTGATATTATTAAGAAATTTATTTATAACCAAATTTAGTGTATAGTATAGTATACTAAAAATTAGACATTTTTAAAGATAAATATTAGCAGTTTTGTACGTTAGACATCTTCTTTTAAAGAAAAATCTTTTTAATATTTTTTTAAATTTTCTTAATAATCTTTTTAACATAAGACAATACAAATTTAAGTGCTTTCTGTTAAATACACAGAGTAGTTAGTGTCGATTTTACCTTAATTTTAATCAAAAAATATTTTAAAACCCGCTGATTACCTATAGTATAATTAAATTTCAATATAATGCATGGCAACTGTTGGTAGTTTTGAAGTTCATATATATTCTTGGCAAACTTCAGTTTTTGACATTTTTGACGGGTTTTTGACGGTTTAAACCAGTATTATACCCTTGTCATGTCAAAAACCACTTTTTGACGTCAAAAACCCAACCCTGATATATATATATATATATATATATATATATATATATATATATAAATATGTTATTTATATATATATATATATATATATATATAAATAATATGTGCTATATATATATATATATATATATATATATATATATATATATATATATATATATATATATATATATATATATATAAACAGATCTATGTGTGATTCTTATTAAATAAGATTATAACTTAGCTGTGATTCATTCTAAAATATTAATGTGTAGAAATTAATTTTGTAATGTCTTATCTTATACTGATATCTATTTACAATATATATCAAGTAGAAATGTTATATTTTGATGTGATAATTTGTTACTGTTTTATCTTATTCTTAATGCCTTCATGTAAATGATTAGAATTTATTTAGAAAAAGAGTGCACTTGTTTATTTATACCACTATCAGTAATTTAATGAATAAATGTCAGACAGTTCTTTCATTGTGTTGCAATTTCACCAACATAGGTGTATAATTCGCTCTACTCAGCCTTTTAGCTATTAAGTAAATAAATAAATTATGACATCAGACTATTTTGTATTCTTGTCACCGAACAGAGCAATTGCAAGATGAGAAAACTAGTATAAATTAAGGAGCCTCGAGTAACAATTTTTATTTTGAATATTTTTTCCTCATTTATTTTTCATGAAAAATTTGCATGTTATTATATTTAAAAGAGTGTATTTAGTTTATGTATTAGTAAATGTATATAGTTTTCATTTTTTGTAAATTAACTTGGTGTTTTTATAAAATACTTAATCATATTATTAGCATTAAGAACACATTTATAAAACTGCACATACTTAATCTCTTGTATTTGTTATTTTAGTGACTAAGATGTGTAACTGTGTGTTAGAAAATCAAGAGGAGATTAAATAGTTAAGAAAGGAAATTAAAGAAACGAAGGCTCTGAAAAAGAGAAAGATAATTCAACATCTGTTCTTTTAGAATTACCAAGAGGTATTGAGTTCCCGTTTTCTTCGGATGGTGATCTTAATCAATTAGAGGAAAAGTTGAAAGAAGATAAGAATTTACAGTTTGCTTGTAAGTGAACTTATTGTAATTATTTTTATGATTGAGTTATTCAATGGTATTGTAATCATTCCATAATTTTTTTCTCCATAGAAAGCATTTTATTTAAAATGGAGCTATTATTATTATGATCAAAAAAATTACAATTGCTCATTGGATCCTTTGGTATAAGAACCTTTGCCCTAAAGTATAGACCAGTGAATCTTAACCTTTTCAAGCCTTGTTGTTCCCTTAAAAAGCAAAAAAGAATTTCACCATCTTATTTGTTCTGTACTTGAGGGTGTATGGAGAGTTTAAATGATTATTCTATATAGACCGGGCAATAAATCGATGCATCTCAAAATATATACGTAACACATATATCGGCAGGCCGATATAATGACTTTGGTTTTAGATGATGCATCAGAAATCTGATTTAAGCAATTGATAGTTACTTTCATTTTAGGGGATGTATCAGCTGCGGAGTTGTTGATGGCATCTATTTTACTTATTTTTAACAAGTGTACATATTAAATAATACTTGAAAGTGGGCTAGCTAATATAAATATTTCAATTCTCTTTTAGATTAAATTTTAACATAATTTGTATTGTCTTGTAGCTGTTTGAATAAATTAACAAACTTTTGTTTCCAGATTCGGTATTTTGAATCCATATGCTGGCATTGTAACTTAGGTGAAAAGAAAGTCCTCATTTGAAAGAGTGCCTGCCATCACTAATGTCATTTGGGTAAAATTGTTGATTAAAATATTATTTATTTTTATTAATATGTATATGTGATATTTTTTCCTTCCAGTTTTTAAATGCTTTAAGGAAAAAAAAATGAAGTTTACTATCTGAATAACAATTCCAATTGCAAATAATAAATCGAAATATTTAGAATTCCTCTCTTTTTGTATTAAATTTTACAAACATTAATTTGCAGTTAATCCTTAACGTTTCTAAATTTTAAGGGAGTTTTAAGTAAGGATTTTTCGTGTATATTCACAATTTTTTAATATGTATTAGTATATATCATCAGTAAATTTTTATCTTTGTAAGCTGTAGTTAAAGGCAGCATTATAATTAAATTTAATTTAAGAATAATTCTAGGAAGAGATTCTCTCTATTTGAAAAATACAAAATAAAAATTTGTTCCCATGTAAAGGAAACCAGATATTGCAAAAAGGTTTCAGAAATCCAAACCAAAAAAGTGAGCAGGAGAGAGAGGCTTGAAAAACTTAATTTTCAAAGTCTAACACAGTTGTAAGTCAATAGTTTTTGGATCACAAAAAAAAGTAACTTTGTAGAAGGAAGAAAAAAACCGATTACATTAAAGAATTGAATGCATTTGGGAGTGCAGTGTTTTTATAATAAGTTTAAGCTTTTGTTTAATTATACTTCTAAGTATATGCAATCATAAGTAATCAATATCAGATCTAAATTTTAAAAATAAATCTTATTTTCAACTTCAATACTTTTTGTGTATTCACATTAGTATAAGAGAATGTTCTTTAATACATAGAAGTAAAATTGAATATTAAGAAATACAATTAAAACTGAACCGATAAGCTTTTTCTTATAGTATTTTTTGTTGTTAAAGAATTAATTATTTAATCAAATATACAGCATTGCCGCTTGAATATTGACAGTTTTACAAAACAGTGTCTAATGCAGCATGCCCTTTTTTAGTCCGTGTGTCGATTCTCTAAGCCAGTGATTCTCAACCGCAGTGCGGCGGCTCTTTTTTGTGCTGCCAAATTCTTAAAATGTTCTTGAAATGTTCATAAAAAGTATATATATACTTTTTATAATTTTTCTATGCTTTAACCATGTGAACATCTTTGTCGGCGATTGCCTTGTCTCTGACAATCTTAAAATAAGATGGAATAGTGTCTTTGACACGCAGTTTTAAAAAAATGTTGAAATAAGTAGGGAATTTAATGACTATTAAAATAATTTATTAACAAAGGAAAGCAAGCTAAATATTAACTTGCAAGTGGAAATATAAGTTAATCATTAAAGTAAGCTATGCAATATAAACAAATTAACAAAGGATAACTTTAAAAAACCTAATATATAAACAAATTAGGAAAGGATAACTAACAAAAAAATAAGCTAAAAATTAATTAGCAAAAAAAACTAGTTAACAAGAAATCACAAAAAATAACAGTTAATAACTATAGAAAACAAGTTAACGATTAATAACTAGCAAAAAGAAGGAAAAAATAAATGTTACTTACTTATAAAAAAATCATTCGAAAGAAATAATTAATCCCTTAATAAACGTGCTTTTGTAGTACATATTATTATCACCAACTATTAAACACATCTAATTTTTTTTCATTGTGTGCTGTCAAATTCCGAAATCGTTAAAAGTGTGCCGCAACAAAAAAAAAGAAGGTTGAGATACATTGCTCTAAGCTCTTCATTCAGTTTAGTTCTCTAAGTTTTGTTATATACTCATTAATAAACTGTGTTTTGTTAGTTAGTCTTTCAGTTTTTATTTTTTAAATGTAATTAATATTACTCAATGTTTTACTTCCAGCTACAGTACTCAAACGTTTTGAGGCCGAGAGATTGCGGAAAAATTTGGGAAGGTCTGCTACAGCCACTGATTGGGTAGGACGAAAACCTAAGATAATTGACGTGATCAATTCTTTGGACTTGGAGACCCAAGAATGGGCCAATTTGTTTTACTAAATTTTTAATGTTTATTCAAATAAAATATTCATAGCTACTTTTTGTTTTATTCCTCTGCATTCACACCTTCTATATTAAAAAACACGTTCATATCAGAAGGGTAAATTTTAATAAACTCATAAAATTATAATACTTTTTGAGTTATTAGTGCTGTTGTGTAATATATTAAATTACTAATTTTCAGTGACTGAATCCTGTCTGAAGATCAAATGTGCATTGCTAATGCTAAAAAATAAGAAAACTAATTTACATGTGTGGAAAATGTGGTTATTTTAAAACAAGCAAATAGTCTTTGATTTTGATTTATAAATCATAGTTGAGCTTAAAATAATTATCATGCCTTACATTAATATTCACTTCTTATATCCCATCTACAGTGCTCACACTTATTCCTATTCACCTATTTTACACTTGATTTTTAAATTAATTACTGAGCAAATCCTAATTATATATATATATAATATTTGGAAACTGATTGAAAATATTTTTGAGTGCTTATTTTTTGTTGAAAAATTGGAGTACAATTAGCGAAATAAGAATCTAAAGTGCAAAACCTTATAAAATAATTAACACAAATTTACCTATATCCTACAATACCCAGTGAAAATTTTTTCTTGAATAGCGTATCAAAATTATCGATCGGTGTTCTGCCGCATCTTTAAATGCTTATTAATATCTGTTGTACGAATAACGTGATGAAAATATTCATCGACGTTCTACTGTATCCGTAAACGCCGTGGAATATGGTTTTTTCAAACTCGACATTCTACGGCGTTATTGAGATATCGATCTATATCAAATTTCACAATGTCGTACAATATAAAAAAAATCTGACGTTTTTACATAGATCGATGTTTCGGAACAACATCGATCGAAGTCGTAAGCGAAGTTTTTTCGAGATCATTCGATATTGAGTGCTACTTGGGTACCCAGTGAAAAATTTTTCTTGAATAACGTATCAAAATTATCGATCGGTGTTCTGCCGCATCTTTAAATGCTTATTAATATTTGTTGTACGAATAACGTGATGAAAATATTCATCGACGTTCTACTGTATCTGTAAACGCCGTGGAATATGGTTTTTTCAAACTCGACATTCTACGGCGTTATTGAGATATCGATCTATATCAAATTTCACAATGTCGTACCATATAAAAAAAATCTGGACGTTTTTACATAGATCGATGCTTCGGAACAACATCGATCGAAGTCGTAAGCGAAGTTTTTTCGAGATCATTCGATATTGAGTGCTACTTGGGTTGTGGTTGGGTTGAACCACTGCGGAATTCCACAGTGATTCTTCTTTTTATTATTTCTCACTTAACATTAAAAAAAAGCATATTAGCAGACAAAATTATGGTATAAAAGCTGACCTTAATTATCAATTACAATCAATAAGTGTACGAAACAACCGATTTTGATACTGGTTCTGCCATCTAGCAATGATTGTATATACAATAAATTTGGAAAAAGTATGGTATGACAAATTAGCTTTTAACGCGACGAGCATGTTAAATTTTCCGAACTCCTCGTTAACTTTCCTCACGAAAAACCAATATTTAACTTATTTTTAGAAGACATTTTTATGGATAGAAATTAATTTTTTGCTAATTTACGAAGATGTGAAATTCATGTTGTTTGCAACTAAAAGAAAAAAAAAAAAATTGGATTTTTTTAACTAATTAAAAAAATAAAGCAAACAATGCTAAAATTAATCAAATTTAAAACACAAGAGTAGATAGAAAAAAAATTATCGATGCAAGGATTCCGTTATTATAATTAAATGGAATTGCGAATGGAAAGAAAAACATTAACGATCGTTAATGTTTTTCTTTCCATTAACAGACAGTTACGACAGTTAAGCAGTGACCTTTAAAAGCAAAAAAATTTTGTAGGAATGGTATGTAACTTTAAAAAAAAAAAAAAAAACAGAAACAATCTGTCTTCATAAGCTTGTTGCATTACTGCGTCTGTCAAAAAAGTTTATTTCATAGAAGTGGTTACAGCAAAAAATTTGGAGCGGGCAATTATAAAAATTTATCCAACAATTGGAAATGATGGGTACATTGAATCTAATCCATAATATCGAATGCAAAGTTCTATATCTTTCAAAAAATTACAAAACTCAGTTCGATTCCTTTAAACTTTGGATTCCCTGCCCTAAAAAGTTTTTGGGGCCAGAAGTTGCAGCCCCCGTTTCTATTACATCAATTATCGAGTGTTTACCCAAAGCCTGAGCTGCAACCAAAGACAAATCAACATTGTTTCTTAATCCTCACGAAAAACCAATATTTTCATGATAAGTAATTAGAATTTGAAACAGTGATGTTCAGCTAATTTTTTTATCATTTGAATAAGAAATCACGTCTTTTAAAAGACGAATTAAGGATATGAACACTCTAGCTAGTCTGAAAACTGTCAAAATATTTGTTAATGATGTAAATAGGGATGAGGAAAGTATTGAAACTGTTCAAGTACAGAGTACCAGTTGAAATTTAACTGCCCTAAATAGTAAAAGTGTGGTCGAAATTTTGACAAATATATTCGATGTTTGTAACTTTCAGGAAACGATTCTAACTTTTATTGGCGATCGAAATGGGCTACAGGTGGAGTAGAGCAGAACTCTTTACCTATGGCAGCACTTCGCATGCTTTCATCTTAAGCGTGTGGAGAGTCATAGAAGAAAGAAGTACGCTAGTTTCTCTCTTGATTACGACCATTAAGGAAACAGGTCTTAAGTTCAAAGACAAGGAAACTAAGCTCACATCACTGATCGTAAGATCAGTGATGTGAGAAGGTTGCCTTGAACACTCCCACCAATTTCTCAACAGAGGAAATTATAAATATTATGAAGATAAATGGCCGCTATAATGAAAACCATGACATCATAAAACCTCTAAAAATAATTCCTCACAGAAAACATGATAAACAGCACACCGTTATACGTGTGAATCATCGTCTCTCTCAACAACACATCTTCTATGCGGGAATCAACAAATTTTTCTTTTAAAAAAAGACTGGTCCATCTAAGATGCCGCAACTGCCAAGGCATCGGGCACCATCAAAGTCAATGCTCCTACAACTGTACTTGTGAACGATGTGGCACAGACAATCACACGTATGAACAGTGCTCCACCGAGGAAGAGTTTTGCATAAACTGATAAACAACGGAACATACGACTGCAACCATACTACCTCTACAGATTAAGGGAACTCCGCTCAGGCCGAAAATTTTAAATATTTAATTTTTTAAGTTCTTTACACTCAGTGTTTTTCTGTATTCTCTTTGACATTTTCTATTTAGTAACCTGATAATCAAAATTGCACCCTACTAGTTTTCATACGCTTAATTTTAATTCTTTTTTTTTTTAAATTTATATATTTTCCCCTTTATCTTCCTAAATTAACATTAGTTTTAATTTTGTTTTAGGCTTTTGTTTAATTCATTCTATTAACTAATCATTAAAATTTTTTCTCCAATTATGTATTATTGGCTAGAAGGTAGTCAGACGTGGACTATACGGTTAAGGGTTTTGCAAATCTAGGTACGTGTCCACGTCTGGAAGAAAAGAAAGTTATACAGCACAAAGCTACTGTTGAAATTAATGTATTCCAGCTAGTTGGTATCAGAAAGCGATTGAAACAAATACATTGCCTTCTCATATTCAATATCAGTAGAGATTTCAGTCCTCTAGTTAAGTCAGAAAGTGTCAAAATTTTGATTGCAACATTCCACCCTCACACACATGGAAACAAATCTTAATTTAGCTGAATACTAATTTAATGAGGCATTGTTTATGCACAGTTGGAATTTGTTTGACACCTGACACAAGAATACCTTTATTTTTGACGTGAACTTGTTATGTGACAGATCTTATGAGCAACTGAGATACTAAAAACTTTCATGTTATATAATCAGTGTTTCACCTTGATGGTGAAAAATATTTTATAATTTTTTTTTCTTCCAAGCTGAGAGCACAAACAATGTTAATATATTTTCTTACTAATGGAAAAAATAAAAGTATTTTTAATTTTAAAATTTATTTAATACTTTCTTTACAATTCAAAAATGTCCTATCAACTTGGGAAACACTAGAAAATGTTTTGGCCAGCTCTAAATGCTTCCTGCAACACAGTTTAAGAACCTCTGAGCTATATTATAGACTACAGTGAAACCTCCAAGAATTTATGACCACTTTTGGACCATTAAAACATCTCCCAGTGGAGGGGCAAACATTTGCATCAAACGTGGAAAAGGTCAAATAAAGAAACAAAAAAAAAAACAAAAAAAAAATCAAAACATAAAATTTAACATAAGAAATAAGTAGATTAAAATGTATTTAAAATATTTGTGTTAGGCTCTTATTCAGAGAGCTCTTTAAGACAATACAACACGTTGCAGTCAGTCAGAGTGCATTAAAGACAATGCTATACTTTTCTTCTCTTTTAAAGCTAATATGATATAAAATAAATGCAAACTTAAACAAAAAACATAATTGTTTACATTATTAAAATAGGTTTATTATTCATCATTGGAAAATTTGTTTTTACACAGAATTATATCAGTTAGGACCATTTTTAGAGACGTTAAATTTTATCGATCCATCTTATGATGCCAACAGAATTGGCCTTTCCACACAGAGAAAATGACACTGACAAAATTTAAAATCGTTTTAAAAAAATCATATACCTTTGATAACAATTTTTAAGTCAATGGAGGTAACCTCGAAGAACGATCAACCTCCATCGACCATTTTACTGTAGAATGGAGTGGTCGCTCCCGAGAAGTTTCACTGTATCTAACTTAATATTAATTTCATATTAACTTGAAGAAAAAAATTGCATCTAAAGAAAACTAAGTAATAAAAATAGTATTTTGAGGTATATCCTTAAAAATTGTGAAAATGGGCTGTCTAAAATTTAAAGTTAAGATTATTTTCAGCATTTAAACTACATATCTGAAAACAAAATGAATGATTTACTAAATCCCTGGCATATTTCGTGCAGAAAATATGAGAAGTTTTGATATTTCGTGCTGAAGAAAAGTTGCTAAATTGAAACAAAGTGCTGATTTTTTTTCAAGATTTTATTGATATAAATTCATCATTGTGATGTATGTAGAGAATAAAACAGAATACATATTGCACAAATGAAATTTAATGGATAGAAAACACAATGAACTATGTACAGTTAATCACAAAGTGATACTAATATACACAAGTAAGTATACATTCATCTACACATCACATCAATTTGATGAAAATATTAAACGATTAAAGATTTAAAATTACAATCTTGGTAAAACATTTTGTTCTTCCATTATATTAATGCACTGCTTCATGTATATATATATATATTATGTAAATAGAACATTTTTCAAATGAGCTAAACTACACAGTGTCATTGTTGAGGGGAACTCAATATTTTAGCGTATGTCATACCTTCTGAAGATATTTGTGGATAACGCAATGACGAATCATTATTAGGTTGTAAATTGATGCCATAGACAAAAGGACTAGAAGAGCTTTCAGATGTTCTAGGGGTGGGTTTTCGAATAACTTTGGATGTATCTTTACTATTGGGACAAATATGAGAGAGAAGATCAGGAATATCTGGGTAGGATACAGATAACGGACCAGCTGTCATCACACCTGAGTATTCTGAACTTTTAGAAACCAACCCATCATCTATTCTTGCAAAATCTAATTCATAATTGTTGGAATTGTAAGTTGGTGGTAGATTTCGGAGACGATTTAAATATGAATTTTGCTGATTTCCACCATCAGGAAAAGAACACATCAGAGCCCCCCTTGAATCATTATTTGTTTCATTGAAAGAATTTATTGGTGGTGCATCTGGTGTACCAAAAATATGCCGCAAATTTTCTTCTGTAGCTTCTCCTCCAAAATGCCTATTGTGGTATGCACTTGAAGAAAATGCATCCTCTTGTAAATCCCCATTGGGAATTTTATTTTGAACCGGACTCCTCACAGATAATTTTGACATCTCATAAACTGGTGGATCATTTTGGCAGCTTCCATTCATATTTTCAGACACCCAAGGATAAACAAAATTGCCCATATTTGAATGAGGTTTTTGAACTTCCTGTTTATTTCTGTCACTATTGTTGAAGGTTGCATCTAACTTATCTAGGGAAAATATATGAGGCATTGAGAAAGGGTTAAAAGGAACTTCTGAATTTAATGATTCAGAATTATTGAAACTTTCTTGTGGCCTAGATATATTATTGAATACTGGTCTTGGTGATGAATAACAGGGAATATTTCTAGCAACAGGAGTTGGTGTTTCTGGAATATTATGAGAAGGTGACTGGAACCGGGCATTTCTCATTTTTCTCTGGTATACCTCTTGAAGAGCTTCTTGGTCTCTTTTAATGTATAGAAGCAAAACTACAAAAGCTTTTGCAGCTTGAGAACCCTCAGAAACCACCAAATTCTGTATATAAGCTTTTATCTGCTCATCATTATCTAAAAACGCTGGAATGTTTGTTCCAGGAGGCAAAAATTTCTGCAAAAGTCCTAATTTTTCAAGAAGAGATGTTTGGACCATAGGTATATTGAAAGCAGGAAGATCAGCTGAATTTGTGCTTTGGAGAGGCTCAGTAGCATTGGGCCATTTATCTGGTGGCGGAGGGGGCACATACATGTGTGCATTTGGAGGCTCGAACATGAAACGCTCTTTTTCACTGGCCATACCATTCATGTCATTGAACGGCATCCTCATATGATGTTCCTCAAATGAATTGACCGAGTTGTTGTGCAAATCAGATTCTGAACGCATCTTGGGAGGAGCCCATACACCATTCATTTGAATTTTTCGTGAAGGATCAGCAAATAAACCCATGTTTAATTCATCTCCACAAAAACCATTTCTTAAAGGAACATTAGGAATTTCTTCAGACTTTGAAAATTTATTTCCTTTCTCAAAATAATTGTTGGGGTAATTTTGTAAAGTGACCGAATTTTCCAGTTCGGTGGATTTCATTTGGAAGCCATTGACATGGCGGTCAACATTATTTAAAAGGTGACGCTTCATTTCTTCAAAATTTTCTTGATTATTATCTTCTGGACCTCTGGTTATTGGCTTATTAGCCACTTGGAACGGGACTTGAGGCTCACTTCTTTTGATGGGTCTTCCTAAACCAAAACCATGGTCAAAGTCCTTCATAGGATGTTCTAACAATGGCGGATTTCTTTGATTGATTATCTTTCGTGGGAAGGGAGCCGTTTGAATACGATTCGGAATATTTGCAGGGCGTTGTTGTGGCAAAGGAGAAGGTAAAGATGGTGAATTAAAAGGATAATTTTGAAAAGGATTTAATTGTGCAGGAGGAATCATAGGAGGTACAACACAGTTTGGAACATTATTTAGCATACCATAAGGATGAGGTGCCGATACCATAGCAACAGCAGGTTGTATTAGAGGAGGGCCCTGAAATGGAGAGGGTAGAGCAGAAAAAACAAAAAAAGGTTGAGGAGGTGGATTGTTAGTGTAAAAGTTCTCACTGGTGGCAGCAGTAGTAACAGGGAATCCATGGTAAACTCGACCAGGAATGAATTCTGGTGCCAGGGGATTTAAAATGAAATTTTTCTTCAACTCCATGCTATCTAATTGTGATCGTAAAGAGTCCCACGTTATTCCAAAGAGACTGGTTTCTTTATGACAAGTAAGTATGAATTTTTCCCACAATTTCCTAGAAATAATAGCTTAATTAACAAATTATAATAGATATATAACTGTCAGACAACAATAAAACAATGCAACGCTGCACAATATTCTTACATTTTTTGGATTTCTAAATCTTTCATTTCACATTTCAAATATATGTTCACTACTTTATCTTGCTACATGAATTTGCGAACTAAATATTTAAATTGTTGACTGTTTCAATACAATTTAGGTCACTTTTTCAGCAAAATAATTCTGCAGCTTAAAAGAAAGAAAACCATTTGACGAAACTCAACCTAATTTGCAATCGATACTATTTAGACAATGAAAATTTAATTTAAATAGAAAATTCAAATTATAGCCATTAGGGACCGAAATGGCATTATAATTGACAAGTAGAGAAAAATTAACAATTTAAATGCATTTTTAAGAGGCATTACATTTTCTATTGCATTTAGCACTTAAATTTCACAAAAGATATTAGCTATTTTGTCTTCCCTTAGTATGTTTTATGCAGATTTTTACATAAAAACTACGTTAAATAAAACTGGCTCTACTTCAACTAAATGCTTGTGTGCTTCTCATATGTAAGCAACAATTTTTCAGTTACCTCAAAACATGAACATTCAACCTACTGTCCTAGTTAGGATAAGAGCTGAAATTTTCAATTAATTTTGATGCCTTAACTTGTAACTCTCCCAGACAGGGACCTTTTTTTTTCTTTCGATATTTTGGCCAAATGTTAGAAAATGCATTAAAAGGGTTAATTTACCATATCTGCTATGCCTATTTTACACCAGAATGGCCTAACAGGGCCATTTTAGTCCATAGTGACAAATAATCAAATTAGCATTTGCAAATTATGTTAGGTTTGATGAAGCAGTTTTCTTAAGATTTAAACACCTCCTAATAATTTAAGAGTAATTTAAAAGAATAATTTAAGTAGCTGGCAAATGGGATTTGATTCATTATTTTGTTTATGGTATAAACCCATTGTGTTAATTTATTTAGATTCTTACAATTGTTTGTGTACTTAGTTTAAGTTTACATAAGTTCAGAAAGTGTTTTATAACTGTTTAGTTTAAAAATTTTGATAAGCAGAAGTAGATGTTTTTTACTCAGCCTGAAATCCTTAATATTTAGAAAATGTTTATGATAGAAAAGGATAGGAAAAAATTACCTGCATTTTCCAACAGAACATAAAGACACAGGATCACCAACAACACACACAAGTGATTGAGCTCTTGTAATGGCAGTGTTGAGTAGTCGAGCATTCGATAAAAAACCATGATCTAAATCGGACTCTGGTTTTGCTTTTGATCCACAAGTTTGACGTGTTCGGACTACACTTAGAAATATGACTCTAAACTGTTTTCCTGGAAAAATAATTTCATCTTAAAAGATATAATCCTAGATAAATATTTTTTCACATACATTCTCTTTTGAATCTGGAAATTCATAAATGTATAACATTAATTTATACATTGGTCTGTGAAATTGATTTAATCAAATGTTTAATGTCTTTGTAAATGTTAAAAATGTCTTTGATGTTTAAACAAAGAAATTAGTCATTAAAACATTTTTTATAACTTACTTGTAAGACAAAAATTAATAAGAAAAATCTAGAAGTGAATGTGAAATTAGAAGTGAATCTTTATTCCATTAAAGAAATGAGTCCTACAATCAGGGTTGGCAAGAGACAGCGGGGTTAGGGTAGTACATTTGGATCATAGATCATAATACCCACATACAAAGTTTTATACCATTCACTCGTACAGTATATTCACCAGAAGGTCATATGCTCCTAAAGTTATTTTATATTCACTTAATACATATAAACGTTAACAAGAAATTTTGAGAATCAAAAAGAATATCACAAGATAAGGTCAGACAATCTGCGACTACTTTTGTTTTATTCAGCTAAAAATCCGCCTCAATCAGGACAATCATTAAAAACAATATTAAAATCCGAAATTAGATTCATAACATTAAAAAACTCCTAGCTATTGTTACTGATATAAATAGAATAAATATATATTAATATATACACTAATAATGATCATAAAGTATAAATAGTACCAAATGTTTTGAAAAAGTTATCAGTCTTAATAATGATGGCATTAATTTTTATTATGTATAATATGAATCATAGTTATAGTAATTATAATGCAAAAATTGTGTATGATTCAAACTGTTAATAAACAGTTATTAAATTAATAAAATGTCCTCAATGACAGAATACAAACTTATTCAGAGTTTTTCAAAGTTTTTGTCAGATCAGTTTTTTGATGTTTTATTTTAAAAATCAGTTTTTGATGTCAAAAACTTAACTCCGCCTTAACCACTTCCCAGTTTTGACCGAACTTCGAACGAGCAACTTTAAGCACTCTTTAAAAATGCTATGCACCATGAATATATATATGTGATGGTAGTAGCCAGGTCAAATGTTCTGGAATGCAGGAAAAACAGGCAGAGGAGTATGACTCGAAAACACTATTTATTAAAACATTTTGAAGAATTAACAGAGCTTTGAATCGCACTTCAAAATCAATGTTTGCGAGTTTTTATCTTAGGGAAAGTAAAAAGTTTGTCCCTATAACAGTGATGAGTTTCACTTACAAACTTTTTTATTCATAACAAAATTTAGTCAGAATAAATTTATTCTGAATGATTATTCATATGCAAAATTTTTGAATAATGATTGATATGTTAGCCCGGAGAAAACTTCTTGAGAAGGCCAAGGCCCACCCTGGGCTGTCGAGCCATTAATGATGATGACACGTGCATAGATGTAAACTAACATACATTGCATGTACTACTTATTATGCATGTACACATAATACGTACACTTGTTCTTACAATGTACTTAACTACGGATTTACTACAACAAAGTATGTAAACACTCAACTTTATTTTACTTATTTATGTAAGCATTAATATACAGTGCTCGTTCGTGTAGATATACACATAAACATACAGCATAGTTAAGTGTGCAATTATGTACAACACATTTATGTTGTCGTGTAGTAACCATTTTTACAATTATTCAGATTCAAAATTACTTGTAATAGTTAGATTATGATTGCTGGTAAAAATAACTGTTTATAATAGTACATATTGGTTGCTTAAAATAAAAGATTTTGGTCATTTGTGATCATATACCAGTAATCGCGTCTTGTTCGCGATTATGATTACAGGGAATCATAATCACTTTTTATCTGAAATCATTACTCATAACTTATAAAAATGACTACAAATAGTTTATTACTATGTACTTTTTATTTGTAGTTGTCACAATCTTAGTCAATTATATTTTTCTGTGCTCATTTCTGTTGAGCAGTGAAATTATTCACTTATTCTCAACTAATGAATAAAGAATAATGACTGATTTATTCTTTATTTAAAATATTTCCGACTAATAAATAAATCTTTATTCATTATTCTGCATGCCCATCTCTGCCCAATAATATATTATGTCTTATGGAAAAAGGAAAATATTAGTAATTACAATTGGTCCATTAAATAGGTCAAGGGTATAATATGGTTTTCACTCTTAGTAAAGGGAAAAACTTAAGTGTTAATTCCTGAATATAAAAATAAAACCAAATGCTGGATGTGAATAATGAAGTGTGTGAAAGCATTAAATTTTGAATAGTAAACTAAGAAGGAGAATTTAGAGAAAAAAATAACATAAAAAGATTATTTAAAGCTGTTTTATGTTACATACATGTTATGGAAAAAAATTACATTTGTAATAGTAAATATTTCTTGAAAAGATATATTCTAAAGGAAATATTTCCTAGATAGATTTTTAAATGAAAATAGGAAGCATGCATTAGAACGTTTAATGCTTTGCCGTTTTGGGAGAAAAAATTATTCTGTTATTAAGGAGTTCGCAGATACTTTGGATTGTATGCAGACAGTTTATAAATGTCTCTCTGATAACAATTTTTCTTATTTAAAGTAACAAATTTATAACTAAAAACTCATCTAATTTAGCTATATCACTTAGCAACCAATTGTTTAATTCATCTATCAACTCTGCAGCAAATATAAATTTAAGAAACTAAAATTTACCTTGAACATTCAGTACTCGTTCTACAGACACACCATGCATCTTCTTTTTTCTTAATTCAGCTCTAATTCTAACAACCTATGATAAATTTCATTATTGTTACGTAGAATTTCAGAGTCATAATTCTAAATAGGAAAATAAAAATCACACAAACCTGGTCATAATAAGGAGTCACAACACCAATACTAGACTCATCTTGAATACCCCATTCAGCAGGCCAGTTGTTTTTAAGTTCACTTACCCGCTCAATAAGTTCATATACCTATAAATTTGGTAAATATTCTAATAAACCAATTTTTCAATATGATAATTTCAATCATGGCAAGTATCAAACAATAGATTTGCATTTTCAATTAATATTCAATCACAAGAATTTTTTTTTAAAAATTTAAACCTATTAACGTGCATGGTATAGTCTTTTTTCAAAGACAAATTAAAAAAAATGTATAAGCTGACAAGTTATTTTTAAATATTTTGTTCTTCTAAACAGCATATATCGGGCATTCTGTTTGTAATGCAGCCTTTTTATTTTCAAGTCATAAACATTTTATTCTTTTAAATTTGTGTTAGCAGCATATATAAAGCATTTTGTTGATGTTCATTTCAGTTGTTGGTTTGTTTCTTCTTTTATTTTCAAGCCACACTTCAAGGTAACTTTTTGTAATGTCAAGCAAAATGTTAAGTCGGTTATTGATTTGTATTTAGAATCAATAACAGACCTTAATGAATCAATAACTTTAATGAATATTTTTTCCCTTTAGAATAGAACATTGTCTTAGATGTTTCTAAGCACCATGTATTGCTTCCTTCCCGAATTTTTAAGATTTTAGTTTTTCATTAGGTAAGATTTCTTTTAAATGAATTAATTGTCCATTTGATTTCATAACATTGATATTATAAAATATATTTAAAAATTTTGATCAAGGCATAAATAGATTAATAAAATAGCAATAAAAAGATCAATTGAACAATGAACATAATTAGAAAAAATTTAAATTTGGAAAATAGCTGATTCATTAAACCTAAAATTAGTAATGAAAATACAATTCTGTATAAAATAGTGTTTTTGTACAATTGTTACTATAATAAAAAATTAATTTTAGTATTTGATGTTTTAATTGTTTTTATTAAAATACAGCAAAACTACTGTTCCTAATAATAAAACTCAACAGTGCTAGGCTAAAATTTTTATCATTAACATAATAATCGAAAATAGAGTCTTAAATTTGAACATAGATTAAAATTATGATATAGTTTGCTGTTTAAATACATTTAACATGTTCAAAGATTTAACTCTTTAATTTTAGATCTCAAAAAATCTTAGTATAGATTGGAAGATCTAACAAGTCAACAGTCCCAAGCAAAACTTTTAGAATTCAATTGAAATTTTACAGGCATTAGAACTGATAAAAAATGCACAGCTTCTTGAAGATTAGCTGATAAATTACAAAAAGTTTATAAAAATAAAAAAGGACATTTTTAAAACAAAATGAAACCTTGGCTAACAAATTTTTTTTTTCTGAAGTCAAATAATTTAAATTTTTGTTGAGATTTTAAATTTACTGGAAAGGGATTTTTGCATTTAAAAATATTTGAAATTGAATTTGAGCACATACTTTGCGTTTAATTGTGTATTCGTACAATTTTTAAACATAGAGTTTTCGTTTAAATTAGCAAGAGAATATTTGTACAACTTTTAGCGCATAAGTAATGAAAATGCTATTTATGTTGAAAAGTGTTGTTAATGAAATTAATAAATTATTAAAATTAAATTTGTTAAAAATCTTTTAGAACATCATTGACTTTAAAATAATAATATCACAACACATTATTATTTTAAACATTGTGTGGATGTTGAATAATGAATGAATTTTTGATTAAAAAAAAACTGATTTTACAGAAGCTAAATTAAGTTTAAGGTAATTAATATATTAATGAAACATGAATCTATTTGCAAAGTGTTTGCGTTAATTGAGGATGAAAGGGAGTTTGATGATTTGAATTTTGGCAATGCCAAGGAAATTTATGAAATACTTGTTGGTGGGGAATGTGAAACTGATTTCCTTTAAAACAAGAAATTGTTGAACAATGGCATAGCAGTAAAAAAACATAAATAAATAACCATCACACAATACAGGCTATTCAAAACATAGATTTCTGTAAAGTTTTTGTTAGCCGCATTTGTAGGAAAAATAAATTAACATTTCTGAGAATAAAATGCACATATAACATGAAATTTTAAAAAGTTTGAGTAAGGCAGTGCAAGTTACAACGATACAGACATGTAAATTTGGGCTTGTGAAAAAGTGATCACTCCACAAATATCATTTAAATCTTCAGAAAAATGACTCAAAAATTTTTAAAAAAAATATGGAATTGTTAATAGGAGAATTATTAAAAGTCTCTAAAATAAAAAAACATTTTCTAAGAGGAAAATGTAGTTTATCTTCAATGATGTTAATGATGTAAATGTTAATAAGATTTGACGATAGTATATGCCTAACACTGAATAACCGTCATTTAAAAAGGAAATTCATTCAGGGAAAATACTTGATTTGTTGGGCTATGAACAGATTGAAAATAATAAATCAGTTCAGTTAAATCAAGTTGCATAATTCAGCTATGCTACGACTCATTCTTACACTATAATGCCAGCAAATATACATAAATTCTTCAAATATACATTGTAAATTTAGCATTAATGTGCTAAAACTCAATGCTTTCTTTTTTTTTAAAGTTTTCAAACATTGACAACTGTATGATTTTGGTGACCAAATGTTTATTATTTTACACCCCACCTAATGCAATGTAGCAACGAATTTTTTAGATTTGTTTTATTTATTTGCTCCTCTAATATCTGTATACACTTTTAACTTTTTCTAATGCCTAACACTAAAAAGCTTAAAAATATTTTCACTTCAAACTAGCTTTATTAATATAGAACAAAGTCCTATATCTGGAGTGTTTTTCTGGAAAGGTCTGTGTTTTCAGACGTTTTTAAACAATCAAAATGAATCTTTTTAATTTTTCTAATTATAAATTTTCCCTTTTTTTAAAAACATCTGTTGATCTGTTATTGGAAATCTTTCACGGTCTGTCGCAAAATCTCATTATACCAGAAGGAAAAAATATTATTTCCTATTCTGTTTTTAGCAAAGTTAACATTTATGCGGCTTTAATGCACACACTTGAAGACAAGAACAGTTAAAGAAAAATATACTTCAAGAGGTATAAATTATGGAAATTCAAGAAGCTGAAAATTTATGCTTGAACGAAACACCACTATACAGGCTTTGTTTTGATATAAAGGTTTTCATTGAACAAAAGGTTTTCATCTATTCAATCCTGTTTCTAGTTTCATATTCTTTTTATAACATAGGAATGATTTGTTTTTAGGATTAGAAGCTTGTTTTTATCTGTTAATGTTATTTTTATCTGAATATCCGCGCTGCTTTTTCTGCCTTGGCTGTCTGTTTGAGATGGCCTCTTTATTGAAAAAATAAGCAGTATTTGTCTGCCAATATTTAGTTAAGATATTTAGCAAACAAGAAAGCAGAGGAGTGTTTTGGTGGAAGCTTTTGAAGCAGGGGCAGACAGATAGACTAGGAAAGAGATTGAGAGGGAGATTGTAAGAGGAGAAAGTGGGCACACAAATGAAGATAAGAGTTTTATTTCTTTTTAAAGTACAGCAAAATATTTATAACTGTAACATTTAGTGATCACTCTAAAATTACCTAATATATTAATTGTATTTGTTTGCTTAACTTGATATCTATGATAGTATTATCTGAGTATCTGTGCGTTCATGAAAGAAAAAGTTAACTGCTTCTTCAACTTTATATATATATAACAAAATAAATACAAAAAAACATGAAGAAAATTAAGAAAAACAATAAGTTTCATTTATTGCGCATAAGCTGCAAGTAAACAGAACTCATTAGATAAGTTGAAATAGTATTGATAAGTATTTCAACGTTTGTATATATATATATATTTATAAGTGACATTTTATAATACTAAACATTGATGTTAATTAGAATTCATTTATTATTATTTTTTTTATATTACATATTTAGTATACGTTTATCTTAACATATTATCCAGAAAAATCTATTTTCTAAACTTGCACAGCCCCAAAAATTTTGGAAATAGAACTTTCCACTATATTACCATTTTTAAGGACAAATAAAATACATTTTTATCCAAATCAATAAAGCTATAATTTTTTACTTAATATACTTCAACCAAAATATGTTAAAGCTAAAAAAGCATTCTTTAAAAAATTATTATAACATGAATTATTTTTTAAATAAATAGTACCTCTGCGTTATTATGAAATGCAGTACTGTTACAATCTTGAACATCTTCTCCTCTAGCAGTAAAAAAAGTCAAAGGATAAAACTTCTCATGCCTTGGCTGCTGACCACTAGCCTGCAGATGGTTATTATAAAAAAGCTCAGATGTATACTGTACTATTGCCTCATGAGATCTGTAATTTTCACAAAGAAGCACTTTACATGGAAATTGTTCAGGATACAAGTCATATAGCCTCTCTAAGAGTGACATGTGAAGATTGCGCTCTTGCGCAAAAGGTGAATACACTTCAGGGCAAAGCTAAAATTGGAAAGAAAATTACAACTGAGAAAAAATCACATTAAATTTTTAAATTATTTGTGGAACAACCAGTATTTTTTGTTATGATTTCAGAAATTTTATTTTTAGACTTTAATTTGAATAACATGGTTATGTAATAATAAAAATGTTACATTTACAATTGAGAAAAATATTTTGCCTTAAAAAGAAAGAAAAAATTAATTTCTTATGAAAGATCATATTTGGATCATAAGTTTAATTTTCAAAGTTGAAACTCTAAAATATAAAAAATACATAGTGTCATAAAAGTACTTACATCTAAACTTTAAAGCAGTAAATCTTTATTTTGAAAGCAGTTTTAGGTACAGTTCAGTTTAATAAGTAAGGAAAATTGAAAACTGTTTTTTATTACTTTAGTTTTTTTTTTTTTAAATAAAAAAGAAAGCTCATATATCTGAAGATATATACATATTTTTTAAAAAGAATGTTAACCAATTTAAGATTGCAATATAGGTCACAATTAATAAACAAATTTGTGAAACACTTTGCGCGAAGGGTTCACAGCCCAACGGCAGCATCCGAACAAGATAAATTTATTGAGAATACTTTGGAGCTTGTTTAACCAATTTAATATATCAAGAATTCTTTCTTCATTGTTAATTATACTTCAAAGATAAATAAAACTGTTAACCTCTTCTAATGTGATATTTTCTAAGAACATGCAATTTTATTGGTTTGGATTAATTTACAAAATTTTAGTTTTATTTTGATTGTTAATAGACACCATTTTTGTTGTCAACTTACTTCAAAGATAAATAAAACTGTTAACCTCTTCTAATGTGATATTTTCTAAGAACATGCAATTTTATTGGTTTGGATTAATTTACAAAATTTTAGTTTTATTTTGATTGTTAATAGACACCATTTTTGTTGTCAACGTTTAAAAAGTTTGTTTGCAAATCTTGAAGGGTTTGTTTGCAGTAAACATTAGTCAACAGCGATATCAAGATAAGAAAAATATGCAGCAAGGGTTCACTTTATATCACTTTTTGTTCTGATACACTATACATAATTCTGCCCATAGCAAGCAAAAAGATTGTTGGCAAAAACTCTGTCTAACACCTAAATCAACCTTGAAGGAATCTGGTTGCTAACTGGCATGGATTACTTATATATGGCAATTTTTATAGATATTTCTGATGTTTAGGAATTCCATAGTACTTCAACAGCTTTCAGTGTAAACTATCGAAAACTTTTTCAAAATCTATGAAATTTAAGTACATTGTTGATAGCCATTCAATAGATTTTTCCACAAAATGTTGCAATGTGATCAACACAAGTTCTAAAACCTGGCTTGAAAGATTTTGTCAAGCGCATTTTTCATTCTTTCAAGTACTATTTTAGTAAACATTTTGCTGCATAATTCAAAATGTTTAAAAGATATTCAAAATTTGTTTGATGTTTAAATTACAACATATGTTTTAAAAATAACATTTGTGCGGTATACTCAGAAATTAAATTTATTTAATAGTTTGCATCTAAATGACAAATGAAAAGCAAATTATTTTGAAATTTTTTTTCTTTTAATAACACATTTCAGACTTGTTAAAATTTAATCTTATGTTTAATTGATATTATCAGGCATAGTCCACTTATTATTACACAGAGCAATGAGTATTACTATTACACATAACTTTGCTACAAATTTATTTAAATACAACAAATCTTATAGTAGATTATGTATCAAATTTTACTTATCACTTGTTTGAAGAAAAATGCAAGCTTAACTTCCAGAAAGTTTTTTTTTTCTTCGAATTTAATGAAAATTTGCATAATGTAAACTTTATGCTAATTATTTAAAATTGATAGATATTATTAAAATGTTTCAACCCATTGCAATTTGAAAAATTTCTCAAAAATTTAAACTCCCGTAATAAGTCTACTGCAAACCTAATACCAAAAAAGGACAGTTCAAAAAGGGTTAGCGAATATAATTTTAAATAAGAGATCTCATACTCATGGTAAGCACAAAAGTCTTAACTGAAGGTGAGCTTAAAATGAGAAATCTAGACAAGAATAATTACTTAATAAACTTAAAAACAAAAAGATTTTTCAAACGACACATAACGAAAAAATTAGTTATAGACTGAACACATTATAAAGTACCATTTTAGAAGCAGTTTAATTTTTAAAAAAAAAAGAACAACAAGCACAACCTTTTACGCTCAATAGAACAGAATAAGAAATTTATACAACTTTCAAAGGATTGATTGCCTAAAACAATTCAATATCAACCTGCATATGATCTCCAGCAAGGACAATTCTGGTATCTTCATCAGCCAGTGACAAAGGCATTATAGCTTCACATTCCATTGCTTGAGCGGCTTCATCAATAAGTATGTGAGTAAAGAACCCTAAATAAAGAAGATTTACTAGTCATAAATAAAGAATTTAAATTTGCAAAACATTCTTTTCACAATCTTTTACTTCTGTTAGTTCAGATATTTTTAGATTTAAAAAAAAAATGTATTAATACAAGGAAATATTTAGCTTTTAAAAATCTGTGGGAGGCTAAAAATAAATTTGAAGTAATAAAAACTCAGGCCATGTGAGCAGAGTTAAAAAAGTAATTAAAAGTATAAAGTAATTAAAGTTAGTTTTGAAAATGTATGAGCCGGTCACTGCATAAATTGCCTAACTCCATAATATTTTAAGTATAAAAATCAATGACAGAACCTAATACTTTGACACCTTAAATCAAAATTTTTTGAAAAGTGCAGTTTATAAATTGCGCAGTGAGCAACTCTTCTCATGAACACAAATCTAGTCCACAAAAATATAAAAAGTACAGTAAAAATCAGAAATATGATTGCTGGAAGAAATTATTTGAAATTCTTTTTTTTTTTATTATGTAGTTTTCTCTTTTTCTTTTAGTATTTATGTTTTACAGTATATAGAAAATAAAAGACTGCCAAGTTTATGCACAAAAGTACCATTTATAAAATTCAATGGGGGAAAGAAAAAAATTTTTTTCCCCATCAACATATAAAAGAATATAGATTTTGAAAAAAATTACATATCCCTCTTTTACGCTCTTTGCGATTGTCATCGCATTAAAAAAATTAATAACTGTAAAATCTAAGGTAATAACTGAAAAAGAGAGGAGGATAAAACTATGTGTAATTATGATGGAATTACACGATTCAGGTGTGTCAAATAGAGATCAATTAAATGTACTTTTTGAGATTTATTTAATGTACCCTTAAAAGATTTTTCTTAAAATATTTCTTACATGAAGATTTTCTTTTAACACTTTTAATAGAAATATAACCTTAAAGTCTTTTTAAAGATTTGAAACATTAATATTCGCAAGATATATGCCTTGATTTTTCAATCGTTGTTCTCCTTTTTCAAAATACTACCAACGGAAAAAATTTAAGAAATGAATTTAATTTTTATTTACTTTTCTTCTTTTCATTTAAATGTTAAATTACAAAACTAAAGACTTTATAAAAATAAAATAAAAAAGAATAAAAAGAAAATAATACATTGAAAAATTTAAACACAATGACATAAATGGATCAAAGTTAAAGATAATTTTAAAACACACAGAGCCAAGCTACCTTTTTCTAGGCCAAGCTGTACTAGGTATCTTGCAGTTTTTAAAGTAGTGACAATAATTCTATGAGCTTTAACATCATCAGCGGTTGGCATGACAAAATGCTTTTCATTGTTATCACAGTTGATTAAACAGTACTGTTGAACTGTCGGATGTACAGTCGCTACCCAGCGATGGCGGTAATATATACGCAAGGGTGTAGCTTCAATTCTACCCTCAGCAACTTGTGGATGTAAATATTCTCTTATGTAAATATCAGCGGCACTACAACAACAATATTTTTTCAGAAACTTATATGAATTTCAGCTAAATAAAGATTAGAAGTGCAAGGATACTAAATTTATAAGAACTGCACAAGTTATAATTATTTACTGAGTATATGCCTAGTTTAGATTTGAAAGGTTTACCCTGATTTTAAAAAAATTTGAGTAAGCTATTACATTTTTTTCAAAATTTTAACAGATAGTTGCAAAAAACAGATAAAATGATTATGAACAACTTTAAAATTGATGACATCTTTTTAATTCAAATCAGTGATATAATGAACATTCTAAAATACTCTTCATTCAAATGATACACAAGTATAAAGATTGACTAGTACTTTGATCTAGACATTTAGGATTGAAAATAACTGAACAAAGTGCACACACTCCATATTTATTCATAATGGCATTCATAATTATTGTTTGGACAACAAAGTGCAATAATAAATTTTCCATGTACCTTCTAAATTAGTTTTTTTCTTTTAAAAATAAAAATTGATGGAAAGGACTTAGTCTTTTTAGTATATATTTTTTTATAATTGTTATGTCTTCATTTGCATAACATCTCTAAAAGACTTTAAAAAGTTTTTTCATAATTGAAGTTGAATCAAGAGATTCCCCACAAATGTAATATTGTCACATATAAAATAACTTCAAATATGAAAGAATTTAAGAGAATAATATTTTATCAATTTATTAAGATATACCTCAATTATATTAGGTAATTCAATAGTGCATCGTTTGGTATGAATAAGAACAAACCATTCTTTAACAGACAGTTGTTTGTCAGGAAGATTCATGGAAGTAAAAGCTCCAGAATCTTGTGATCAGCAATGCACATCAGTCAATTTTAGCTGTCAGACAAGTAGGCAACTATTGATCTGAATCAGGATAAGCTCCGATCAGCCATCAAGGATAGAATCCCAGTGAATAAGAAAGCAAATTTAGGTAGCTTTTACTTGTACTCTGAACTTTTGCAGTTATTTTTCTATTATTTGCGTCTTTTTAAAACATTTAAAAGGTGCATTATGTAAACAAGTACTTGCAATTAATATTATGCATTTAATTTATTCACATTTATTCTCATAGAATATCAAAGCATCTTCAGCATATATTCATTTCCAACAATAAGTAGATATTTCTTATAAACACAGGTTTTCTTTCTATTAGATTCATATCTTAAATACAGCACAATAAAATCAAAATACTGTTCTTCCACATTGTAATAACTTAAAGCCAATTAAAAATTTTAAATTATTAATAAAAAATTACAATCATTAATTTCAATGAATTGAACAATGTAAATAATAAAGCTTTTATGAAAGTATAATGTAGTAGTCTTTTGATTTTTATATTACATATCATTAAATCACACAAATATAATAACTAAAAAGAATTCCATAAAAATATAAGCATTTTTTTCCTGATGAGAAAAATGATGATTAACATTCTTTATAAATTCATTAATAGATGCCAAGAAACTTTTTTAAAAGAAGCATTTAAATTGAGAACTGCAGACCAATTTTTGCCCTTGAATGAATTCTATGCGACTGTTAAATGACTATTTAAAATCAAATAACTGAAAGGCAGTTGGAACATTTTCATCTCTCAATTTCAAAAGAATAGCAAGTTTTAAAAACAGAAATCAGAAAACCCTTCTATAGTCCATTTTAATCCAGAGAAAGCAACAACAAAAATTAAGTGCAAATGACTTACTTTCATGGACTAATTTTTTAGAATATAATTACATACTATTGTTTATATTTAACAGTGTGGTTCTTTGTAATATATTGCACAATTCAATACATAGCTCTTTTTTTCTATCCTCAGACAAACAACATAAAATGAGGGGGTACTGTGCTTGTAAAATTAGAATGTTATTAAAAGCCCCAAATATATTGCAAAAAATAGAAGAGTTGTCCAAATAAAAAGTGCACAGCATCAGAACAGGCTGTAAAGGGTGAATTTGTGTAGGCTATAAAGATTAAGTGATAGGGTCAGAAATACAATAGTATAGCAGTGATAGCATTATTATTCAAGGCTAAGAATAGTAAGTGCATAGCTGGTTAACTGCCCTGTTATTTCCAGAGGATCTATATACATTTAAGTGTACACTGGACACTCTGCAAGGATATCAATTTCATTTAGAAGAAAAATCTAACAGTTAATCTTTCTTATCCATAACATCATGTCTATCATCGATAACATCATATTCCCACTTTCACTTGGCACACTTTGTGGTTGTGTATACTACTGATGTCACATCAACTGCACAGCTAGAACTTGGAGAGTAAGGTCATCTATCTAGCTACAGTGAGTGTGAAAAATGTTTTTCTCTGCATATGCAGTTAATTTTTTTTTTGTTCCTCTGATGCTAGGCCTAGCTACTGATAGGAGTCTTGCGCATTTAGTTAATTCATGATTCTGATCATTGCAAGTAATTTCCCTTTAAACATCAGCCCATCAAGCCTAAGTTTAAAAAAAAAAAAAAAACATCTACACCTGAAAGGATTATTCAGTAGAATAACCAATTTTAAATTGATCCAATAAATCATTACATCACTTTTAATGAAACATTTGAAAATGCAGTTCTTCGACTGCGCATTGAGATAGAAATGGTTGTTAACAGCAAGTTGAAGGATCATGTCCTTAAACAAATAGTTCTGTAGTAATTTGAACTCTATGGAAGAAAGCTGAAATGCAATAAGAGCGGAGACTCACTGAATTTTTTTTAAATTCAACATAATAAGCTGTTATCTTCTGTGGATCCCAGAGGTCCTTTGTTTAAGCAAGTTTCCAGGTTCGACAATAGCCGACAAATTTTAAATCTACTAGAAAAAGCACAGCAATTTACAAAAGTTTAGCAGAAACAATGTAGAATGACTTATATGGGGTGATGAGAGTCTAAAAATTTACTTAAGGGTCTGATGGCAGCAATTCGTCTGGTGACAAACTTTTCCTCTTGTAATAACATTCTTTGAAAGGCAAATTCCATATTGGTGTACACCTTTCATGAAGTCTTTTACACCCATTGTTTGATAGTTCTTTGTCCTAAATAGTATTTGTCATTAACAGAAAACATGTGATGATACATGTCTGAACTTCACTCATCTTATGCTGCAAGTGAAGATATTACTACTCTGTATTTTTCTGTTTCAAATGTATCCACCTTATCACAACTTTAACCAACTTACATGAAAACACTTGAAATGAATAATCAGATTTAAATGATATTTTGTCTCTTCCTACCTTAACTCATAAAACTGAAAGCTGGATTTGTTATCGCTCCTCTATTTCTGATGCTATCACTCAGTCCCCTTTTAATTTGAGCAAACTTTTTATAGCAAACATTTTCTTAAAATTTCAAGACAAACAATAAAAATAAAAAAAAATGTAAGATTTACTTAAAAATATGACTTTTGATAGATAATAGAAGTTAACCTACCTATTTGAATGAGTGCAAACTAATATTCTAGAGTTAGGATCATCTAAAATAATTTTTACTGCTTGTGCTAAGGTATATGTCTTTCCTGTTCCGAACGGCCCAATAATCAAAACAGGTGGTAATTTGGCACAGAGAGGAGTAGTAATTGCTAAAACAGCTTCTCTTTGCTTTGGATTGAGCTTAGGTTCAAATGATTTAAGTTTCCTAAAAAATACATAACTTTAAAGAAATACAAATGATAAGTAAATTTATAACTAAGATATGGTAATAGCAGAAGTAAATAGATAAATACAAGCTTGATAAGAGGCATGTTGTAGCTAATCATGTGAATAATTTTGTATTTGTGCTGTTTTAAAACAATTTAAGTGACTAATAATTTATTTAAAAACAAAAATAGGCTGAGAAGAGAGTTTTTTTTCATTTCTGTCTTTCTTAGTTTTGACAATATATTTTTTGTCTAAAGAAATTTAGCTTTAAAGTAGGATTATTCCTTACATAATTCACAGCATTAAGACTTTTTCCTCGAAAGAAACAAAAAAATTCACGGAATGGTTATGAAAGTTGCAAGATTCTTTGTTTCAAGATTTTTATGCATTTCTTGGCTTTATAACTTAAAACGTATTGTCAGCGAAAAAGTTATGAGAAATAATGACTTTTTAATAATCAAAATAAAATAACAAATAAAATACAATTTAGCAACCACACAACAGTTTCACAAACTTAATGCAAATGATTAGCGCAAGAGAAGAGGCAACATTTAAAGTAAATTGATTTTCTCCATGATCTTAAGGTTATAGAATAAAAAGCCAATTTATATTTGTTGGGAAAAGGATTAAATGAAATACCTAATTTAGATTTTATTTGTATGAAATAAGTTATGCTTATTTTTGCATAACAGAAGATACATTTGCGAGAACATAGAAATTTTCTGCGAGGATAAAGAAGGATATTTAAAAGTAAAAATTCTTAATACATTTATAGTTTCTAACAATTATCAAAATATTTGCAGTAACAAAATAAAGTTTATAAAATTTAGTTTATCAAAATAGGTATATTTATTTAGGTGTCTCACAAATATAATATATCTATATAAATATATTATCAAACTATAATTTTAAGGCTTATATAAAAATCTCAGTTGTTTTATTTGACTTGGTTAATTGAAACAATAGACATTTAAATTCTTCAAACTTTTTTATTCTTTGTCCCGTAGCATTCAGCATTGACTAATCCCTTTATTATCTCTTCTGCTTAATTAAGAAAAATTAAATGCATATATCTTAATTAAAATACTAAAAATAGGACTTCTCATGAATACAATAAAAAAAGTATAACAGTTGTTAAATATTACTGATTTAAAGGTTTGTTTTTCCATAATTGTGGAACCTCCGATATATCTGGAAATACAATTGATGTTGGGTGCAATCTATCAACAGCAAAATGCATTTCACACACTGGTAGACGGTTTAGTTGAAATTGCACCTATAATTGTTAACATAAGTTATGGCTTAGTAATAGATTTATGACATCTGCAATGACATCTATACAAAAAACACACAAATGTTTACCTCAGCCAAAAACTCTCGATCAGGACCTAGTTTTAACTCCTCACAACACTTCTTAGACAATCTCATATAAATAACTGTTTTTCCTTTATCTTCAATTACTGCTTCATAAACCTTAAAACGGAAAAATATTAATCCGAAATAAGTATGTGTATATACAAATTTATTTTCTAAATAAAAATGCATTAGAAAAATGAATATTCTTAATTACATTAAAAATAAATAATAAAATGAAAAATTTTGGTACATAGAAATATATATAACATTTGGTAACAACCATTCTCCAGCACAACAGCAGGCCTTGCATTTTATTCCCTCTCATCTCAAATATAGAAAGAAAAAAAAAAACTGGAAAAAAATTGTTAGTAGAAAAAACTAAGTAAAAATCACATTTTTTAAAAAATCAGATACCCAAAAAACACTAGTGCATCTGTCTGTATGCCAACGTTCATTCTTATTTAATATCATTTTTGCAATGGAGTAGATAGAGAAATGTTTTAACTTTAAGCAATTATATTTATTTGCTGTTCCTATAATATTAAACCCTACATTTTGGTTATTGTTTTATTTATTTGCAAAGTACTTGCAATGGTACAGAAATGAATGGCATTTGAAGAAACTTTAATTAGGTACTTATCATAACTCCATAAAATACTATTAATTTAATTTTTCCATAATAACTATTAATAATTTTTTTTTATGGAAAGTAAAAAGATTTCATTTTAATATTATCATCTACAAATTCATCCTTTTTATAAAGTTTTTTTCTCTTTTTCTTTTTGATCTTAGCATAAACATATGTATCTTCTCTTTTTGGAAAAACTTTATAGGGAACAACATAGAAATAGCTCATAAAAAAAATTTTTTTTTAATGAATTTTTCATTAAAAAATTTATTTTATTTTTTGTATATAATTGTACATATTTTAATCTTCATTTTATGATGTTACAAATAAAGACTTAAAAAACTAAAGATTACACAATATAATGGTTATAATTTATTGTTTAAATTATCCATAACTTGCTGCACTCATAAGTAGAAAAAAAATTAATCCTAATTTGAACTATATAAATGTAGTTTTTGTTGCATGAAGGATTTTTTTTTTAAAAAAAATCTTTTAAAAAAGGGCATGCTTTGAAATTTTTTTAAAAATAAAAATGACAAAATCAGTTACATTTTTGTACATTATTCAAAACTAGTTGACCAAATTTAAAAATCCCTATGTGCAACGAAAACTATATTTATTGTGAACATTGTATCAAAATTCCAAGTAAATCTGTTGAAAATTGAACTAGTTAGAGATATAACAAGAACGAGAAACAGTTTTGAGTAAATTGCATTGAATGTTTTGTGATTAAATACATAAAATTTTGCAGGTAATTATAATACCAGGTCTGTAAGATGCCTCTTCTCTATCATTCTTTATCTAGTTGATCTACCATCATGAGATGCATAATATGTTTTTAGATTAGCAGCCAAAATTTGACGGTCATCATCATTTTGGGCAAATTTTTTTGCTGCTGGGCCTATATTTATTTTTAATTGTTCCAAAACTGCCAATAACCCTTGGCAACTTTCATTAACAAGTCAATTTCAATAAGTTGCAATATATCGAAAATACCATTAATTCTTTTCTTGTGTGCATAATTTAAACAAATAATTTCAATAAATAATTTCAATAAAATAGTACAAATAATATTTTACTAAAATAATTTGATAGGAGTAAACGCATCCATTAATCAACAGAGAGAACAAGTTCACTTATTCTTACACATCATAGTGTTCCCCTGCAACTCAAGTGACATATTATGCTGTTAATTCTTACATTTTTATGAAATTCAGTTTAATATTTTGGTACAATAATCTTAAAAGGGTAAAGTATCAAACACTACGATAAATTCCCCCCCCCCACTTATTAAAAATTTTAGTTTGTTGTTGTCCCTTCTTAAGTATGATTGTATAAAATTTAAACTAAACTTAAAAACAAAGTTTCAGTTTATAATTTTATTATATTTAATCTACACAAATTGTTCTACATATGTTAGATTTATCTTAATTTTTATACTACAGTACAGAACCCGTTATCCGGAAATCAGAAAACCGGAAAACCAAAAAACCGGAACGAAATTCGATAAATTTTCCCGCCATTTTTAAAAAAAAATTTTTTTTTCTTCATAAGATTTTAGGATTTTTCTTTCTTTTTTGAAGGATGTTCACCTTACCATCATTTTGGAAATAATCATAAGTATATTACTTCATCGATTTTCTTTCTTTTTAAGATTATTTCCAAAAAAAGATATTTTTATTTGGGTTTAACAATAAAAAAACGGCTTTTTGTAGCGATTCAGAAAACCGGAAAAATCAGTTATCCGGAATAGCGATGGTCCCGATCGTTCCGGATAATCGGTTCCCTACTGTAATTAAAAATTAAGCTTAATCGCCTGTCACCATTCTGACTGTGTTAGAGTAGCAAATAAATTTGAATTTATGAAGATAGTGCTGTAAAAATATTTTACGAATATATCAAAGGGTTTGACTGAAACATTTTCAAATTAAATGAGAGAAAAAAAAGAATTTTACAATACTAATTATGTAATTATTGTAATCTCTAATCTATAAACATCAAACTCAGTTCTAATTAGGACAAACAGTTGTTTCTAAAAACAGCCATGACAAGATGGTAAATTTTAAAATAGAAAAAAATAGTGAACTAACTTTTAAAAATAAAAAATAAATACAAATCTTTATGCCTGAAAAGTAAATTTTTATACGAAAATCAGTCAGCAAAATTTGGTTAAAAATAAAAAGCATCAATTAATATACTGAAATCTTATGGTTGCTTTTTAGCAATTATTTTTTAATAATTTAAATTTAAAACAAAGTTTATTCAAAATAAGTTTTTTATTTACTTATTTTTTTTACTTATTCAATTTTTAAAATAAAATTACTAAATTCTTTTAGAAAAAATATTTTACTAAAGGTGAATATTTAACAAACAAAAGTAATTTCTTCAAAAAAAAACAAAACAAAAAAAATTGAAAATTTATAGAAAGACTGAAAATTTTCACTCCTGAATGCAAAAAAGTATTTGCTTCTGTTTCGCTGTTTTGAATAAACATAGAAAAATAATCCTTTATAAATGCTTCCCAAGACAGATAAAAGGTTAAAAAACATATTTTAATGCTTACTTTCCTCTGTTCCTCTCCTTTTGTTTTAACAGATGCTAGAAGGACTGTACTACAGTTACTAAGAATTAATCTTCCTGATGCAGAGTCTTCAGATAAAACAGATGTCAATGTCATATGTGCAAAAAGCTCTCCATTATGAGCATATTTTGCAGTCACTGCAGAATTTGGAGTTAGAAGATAGCAACTTGATAGATTTAAAGTTGCTTGAATGTTATACCTTGCAAAGAGATTAAAAATGTTAGGAATATTTTTGCAAAAGCTTTGAAAATAACTTTTCAATATTTAGAGCCAAAAGATTAATGAAAATAAAATAATGAAAGAGTCAATGTTTAAGAAAGAGAACCAATTTTTAAAGAATGTATTTTTATGCCAATAAGTTTAAACTATGCTTTGTGTTGTAATAGTTTCAGTCATGGAGTTGTGTACTATTTTATTAATTAAGAGGACAAAAATATCAAAGTGCAGAAGAAAGGAATAGCACAAACATTCTTTTAACATAGATATATATATACCTGTTTTTGACTGTTTATAGACATACACCGAAGAGCCATTACATTATGACCACCCTGTTAATAACGTGTAGGACCATCTTTAGCCCTCAAAATTGCTAGCACCTGCCATGGCATTGATTCCACAAGGTGCTGATAGGTAGTCTGAGGAATCTGGTACCAAGCACTCACCAACTGGTCCTGTAATTCTCTTACATTGTGAGGGGGTAGCCTGGCAGCACGAATTTGTTTTTCCAAGTAGGACCACAAATGCTCTACTGGATTAAGGTCAGGTGAATTTGGGGGCCAAGGCATGACTTGAAAGTCACTGGAATGTTCCTCGAACCAATCCATGAAGTTTTGAACCTTATGACATGGTGCATTATCCTGATGGTAAACATCATCCCCCGCAGGAAAAACTGTTGCCATGAATGGGTGAACCAGGTCTGCAACTACACTGCTCAAAAAATTAGGGGAGCCATGTGCTCCCCTAATTTTTTTGAGCAGTGTATATCTATGCATATATATATGTATATACACTACTCAAAAAAATTAGGGGAGCACATGGCTCCCCTAATTTTTTTGAGCAGTGTATGTTCAAATAGCTTACAGACGTCAGGGATTGTTCTATGAGGATTATGGGTCCTAATGTGTCCCATGAAAACATTGTTCCTGGGCGAGAAACCATGAAAACCTGGACGAGCCCATTGTTATAGATGGAGGGTGGTCATAATGTAATGGCTCTTCGGTGTATATTTATTTATATATATATGAATTTACTATCAAAAATAGAAGAGTCCATATATTGGTTTCTAAGGTTTCCCTAATTTTCTTTTTCTCTATCAAATTTAGCTATTTTATTTATTTATTATTATGCATCAGAGGGGAAGAAATGCTTGTGATTTTTTTAAAAATTCGTATTTGGGAAGAAAAAAAAAATTTGGTTTTCTTTTCTTTTTTGGATTTTATGAATTTTAATTATTATTTTTTTTCTTATGTGATAATGATTTACGAAATGCTAAATTTTTTTTGGTGTGTTTTCCTCTTACAAAATGTGAGAATATCGCTCATGATATTAGAATAAAAAACAATACACATTAATTTAAAAAATATGCATAAAATTTTATTATATCCAAATAGGCTTTTTTTTTGTAAACAACGTTTCTGTTACTTTAAATTTAATTAATAACATGTTTATTAGTTATTATTAAAAGTATCTTGCAGAAAGATATTAGAGATAGAGAGGTTTGTCGCAGAAAGTCCAAAAAAATTCTGCCACAGGATATTAATTTACATATGACATATGATTATATAAATGAGCCTTAGGATTTAATTTCCCAGAAAAATATACAATGATGAAAGCACAAGCAAGCAGCAAGTTTGAGATAAAAAAAAGGGCCTAAGATTTTTATACAAAAATGCAGTTGTAGTATACACCAATTTACAATTCACTAAGCATTTTGCATGTAATTTACGTAAAGAACAAATAACAAGTTTAGTTGTAAGCTCCCTTCCATATATTGAAAACGAGGTATGTTAACTTCTCAGGGAAAATGTTACAGCCTCGAACTTTATTTTTAGTGTAATATGAGAGAAGATCTGACTGATTAGTCAGTTAGAAATATTTCAAACAGCATTGGTGACTATTTCCTGAGCTGGCAAAATTAAAAAATACCAATATTTAGTTAGAGAGGTTATGAAATTCAGTAATTCAATTAGATATTTATGTAAGTAGTAATTTAAGTATCTAAAAATTATTATCACCAACCTACCACTAACCTAAGCATTTACAGACGTTAAAACTTTTCTGTATGCATAATAAAAAACAAATTTATAAGCACAAAATTAAAATTTTTTTTTTCTCTTTGTATCAATTATTTAAAAATTCTTTACACACAACACATCATAAAAATTTCTTTTAGATGCCAGAAAAGACTAATTCAAAGCACTTGGTTCAGGGTTAAAACCTAAGATTTATTCACATAAATTGTTTTTTTCTTTTATGCTAAAGGAAAAACCTGCTTGGCAAGAACAGTTTCGTACAAATTTACATGAGTAGCTTTATATTCAAAGGTAAGTAAGAGTAAAATCATAGTAAAAATTAAAAATGATTTTTCAAAAATGAAACTCACTAAAAGTAACTAATTTATGTAAAATTTAAAAGGAAATTACCGTGAAAGAAGTTCATACTGAGTCATTTCTTCAATACAGAGTAATTCATGTTGACGTGCACAGTAGTTATCAGGTGTTAAAGTAGGTTCCATAACGGAATTGGTGACGTTAAATTTTCCATTAGGAACAGGATAACAAGAAAGAAGATTTTTTTCCAGATCACCCAAGGGATGTGGACGATTTTCAAAAGGTACAATGGTGACATCATTGTTACTCCAACGCTCAGTAAAAGAGACCACTGTCTCTCTTGCTTGTTGCAGTTTTTCCATATCACAGAGTGAGACAACATCAACACATAATTTTTTCACCAAAACAGGTTCAAACCCGAAATCAAAAACAATGTCTTGACGAAATGTGCCATATATATTTGTAAGGAATCGTACCTGAAAATGAAACATAAATTTTCTAATGTAATGAGTAAAAAAGATTACACATACAAACACAATTTTTTCGTTATTAAATATTGTTCTAACATAACATTCTATGATAGATTTGAGTTATTAATTAGATGTAACTTATGATATAAAAAAACATACTATATCCCTAATATAATGGAATATGAATGACATTTTCACATCAGCCCTCACTCCAATAAATTATAATTTAATAAGAGAAAAAAAATACACACTTACATTTTTTAAAAAAAAAAACTTTTAAACAGTTTTTAATTTTTGGACATTAAGAATTCAAATAATGAACATTAAGAATTCAAATTATTTATATAAAATTTTACTCATAACCTAATGCAATGATTTTTTGGAATAAATTGGAAATTAACAAAAATAATTTATTGAATATAATTAAAGCAAGGTTGTGGTTTTGATCACCCTTAACAGGATGTATGAGTGAGTGATGTAAATTTTTTGCGCAAGAGCCATGATTTGGCTATACCACACCTACAACTAGGTTAAAAGTTTATATAACTTAGTTAAAATTTATAAAATTTGGTTAAACTTCAAACACAAGGTTGAGTTTGAAGAAACTTGGTTAAAATCAAAACTAAAATAAAACTAAAGTAATTTGGCAAAAATCAATATAGCTAGTCAAAAGCTGGTCAATTTATTAAAATTTGAATTAAATCGAATTATAAAATCCGATGTCTTTGAGATAAGTCATTAAGTTAGGATGAGGTGCGTCTCCAAGTAAAATTGCTAAAGTCGGGAAGCCGAAGTTAAAGTACTGTCGTCTTTTAGATTTAAACTTTATACACTGATTCAAGAAATGTTTCACTGTAAGAGACTCTCTACAAAAATTGCATTGTGGAGGTGCTTCACTTAAAATGAAATATTTGTGTGTCAAGCGGGTGTGCTCAATTCATAGCCTGTTGAAAGTACCTGGGTTTTTCTATTGTAGTTAGTGAATGGTGCAAATGGTTTAATATATGGTTAGATCTTATGCAATTTGTTGTTTATTTCAGTAGTCCAGTTTATCTGAGATGGGTAACAGGGTCTGCCACTAAATTTCGAATGTCAGGTAAACAGTGTTGTTTATTTGTAAGATTGTGTGTCGACTTGGCTATTGAGTGTGCTGTTTTGTTACCCTTAATGCCTATATGTCTAGGAATCCAACCAAATATTATTTCGTAGTTATTGTTAGTGAGTTCAATGTATAACTTTAAAATATGTGGGATAATAGAGTGAGGTTTACTGTTACAATTTTTTATAGCATCCATACAGCTTTTTGAATCAGAAAAGATAACCAATTTTTGTGCATTTGGTTTGAAAGAAATTGTAGAGCAAGAAGAATGGTATGACATTCCGAGGAAAATACAAAAAAATTTGAAGGTAGTTTCTATCACTCCTGCATTGTGTACAACCGCACTAGCTACATGGTTATTTAATTTAGATCCATCTGTGTATAGCACATAAAAGTCATTAAAATTATATAAATGGGAATAAAATAACTGCTGATAAATCACTGCAAATGTTTTATCCTCAGTCAAGTTTTTAAAAATGTCGACAATTTTAACATGCACGCCAATCCACACAGGAATCAACTCAGCTGATTCTAAAACGTTAAAATCATCTAAACCTAAATTTGTTTAAAAATTTTTCATCCTAAATCCAAAAGTAAAATTAAGGCAGATCTGTTGTTGAAGTGAGTAGAACAAAATGGTGTTGAAACGTGAGAGTATAATAGATGCAAAGGGTGACATTTAATGTGAGAATAAAAGTTAAGAGAGAGACTATTTCATCTCAGAGTGAAAGAAGGTTCATTATGTAAAACACAAACTTTTGATTGGTGATGTACATAAAGCTCCTATGGTGATCCTGAGTCCTTGATGACGAATAGTGTCTACATTTTTTAAAACCGACTTTCTAGTTGATCCATCAACTATAATCTAACTTGGAACAGATTAAAGAATGATATATTTTGAGCATTGATTAAAGATATTCAGTTTGGAGAAACAGGATTGTCGTAATTTATGGATGGGAGCTTTAAATGTCAATTTTGAGTCTAAGATTAGACCTAAAAATTTAGCTTCCTGGACAACAGGGATAACGGTATTATTAATGTTAAGTTCAGGATCAGGATGAATCCCTCATTTTCGACAGAAATGAATACAAGAAGTTTTATTAGATGAAAAGGTAAAACCATTTAAATCAGACCATTTTAAAATCTTGTTTATTGAAAGTTGTAACTGTACTTCAATAGTCACATGCACGTGGCTCTGCAAGTCAATCTAAAATCATCTACAAATAACTCACCTTCAACTGCATGTGGTAGAAATGATAAAAGTTCATTTATTTTAATGAGAAATAAAGCCACACTAATCATGCTACCTTGTGGGACTCCTTTGAGTTGGTTAAAATCATTTGATAAAATTGCATTAATGCGTACCTGAAAGGTTCTATCAGTAAAAAAGTTTTTAATAAAATAAAACATGTTTCTTGAAATATTATATTTAATCAGGTCCAATAAAATACCATGTTTTCAAATCCTATCGTATGCTTTTTCCAAATCAAATAGTACTTTCACGAGGTGTTTTTTCAGAAAAGCTAACCTTACTTGTGTTTCTAGTATAAGTATGTTGTCAATAGTGGATCTGCGTTTTCTAAACCCGCTCTGGTGGATATGATATATATTTCGAGATTCAAGAAGTTGGACAGGTCCGGTATTAATTATCTTTTCAAGCAGTTTACAGCGGCAGCTAGTCAATGCAATTGGTCTATAATTGTTCTGGTTTAGGAATAGTTATGACAGTAGATTTTCACCAAGATGGAAATTCTCTTTCTAACCAAATTTTGTTGAACAGCTTTAAAATTGTTTGTAAATCAGTATCTGGAATATTATTTAGAATGCAATTATAAAGTTTGTCGGGACCTGCCGAGGTAAACTAAGCACGGTTTAAGGCAGATTTTAATTCTGAAAAAGTAATTGGGGAATTTTATTCACCAGATGGGCACAATAATAGTTTTAAAGGTATTTTTTTCAATTTTACTTTTATACTTGTATAATTGAAACTTTGTTGGATAATTAGAAGGGTCTGATACCTTGCTTAAACTTTCAGGCAGAATATTAGCAATATTTTTAACATTAAATATTTTTTTCTCATTGGTTTCTAAATGCGGTATAGATTGATTAGGATAGTGACCAGAAATGGCTTGAATTTTTTTTCCAGATTTCGCGGGATGTAGTGTTGTTGTTTATACTAAGGCCATATTGCACCCAAGAACTTTTTTGACTATTTCTTCTAGTTCTCCGTGAAAAGGCTCAAAATTTTTTGAAAGCTATTAAATTTTTGATGGTAGGAAATCTACGAAATTTCCTCCATGCTTTCTTTTGAGCTTTATAGGCAGCGCCAAATTTTGGGCTCCACCATCCTGAACAGGATATATGGTAAAAGTAACAGAAACAGTCTAAAAGCATATGAAATTGCCCAAAACCAACAATTTTTAAAATAATTAAAACACTTATAACTCTAAATAAAACTTGCACTTAAAAATATTTTTTTAAAGATAATATTTAGTTATAAATATTTATTAGAAGAAACAAAAAAATTGAAGACAGCGAGAAAGATTTTAGAATTTAAAATTTCAATTTAAACAACTTAAATATTGGATATTTGTAAATTACTAATTTTGCCATATATTTTGAGAAAGCAAATTTTGATTTTTTAATCCCAAATAAAATGTGAAAAAAAATCTTAGTTTACAAATATAACTTGAATAACTTATGACATGCTTTCCAATTTAAAATTTTAAAGTTATTTCCCATATTACATCTATTCCATTCTATTGATCATCACTTAATAAAAAATAAAAAAAAAAAAATGTCTGATACCTTGTTTCTTCCAAAAACACAGGATTAAAATATTAAAAATCAAAACTTTCTAACCTGAATGATGAACAAATATGATTTTAAAAGTGATTGCCAACCACTATGAAAGAGAAGTTATGTATCAAAAATATTTAACAAATTTATCTTTTCACACAATATATTTCCGCATATTTTTATATCTTCTATATTACTAAAATAATACTCGCAAGTAGTTTACCTTCATGGTATAACTTTCATCTGTATAAGCATTTAGATCTTCATTATTCCATTCCTGACACTGAGGGCCTAAATTATATTCTTTCATGTCAGATCCACGGCGAGCTCTCAGTTGTGATATTCTAAAATGGAACCTGTGAGTTTCATAAAGCAATGCTGCGTGTCTCAAAGTTGCCTAAAATATTAAATAATATTTTTCAATAAACAATTAAACAGAAAGTTATTTTTTATTTCAATCTAATAGCAGGTTGAATGCAAATATAAAATACACTGTTCCCAATCATCATAGACAATCATTAAATACCTTTTTTTGAATAGCTCTTCGGAACACTGACTTTGCTGTGTTATGCATTAAGTATATTTGTTGTAAGTGGAAAGATTTAATATTGCTGTGAAGTCAATTTTAAAATTAAATGCATTGATTATTGTTGTGCCTCAGCTAAATTGATGATTGGGTTTAATTTTAAGATACAAATTTTATAAGTGACTTACTTCAAAGTGTTTCTCTTATCTTTTTTTTTATATGCATGTCTAACATCGTCAAATAAAAGTTTTTTGTACGTATATTGCTTTTCTTTATGAAATAGGGTGGTACCAAAACATATTTAGAGTTGTAAAATAATAGTTTTATGTACATATATTTCTATATTTTTAAGAAATCTGCTACAGAATGGTAACTGAACAAAACTGTTGCTTAGGGAATAACATTTGATATAGCCCTGCTGTTTTTTTAATTTAAGGAATGCATGTTTTGGGCTGCAAAATATGACCGTTAATTCAAGTAAACTTTGAATTTAATAGGGTGGCAATATCTGATTCTGTTTTGGACATGTGGCGAAAGGGGCACCAATAGAAATGTGGCTAAAGTGTTTATTGAGAAAATATCTCAACATCGGGTGTCCATTGATAAAAAATCAGTTCCCTAAATTATAATAATAATTTGTGTCTACTTTAATAATTTTTATTGAAATATCAGTTGTACAAACATGATATGGTAGAAGATCTATTTAAACCACATTAACCATATATCAGAAAAAAATTCATGATCTCAAAACAAATTCATAACCACAAATTATAAACAAATTTATTTCCCAGCTTTAAATTTTTTTGCTTTGTTTTATAGAAATTATTCAATTCATGTTAGTGATTGCACTTTACATTCATGTGATAAGCAAAATATAAAAACAGCAGAAATTTTTTGATGGACCATTAACCAGATATTTTGCTTTTTTATTGGATGATATGCTGGTGACATTATACATTATTCATATTATTTAAAGCACTATACATTATTCAAATAGATAAATGGAGTAAAACTTAGTCAAAATTTTTTGAAGTACTGTTATTTTTCTATACAATTTGAAATTCAGCACAGAGAAATTTAGGAGAAAAAATTCAAGTAAAAAAATAGACTTAGAATATTATCTAACAGTTTTAAATTATTTCTTTTTCAGCCTTTCTCACAATAAAAATATGTCACGAGAAGATGACAATTAAAGAAATATTAGATCAGAATAATTTCTAAAAGAAAAAAATCTAAACAATTATTTACATATTGCTCATTATTGCAAATTTAAACTATTGTATTCTGTCTGTGATGCTGGAAAAAAAAAAGAACAGTTTCAATTTTCGTACTGCTTTATCACTTTTTACTAAGGGTAATGAGAAACACACAAAACATTCAGTTTCCTTTAATTAGTATTTAAAACAGTTATTTTTTGAAAATTAAAACTGTTTGTCAATCATTTTCTGCTTCTTCAAAAAATTTGTAAATCTTATGTTAGAACATTAAGCTTTAATAAAACTAAATCTTTACTCTATTGCTGCCTTTCAATTAGTAGAAATTTTTTTGTCTTTTTCAGAAAACACCGCTTGTTAGTCCTTCAACTGTGATTGGGTGCCCGATGTATTGAAAAAGAATTAAACAGATTCCTTCAAATTTTTTCCCTCCAAAATCCATTAGGATTTTCAATTGTTTTTTAGACATTTCCACATAGTTCCAATTCTAATATTTTTAATGTAATGCTGTTCGAAAATTTGCTTGGTATAATGTTCTAAATGTTTCATTTAGATCACCTGTTTTAAAATATAAGATATTAAAAGTTTATTTCAGAATTCAGAAAATTTACTGACTTTTCCAGGTTTCCTAGGAAAATGTTGACAAAACTCCAGGCTGTATCTCTTCAATAGATGGCAATATTTTATCAGATATATAATATTATTTACTTAATAAGCATAGATAATTATCTATGCCTTTCAAAAACATATTGAAAAAAAAAAGCAGCACTCCTGTTTGCAGCAAATTTAAGTATTTCAATATGCTAAGAGCATAATTGTGAAATTTTTGCTGTAGTTAAAAAAAAAAATTAAAGGAAAGTGATCATTTTAAATTTATATCAAATGGAAAAAAAAAGCTTACAAAAATTCACATTAAATGACTTGGGGAAAAAAAAAAAACTTAAGCCTTGAGTTATTTTAAACTGAATAATAAAAGCAAAGTAGACAATATACATATGTTTAAAAAGAAAAGGCTTATTTGGTGCCTTGGACTAGATAATTACTAGGTTTGTAGAAATATTTCATGTTGTAGCAACTAAAAATGTATTACAGTAGAGAACCAATTATCCGGGATGCTCGGGACCATCGCTATCCCGGATGTCTGAATTTCCCGGTTTTCTGGATCGGCAAAAATACGTAGTTTATTGATGTTTTATCGAACCCAAATTACAATGAAAACAAAGTAAAACATTTTAAGAAAAGAAAAGTTCTCTTCAATTAACAAAAATAGAAAAATAACATTTTAATAACATTTAAAAGTTTTGACAAGAAAAGTAAGTTTAAAAATTACAAAATTCGCATATTTATTTTTTAAACATTTCATCAACTTTTAGCTGACGAAACTTTGGTTTTTGATTGAGAAACAACTGTTGGATTTTATAAACAGCCATTACATGAGTTTCCTCAATAAATGACTTCTGTTCCATTCCAGCTATTAGTTCTTTAGTTAGTTGGATACATCGTTCATTAGATATGACAGATACTTGTTCAGCTTCATCTTCGTCGTCACTTTCGTTTTGTTCTGCGCCTGGGTTCAACACCATCTGAATAATTTCAGAATCTGTCATTTCGTTTACAATTGGAACGTCGTTATCTATATTAAAGCACTCATTAATCTCTGCTTCTGACATTAAGTCCCGCTCTAACCATTTTCGAGAGTATTCCCGGAGCTCATTTTGAAAATCTTTTTCTTTTGAAATTTTAAACCCTTCAAAAGGAGAGTCGTCAACATCTTCTTCTAAAAAAATACAAGTCGGAATTAACTTCCGCCATGCGTGAGTTAATGTATCGTGGGAAACAAATTCCCATGCTTTCGCTGACAACCATATAGCATCTTTCACGGTGAATGTTTTCAGAAAATCTTGGACTGATTTTCCTTCATTTGCTGCGTCGATCAGCTTCTTTAAAAACTCAACCTTATAGCGGCATTTCAAGCTGCGTAAAATGCCTTGATCGAGAGGCTGTATCAAGGACGTACAGTTTGGGGGGAGATATTGAATTTCAATATTACTGGCAGTTAAAACGGCTGCAGGTGGATGTGCCGTACAGTTGTCTAAAAACAAAACAATTTTACAGTCATCGGGCAATCCCACCGATTTACAATGTGCGCGTGATTTAGGCACAAATTCCTTCTTGAACCATTCCGTGAAAAGTTCCTGCGTGATCCAAGCTTTTTTATTAGCTGTATAAACTACAGGCAAAACTTTGACACCTTTTAATGCCCGGGGATTTTTACTTTTGCCGACAACAGTCAGTTTCAATTTACACGTGCCCGCTGCATTCGCGCAGGCTAATAATGTCAGCCTATCCTTCGCAATTTTGAAGCCACCAGGATTGATTTCATCTGTTGTAGTATAGGTAGTATCTGGTAGATACTTGTAATACAGACCCGTTTCATCAACGTTAAAAATTTGCTCTAGGGTCAAGTTCTGAGTCTGAACCACATTCAGCACAAAATCTACATAATTTTCAGCGGCTTCTATATCGGCTGAGGCTTTTTCACCGCAAAATTTCGTTAATCGAATGCCGTTTCTCTCTTTGAATCTGGCAAACCATCCTATGCTGTATTCGCAATTTTTTTCTATGCCAAGCTCATCATGAAAATTTTTCGCTTGAGCCATAATTATTTGTCTAGTTAAAGGAAAGTTTTCTGATCTTCTCTGTCTTATCCACTCCATTAATACTTTGTCGACATCCTCATTTTTTGCCTGATGCAAAGTCTTTCGTTTTTTCATTGCATCTTCTCGCTCGGAATTTGAAAATAGAGCCAGTATTTTTTTCTTTTGACCGTCTTTTCGAAGATCATAAATGGTTTGAGTCCCTACGTTATAAATCTCACTAAGAGATTTTACTGAAGAACCTTCATCTAATTTTTTTAAAATTTCTACTTTCGTTTTTATCGATAAACTCACGTGCTTTCTTTTTTTAGATGTTGAAATAGACGAAGACATTTTCTTTCAAAATCACAAAATATACGACTAGTGCTATAAAATTTCAAAATTAAAATAAATTTTTCACACTCTAAAAAAGATTCCTAACACGTTTTAACTAATCCTAGCACAAGTAGATAAATGATGGATGATCTACTAATGTCAGAGAAGGGGGTGGAACCAATGTCAAATAAATGAAGCTGCGTGTAAAATATCTGCCCATCTGGAGGTGAAGGTCAAGATGTGAAATTATTTTAAACTATTCTTTCTAACAGTAAAGACCAGATGTCCCATGAGTCATCCATTTTACAGAAGGTGGTTGGTAGGGATTAAGACAGGTCAAGTAGTTGTTAAATTACATTGCTAAAAATAGCAAGATTATCTTATTGATGTTGCGTGTCATTTCAAAACTGATTTAAAAAAAAACTAAAATTTAAACGCTAATTAAAATCCAATATATTATTGGAAAGAAAAGTACCAATGAGTTTGTAAAACAAAGCATATTTTTAGCATCTAATATCAGACCGTTCTATAAAGAAACTAACAAATATGTAAACAATCCATATTTAAAATTAATCCTTATTTATTAAGTTAAATCACAAATTCACTAACTAAAAAATAATGCATTTTACCAACAGATAAGCAAATAAATAAATATTAAAAATAAATAAACTATAAAAACTTATATTTTTAATCATTAGATATAAAATAAATAAATTATCCCCTAAAGTATTAAAAAAAAAATTAAATCTTAAGGGAGAACTAATTAATCAATAAATTAATAAGACCAGCTTTTCAACAGTCATCCCCCAAAACAACTAAATTAATGAAATATTCAACATTTTATTTATATTTAAAGGAAATTAAAACGTATTTAACCAACTGGCGAACGTTTTTAAAAATCGAAGGAGAAAAAATTATAACAATGCAATACGTTTAGATTTTCTATAAAAAAAAAAATTAAATCACAAATAAGATGGATAGATAAAAAAATAAAAATTAAGATGGGAAAACAGCGAAATTAATAAAGATAACTTATTTTGATCATAATACACACAAGGAAACAAATTAAATATATAAGTTAATTGAAGTTATTAATTTAATTAAAGTAGAGGAAAATTATAATAAACTAAATAAAATCAAATTAAATAAAAATAAAAAAAACAAAGCTGGAAAATTACCAAATGGAAACAGTAACTAGAAAGGGCTCTATCATAAATATTAAAACCGGGAGATTATAAAATCTACTGACTTAAAAAGAAATTATCTTAAAATTCATGAATAAAAAGATATAATTTATGAAGTACGAAATTTATTGTGAACGACAGGAGGAAAAAAAAAAGGGTATTGAAATCAGAAATAAATCGCTTTTAAAAAGGGAAAGCTGCAATCTGCCTTTTTAATTTTAGTAATAAATAATTGTATGCTTCATTATTAAACAATCTTTTCCGCTAATTTTTTTTATAAAATCAGAGGATTTTTAACGAAAGCAAATGCGATTCCACATCAAGCAAAATTTGAAATCATGATTAAACGAAAGAATCTGAATTTATTTAATCGAAAAATATTGTATCGTTAATTAGTGTCAAATAAATTAATATAACAGAAAAAAAACTTTGTACTTTAAATTACTTTAAATTGTAATAACGATGTATTGTCAGAAATTATAGAACAATAATTTGTCATAATAAATCACGGATAAAAAAAATGAAAAAACTGGAGAAAAAAAATAAAAGATTAAAAAAAAAAGTTCTATCATGTTAACAAGTTCCTTGACTCGGACTTCTAATAGACAACATTCCAGAAATGATTAAGAATAATAGAAGAATCTTAAAGATGCAAAAAATAACGTCGGTCCGGTAAAAATCGGATTTTTTTTTAAAATTCTGTGTTGCGCTAGCGCAAATTACAGTACTGAAAACGGAAGCGAAATCTCGCAATTTAGTAGTGTCAAATTCTCTGACAATTGTTTCCAATTGTGTTTTAAGTTTTATTTTGCGAAATTATTCTGATTACTTTTTTAATGATAAAATGTAATCTTTTTTTAAATGATCAACTTAACTATATTCTTACTTTATTATTGAACTAAAATTTGTCGTACAATTTTAATCGTTTTCGTATTCCAATTTGTACTCCCATTTCAGATTTTTTTTTTCTTTACTTAGTAATGTATAGGGATATATTTTTCTTTTTATTTCTCTTTCACCTTCTATTCAACGATATTCGTGTGCAATGCTTGTTCCCCGCCCCCCACATAAATCAAAGAGAAAACGAAAACAGCATGCCACTCCCTTTTTGATTGACGGTAGCTTATCTGAAAACCACAAATTCTTGGGAATGCAGGGATGAAAGTAAAAAGTTTCCCCTTTTCCGGCCCCTTCCCGTCCTAAAGAACTTCAAGGCTACAGATGAAATAATCAAGTTTTCTCTTGACATATGACTCCCCCCACCCACCCTTTTTCCTACTAAACTTCAAAAATGAGTAACACTTCCGCATTTTTTCTCCATCCTTCCAGTTCAAAATGGCGGGAAAACGAAGCGAAATTTTTCCCGGTTTTCTGATTTCCCGGTTTTCTGGGTCCCGGATAAATGGTTCTGTACTGTATTTTGATATTCCCCCCCCCCAAAAGTCAAACTGGGCTTATTCTCGATTTTCCTGATCCCACGAAAACCCTGCTAAATTTAGAGTTACTTTCACCCTTCAAAATTTAACCTTTGTAACAACTTACTTTAGCAGAAATATGGAAAGTCCATTCTCGGCAACAATTTTTCTCTGATACAGTTAGATTCAATTCTGGTTCAAAAGCTATTTCTACGGCATCTGAAACTTCTGACATGATAGAATTTGGATTAGGGGCCGTAAGCCATTTATCCAGAAGTTGCTCAGTATAGTGCCTTCCTTGAAGTCGTCGTTCTTTAGCTTGTAGCAACTTTTTTTGTCTGTAATCAAACCGCTCTTTCCATTCAGATAATTCGTCATCACCATGAGCATCACAACACAGCTTATTTAACCTGCACATTCCACGCAATCCAAATCTAAAAAGGCGAAATCTATATGTTAAATTTCATCCGTAACTTTAAAAATGAGATTGTTTTTCCAAATTTATTCATAACATAATAGAAAAAAGTAAAACGTTTTGACTTACTAGAATGAAAATAATATGTAGGTGTGCTTAAACTATAGATGTATGAGTGTTTAAAGTAGGGATATTATGAGTAACAAGAAATTACATGTACCAGACTACATTTTCAGTATCTTGCTTTTATTCTCAGTCCCTCATGTCAGGTACTCAGATTTAAAGTAACCCTTAAAACTACTTGTGGTTTTTGAAATCCATATATTCCATTAGTTTTTTTAATAACTTTAAGCTGAGCCACAATTAACTTTTGCCTAAACCAATTAGGAAAAAATCATCTCTAATGAACTAAAGTTGATAATTTTTAAATAAGACCATACATTTAAATATATATCAATGATCAGAGATGAAAAACTTTAAAAATAAAAATTTAGAGATAGCTTTAAATAGTAATTGCATAGAAAAATGTAATCACATAAACACATTTAAAACAAGTGATGAAAATATTTAATTTTTTTCTATGAATTAATAATGAAGTAAATGTAGGAAAACATTTAATTTAAAATTTAATTAAAAAAAATAAAAAAAACTAGAGTATATCTAGAATTTTAAAAGAAATATTAAGAATTATCATAGAATTTTTACTTTATCATAGTAAATCCATCTTTGTATCATTTATATTTTTAAATTAACTTAAGTAAGACCACAGTTTGTAAGCAAACACAATGATTTAAAACCAAAACATATGTTTGCTATTTTAAAATGCAATTTGTGTACATGGATCAATCATGGGTGCCACTCTAGAAACATTTCAATACTGAACTTATTTTTTGACCAATCAACAAGATGTAGTGCTATTTTGGAGAATTTTTCAGAAATTTATAGTTCATTTTCCATGAGAATGGCCCATATATTATAGCATAGAATTTTTCTAAAAAAAGAAATTTTTTTTTCCCTCTTTCATAATTACAAAAGTACACAATGAAAGTATTGTGCTTGATTCAGTATTTAATAAAATATCTCCTATATCAAAAGAGAAACTTGCCCCAGGTTTTTGATAGATTTCGACAGTTTATGACACAAGGGCGCCGCCAGTAGGGGGTCAATTGCACCCCTGTCAGGTATGGTCAGCCCCCCCCCTCATCCGGAAAATTTTAAAGTCTCCTCTGGAAAATAGTCTGGTCACATTTTTTTCCAAATTATGTCAAAAATTCATTTACAAATGCCTAATAAAAAATAAATGTCTTAACAGAATATTTTGTACCTTCTCTCATAAAAAATTTGCTATATATTTTAATTTGAAGGAAAAATACTGTTCAATTTTAATAAACATTACATTATTTTTAGTAAATTAACAAGTTAAAAAAAATCAACAACTTACTCCACACAAACTGAGTATTGGTCAGCTCCAACACCTCTTGGTGGTGCTCTGAATTTCCATTCTCTACCTTCATCACTCATAATAGTCAACTGATGAGCTTCAGAATTGCAATGTGCAATCAGCTCAGCTTCAGTGTTAAAAATAACACTACAGTAATCACAAAATTCAATCATACCTTCAAATATAAAAATAAACAAATCTTTATTAAGCTAGTAAGTGAAAAATAAATTACACTAATTATACTGACAATTATATTATTGCTATAAATTGAAGAATTATAAGGCCTAGATGTGATTAACTTTTAATCTTGTTTATTCAAATAAATTTATAAAAATATAATTATTTAAAATAACTATTATTGGTAATAATTTACAGCTTATTGAATCAAACTTTGACTTATAAAGAGTAAAATAGCAAATTAAAGTTAAGGTTGTTTTTCTTGCAATGGAATTTAAGATATTTGGAACTGTATTACAGTATACACCAGACAACTTTTAAAATGGACTAACTACTGAGGTACAATTCTCTACTTTGAAAAAAAGGGGCAAATTTTATGGCCAAAAAATAATAAAGATCATATTTAATTTGTTTAGAATAAAGAGTATAATTTCATTCATAGATCACTGAATTACTCATAATTAATAATGGCTTTAGCCCAATATAGTCTGGGGTCTGTTTAGAAGAAATTTGGGTCCGTTAACGGACCCTTCACAAAATATCTTTTCATAAAAACGGACCCTTCACAAAATATCGTTTCATAAAAACGGACCCTTCACAAAATATCGTTTCATAAAAACGGACCCTTCACAAAATATTTTAACTTAAAAACGGACCCTTCACAAAATAATTTATCTTTTAATTGGACCCTTCACAAATTTGTTTATCTTCATTATTGTTTTGCTAATCGAATAAAACCTTCCCAGGGGGGAGAGAAAGACAGATGTAAACAAACTAAGTTTTGTCTTCGGCAGACGCTTCTTCCTTTATTCTTTCCGAAATAAATATTCTGCGTTCAGCAGTAAAGGCTAAATACGAAATATTTGTATGTTGCCCCTCTCATTTAGTTGCAGCAATTGCTGTTGATTTTTGAAAATTTAATTTTTTTTATTTATTATAATTTTACAGTGTTAAGCATAATCTTGTATGTCTTTACAATTTAAAAACTCCTTGAAAAAGTTTTTTTGCAATAACGGACCCTATTTGCACAAATTCACAAAAGCGGACTCTGGTTGAAAGAATGTGACTTAACGTTTATTTTATATTCACAAATTACGAGTAATTTTTTCACAATTTTACAAAAACGGACCTTTCACAAAATGTCTGGACTGACCCTGATAGTGAAAATTTTTATATTGTAGTATTAAAAAAACAGCCAGTATCAATTTGTCAATATGAATATTCAATAACATAAGCAATCAAGTTAAAGACTTTAACCAAATATTACAGTAAGGTTTCAATAATTTCAAATTGAAAACAATAAATATATGGGTTAGTATTTTTGTATAAAAGTAGTGAATTATCCCTTTGTTCACTCACTAAAAATACTATGATATAATTACTATTTTGATGATCGGAATCTATCATTTTTAAAATCAGGTGAGAGAGCCTAATCAATAATTGTAATAAATACTACAAGATGTATTACCGAATTTAAGGAAAATAAATTAACATACGGGCAAAGAATTCATTACCGTAAAAATTTGATACTGAGTTTCTTATAAAATGACTGAAATTCCAAAAAGTTTTAACAATTTTTAATTTACAAAAATTTTTGATCGAAAATCCAAATCCTTTTATTCTTCAAATCTATTTTAAAATCCACATTTGTATTTGTAGAAATAACAAACACAAAAATCAGAAACATTAGGATAAAAAGCTAAAAAAAAAGGAAAAAAAATTATCATAAAAATCCAGAAAACAATGAATCCTGATGAATTTCATTTTATCAACCATACATTTGACTAAATGTAGAAACTAATAACAGGAAAAAAAAATCAGTAATATTATATCAACCTTAAATGATATTACAAGTTCAAAATAGCAAAATCACAAGATTTTAATTTGAAAATAAATAAAACAGGAAAAATGGAAGAAGATCACTATCTCAACCCCTAACAAGAGTGGTGTTAGATAGCAATTGTTGCTCAAAGAGAGAGTAATATTTCTTTTTTTAAGATTGTGTTGCTGTACAAAGTAGCAAAATTGTCAACAAAATAAATTTTTATTTATTAATAGGAATTTAATATGTTATTATTAATAATCGTCAGGATTAAGACTAAGAAACTTCATCATATCAAAAATAAGTTTCTTTGACAGTCACTCTTAATGCAATTAATTTAAACAAGAAAATTTCTAGCAGACAAAAATTTATAGACAAAACTTGGGGAAAATGGGACAATTCCCAGACTTGAAGAATTAAAAGCTCGCTTTGTCAGTTTGAAAACAGACAAAGAGAAAGTAGAGATATTCTATCCTTTTTTTCTTTTGTTATTAGCAAATTAATTTTTGATGAATTAAAATGTCTTGATACATGTTAAATGTTCTTTTCACTTTACCAATTATTTTCCAACTCTTCTGACAGTATTTTTTATTATTGCTTTTCCATCAATATAAAAATTCATATTAAATATATATTAAAAAACAGAATTTGACTGATGCATTTTAGGCAAAATGATCAAATTAGATTAAGAATGAATGCTCCTTACGTTTTTCAAAATTGTAAAATGTATTTTATCATTCTTTAAGTCTTTAATTTTTTTTAATTATAGTTTGCTTCCCTGAGAGATTTCAAATATTGATATAAAAGCATTATTAAATAAATAATGACGTCATACGGAAACTATGAATTGGATTCCTCAAATTCATTGTTCATGCTTCAAAAGTTGAAGAAATTTGGAACAAGATCAAAAAAATTTGTGTTGCAGAACTGCCCAATTGTTTCAGGATTTAGTTTGATCTACAACTATTTCATTATTGATTCATTCTTATTTTGACCAAAATCTGAAGTTTCTTAAATGATCAATATTAACTTAAAAATTGTATACAAGCACTTCACTAACAAATTCTTATATATACTAACTAGACTTCTCTTTCTTACTTTCAATTACTTATTTATACAAACTGTATCTACAGTATGTAACTGGTTTCCATGACTGAACTCGAAATATTTACTAATTTATTAAAAATCAAAGACACAGTTCCTAAAACAAATATATATATAACGTAAAAATGCATCACATAGAGTAGTTTAAATAAAAACCTTAGTTTTAAACAGACATAGCACTTTTACTACAAATATAAACTTTTATATGATTCAAGTTAGAACATGCTTTATATTTTTAAAGTATAGATTGATCGTTAGTTAAAAGTTCATGTCAAAACAGCAATTTATAAACAGTAAGCGTGAGGGAAAAAAAAACTCAAAATTTAACAGTAAAATGAATGAGTCTCTGAAATTAAAATTTATTTTAAAATTGTAAAATATTTGGTATTGTTTTCAAAAACTGAAAGACAATTTATTAAAGGTTATAAAAAGATTAATTCTTTGTAAGTGTCAAAATTTGCATTTACAAGGTAACAATAACAATTAACGAGCAAAATAATTAAATGTATCATAAAACGCACTAAATTTAATTTCAAATGTTTCAAAGAAAATTCAAAATGCATTTTGCAAGATTAAAAACAATAACAATGTCATAACATGAATAACAAAACTGAAATTTTAATTTGAAAGCGGAGAGAATATACTAACTTATGAACGTATTTTTCCTTATTTTCTATAAAGAAAAACTAAAAAGTAAGAATAATAATAGCGGAGCACAATTTCTACATAACTAAATGGAATTTACTTTGGTGAAAAAATTCGTTCATAATTTAAAATTTAAGAAATTTAATGACCGCATCCCAATCCTATAAACTATAAAGACGAAAAATGAACTCTTCCATCCAATAGGCAAACCTGGTGCCATTCTGCTACAGAAATGTGATAAATTTAATCAAATCAAGGACGGATACTGTATCCTCTATTTAAGCATAACCCATGTAAGCTAAAAGCGCAGTACCGAAGTTTTTAATTCATAAAAATGAAAGAGATTAGGGAACGTTCATTCTAGACGTGATTCATGCACGAGCGATTAAATTTCAAAGTGACCGGATCACGCTATTTGTCGGAAAGGACATCACTACTTGTAGAAAAGGAGATGGCAGAGATACAGGAGAAGGAGGAGAAACTACTCACACTATAATAGTTCCGACAAGCGACGCGTTTTTAACTAAAGCTTCTATGCTATGAGAACTGAACTATCCGCCATTATGGAGCAGACAAGTTCTCAAGTTACGCTATGTTAGTATTAGCTTGAGAGTTTAAAGGCTATTTGGATATTTGAAATTATTGATATGGGTGGTTATGCGGCTGTAAATTGTACAAACAGTTCTAAAATAGGCTTCCAAATGTTCTGATTTCCTTCAAATCTAAAAGAAAGACGAAATGCTTAATAAATTGCAGAACATACTACTGCAGCCAGGAATTCCAGGAATAACTCGCTTATGTGATGTAAATACTCCTTTATTTATAACTTATTAGATTCATTTATTTATATATGTAGTATATAAACGACATTAAGTTGTTAGAATTTGTTTTTGAATGCTTGTTTTCGTCTATTTTATTTAAAAAAAATAAGTGAATAACTTTCAGGTTTACTTGAATTGTACAATTTTAACTATGTACCAAATATAGGAATTTCCATTGAAAATTGCATTCATTAAGTATAATAAAATATGATTTGTAAACAAAATTTATTATCATATTTGACAATTTTAAGTGTTTATCTGCAATGAAACCAATAAATGAAGGCTAGAGATTGACTGAATAAGTATTCGCAAGCTTATTTCAGAATCGCCAAGCTTGTGTTCACTTTTAAGTACTTTTTTTTTGTTAAAAACAAATATCTTCCTGCTTTTATTCGCGATCGCAACGCTCGAGTACGTTGTTTAGCGGGAGCCTGTAAATATCGGACATTAATTTATCACGTTTTCATTTAGTTCCATCAAAGTCATTGACTGAATCAGACGCCATTTTTTAGCAGCAAATAAGAAACAAAATTTCCCTAAGGAAAAGGCCGAAGAACTTGAAAAAAATCTCCAGAATATTAGTAAATCTTTCAGGAACAGAACACGCCAAACATTTGAAGAAAAATTCCTCAATTTATTTTTAATTTCTATTATCAACAAACTTGCAACTGATGACTTCCGATTTCGGATACTGTTACAGATGTGTGTATTAAGGTAAAATGCATTTCTTCTGTCTTCAATTCATTACGAATTAAAGTGAAGTCAACATTGCTTTCGTCATTCCAGTGAATAAATATGAATTCAGAACATACAGAATTGTAATAGTTATAGCATATTCTTCTTCGTTATAGAATAGTATATATTTCTGTATCCATATAATTCGGAAAACAACAATAAAAAATTATCCAAGTTACTTGAAATAGTGCCATTTGTGCTGATTCTTAATTAATTTAAATCGTTTTCTTGGTAAGTTTTTTTTAATTTTGAAAGAATAAGTTCAACTAGAATTCAGCTATTCTGTTTTTAGCTACATATTCAAATTCATATCAATTATAAAATTTTGCTGTGTAGTATGTTATCTAAAAGTAATGAAGGTATAAACTATGTATCTATTATTTGAGAATAAAGTTTTCAAACAAGGAACTTATCATTTTGGAATTCTCCGGGAATCATAAATCAGGTAAGTGCAATGATTTTTACAATAAAAAATTTGCTTGTAAATATTTTTTTTTCATTTGATGATGGTTCTCTACAGAATGGTTTTTTACGTCTGATTAAGAACTATAAGAATAATGAAAAAAGAAACAATATGAAAGTTTTTATTTCAATGTTAATAATTCTTAAAATCGTTTTTTTTATCCTAAGAATTCTTTATTTTCCGTTTTTTAGTTTATAATTTTTTGATAAAAATTGTTCTCAAAATACTTTTGAAAAATTAAATGGTATAACATTATGTGTTTATGTATACTTCTTGTATATTCCAATGTTTGAAATAATATGATTCAGAAAAGTATGGAATAAAAATTCGGTACTTACGACGTATTAACGCCACCGCCGCTACAGATTTGGCGGTTTTTAAGTGCCGCCAATCTACACTTAAAATTTTTGCGACAGTTCATAAAATAAAACACTTTATTTAAAATCAAAATAGTTAATTGGATTTCGGTGGAAAATGAGCCGATATAGAATTTAGCATAGATTCAAAACAATCATATCGCCATATGAACTCTGATGAATAAGATTCCAAATGAAATAACATTTCCAAAACGTACGTTTGCCAAGATAAAGTTTTATGTTGTGGGAATTGGTACATTTTCGTTTTTTCGGTAAAATATTTCCCTCCTGAAAAAATAAAATTGCATCTTGTTTTGTTTTTGGCAAATCCCAAAGACGAATATTCGTAGCACTAAAAATGGCGACAAAAAAGAATTTTTTTTTTTTTTTTTTTAGTTTTTGTTTCGTCAGCATTCTTTATTTTACGTTTATTAGTTTCTAAATAATGATTTTTATTGAAACTTGAAATTTTTTGATAAAAATTGTTGTCAAAAAACGTTGTTTACAAAATTAAATTTCATAAAATTATGAGGCTTATGTATACTTTTTGTTCATTTTAATTTTTGAACTAATATGATTCTTAAAACTATAGAATGTAAAGTTTAAATGGGCCTTTCATGTTATATCATTAAATTTAGTAATACTATTTCTCGGGCATTAGGTTTTAACTCTTATAAGAATATACATATTTTTTTCTGTTAATGTACAAATATTTTTCCGATGTGTTTTGGATATTCCTTCTCTAATAAAAAGAGATACCATTTTGTTTTCGGTTGTACAAGAAAGAAGATCAAGCATTTTTCTTTTTTAAATTTAATAAGCCACATTAAAGAAGGAACGTTGCAATGCTACACGCTACATTAACGACGTCTCCAGAGTAACTGAATGACGGTTCATATGGAAATCGCAGGTAAGCGTCTCATACAACAACGCCCCCTATAGTTCGTTGCGATCGCGAATTGTGTTCCTTTTTATTTCCCAAAGATTAAGTAGTTAGTTTCTGAATCCTGGATCATTTAAGTTTGTTTATTAGTTTGTGGTGCGCAAGAGCAATAACGTAAGAAGCATTTAAATTTAGTTTTATAAAAAATAAAAACAACGCGTTGCTAAAACAACTCAATAATTATTGAGTTGTCTTAGCAACGCTTTGTTTTTATTTTATAACTACTATCTTGACGTTCCAGACATTGGGATGTAAAAAGTATTAATGGATTTATATATTTTATATTAACTTGTAAATAACTGTGTATATTAAATGTTGTGATATCTCCAATTTACTTTGTTTTTATCTATCCAAAATCGCACATAGTAGGAAGATAGAAAACCTTCCCTTACAAGTTATTTATGATAATATATCGTCTAAAGTTTAAATGGTTTGCTTACATTTATCCAAAATGTATTTAATATGCGATCTTTCATATATTTTTGGATCTATCAATGTTATTTTTTGTAATTCTTGTGTTAAATTGCAGAAATAATTAGTTTATCTGTTAGAAAGTTTCATGGGAGTATGTTTAAAAATCGTGAACTCCAATTTTTTTTTTAATGTGATTTGTTTTAATTCGCGATCGCAACACTCGAATACGCCATCTGGGGAGAGACCGGTTTCATGCCTTTAGCCCTTCTCCCTTCCCTCTCCTCCTTTTTTTAGTTGTATAGGAATGTACTACGATATTTTCCCTTTTCTTAATATTTTTCCTTTTTATATAATAAAAATATTTCTTAAAATTTCCATGATGCTTTTCCTTAGAACTATGTTTAATCTAGTTTTCAGTTCCATATAGTTTCTCAAGTTAAAAGATTTTAATCTATATGAAAATCCAGAGAGAAACTAACGTACTTCCTTCCTCTATGACTTTCCACACGCTAATGGGGAAAGCATGTGAAGTGTTGCCATAGGAAAAGAGTTCTGCTCTACGCCACCTGCAGCCCATTTCGATCGCCAATTATGAAATTAAAAAAATATTCTAAATATTTTTCATTTCGAAGAATCTCTCAACTAGAAATAAATAGAAAAGGTGATAACAGAATAAATTTAATTATTATGATTATAAGAACATGTTTAAAAATATTTCAGTTCAAAACATGTGTTTTTTTCTATTTTAATTTTGTTGAAAAAAATCTGAAAAGAAATGGGAGAAACCCAGATCAATCAAAAATAAAAAATTTAGTGTCAAATTTGCTTTGAAATCAATTATAAAAAAGATTGACGTAATTGGCATGTAGCAAATACACAATTTTTTATTTAAAATTTTTAACCGGTAATAAAATTTGCAGTGAATTTGTATAAGCATAAAAAAAAGTTTTCGAAAAACAATGTTCATCGCTGCATTCTTTTCTTTACTGATTATCTTATCGTTGAGGTATACATCATTCGTAGCGATACTTTGCCAGATCTTGCAGCTCTTCATTATTGGCGGAAAAGCTTTTGTTCCGAAATGGCTGATAAGTCGACCTTTAGTAAGGCTCCTGGAACTATCCGCCATTTTGGAGCAGACAAGTTCCTTTCAGCCAGGAAGTAGAACTCGCTTATGTGAGGTAAATACTCATTTATTTATAACTTATTAGATTTATGTAGTATATAAACGATATTAAGTTGTTAGAATTTGTTTTTGAATGCTTGTTTTCGTCTACTTTCTTTAAAAAAAAAATTAATAACTTTCGGGTTTACTTGAATTTTACAGTTTTAACTATGTACCAAATATAGGAATTTTCATTAAAAATTGCATTTATTAAGTATATATTTATATAAAATATGACTTTTAAACAGCATTTATTGATTTATTTAACAATTTTAAGTGTTTATGAGCAATGAAACCAATAAATAAAGGCAAGAGATTGGTTGAATAAGTATTCGCCAAACTTATCTCAGAATTGCAAAGTTTTGTATTCACTTTTTCTCTTTGTTAAAAGCAAATATTTATCTATTTTTTTATTTCACTAAGATCAAGTAAGTACTTTTTTAATCCTGTCTCATTTAAGTTTGTTTTTCAGTTATTTATGGTAATATATCGCCAAAAGTTCAAACTATTTGTTTACATTTATCATTAAAAATCTATTCAACATGATCTATTCAATCTATTTAATATGCGATTTTTCAGATATTTTTGGATCTATCAATGTTTCTTTCTTCCTTGAAATTCTTGTGTTAAATTGTTGAAATAATTAGTTTCTGTGTTAGAAAATCTCATGGAAGTATATTTAAAAATTGTAAACTCTAAATTTTTTTAATGTGATTTAATTTAAGTATGAAAATAAAAAAAAGTATTATAAATATTTTTGCAGGTTCATTTTGAAGAATCTAAACTAGAAATAAATAGAAAAGATGGTAACAATAAATTGAGACCTGATGTTATTCCAATAATTTTCAATGCTCCAAATTCCTTAAAAAAGACTGAAAGGAATAGGCTGTCCAAAACCTGGATCAATTTTAAATAAGCTTAAGTCTAATCCAAGTACAAATTTACTAATTCCTCTCCATTTGCTCAGTTGTTTAAAATTTTTTTATTCTTAAAGAATCGAAAATGTATATAAAAGCTATTTCTATCTAGTAATAAATAATATATAGATATATTTTTTAAAAATTGTATTCCTTATATATGTATTACTTATTTAAATATATGTTATGAAAATGTGATTTGAAATAAGATATTTATTCAAATAAATTCTTTAAAAATTTATCATGCGTCGTTTCTTCCCCTCCCCATAAAACTCTAGTTTCTATTTATTCTATTAATTCTATTTATATAATAATAATAATGGCTAAAAATCTTAATTTGTCTTGTCCTTTTATGTTTTAAAGAAAATTCAATGTCTCAATTGAAGAAATTAATTTCAAATTAATTCTTGATTTTGAAACAAAATTTATTACTTCTCATGATTGTAAACATTTACATTTAGAATATTGCATTATAAATTTAATTATTTCGATTGTAAAAACATACTTAAAAATATTTGTGGCCGAAACATGTTTTGTTCTATTTTAATTTTGTTAAAAAAATTTGGAAAAAAATTATAAAAGATCGAGATCTAACCGAAATATAAAATTTTGTGCCAAATTCACTTTGAAATCATTTATAAAAAAGATAGATGTAATTGACATGTAGCACATACACAATTTTTTTATTTAAAACTTTTAACCGGTAATAAAATTTACAATAAATTTGTATTAGCATAAAAAAAGGTTTCCAAAAAACAATGTTAATCGATGCACAGTTTTCTTTACTGATTATCCTATATGTGAGGCTAATGGCTATATCACACGAGAGAAAATATGTGCAACTGCAAGTGTAACTGCAAGTGTAAGTGCAACTGCAAGTGAAATTTCTCCAAAAAACGCTCGTGTGATATAGAAATTACGGTTGCACGAAATATCTGCAACCGTTCAGGCAATTTCTTTCATGAACCAATCAGATCGTTTGCTTTTTATGACGTTTCAATTTTATGTGATGACATATACAAATGTAAATAAAAATGGCGGCGACGTTAGGAAGAGGATGATTGGATGAAATTTTTTTATAGATGAGACGGAACAAGTTTTTAGTTTAATAATAACATTTCCTTTAAAATGAAAGCATTAAAAATACTTTCGCACTATGAGATGACCATCTCAATGCAGTTGATGTACTACCATAACAGGAACCTGCACACGATTTTAGTATTGGTAAGTATAGTACATTATTTTTGCGATAAATTTTCTTTTAAAATATTTATTTATTTTAAGCTAATAAAATTAAAACTTATTATAATTTGTTCCGATCAAAGTTTTAATTACTTTAAATAGAAATAATTTCTATTTTTATATATGTAAAGAATTATACTGGCGAAAAGCTTTACTTTGAAATATTCGCCAAGCAACTCGCCAAACTTGTTTCAGTATTATAACATAAAATATAATAATGATTATATTTCTTTATTTTTAAATTTTAATCTTTGTTTCTGTTGATTGTAAAAGCATGTGTCCGATTATTTGAAAGTTTTATAATTATTAGTGAAGTAATTATTTTATTCTTCCCTAAGAATTCTTTTAATTTTTGAAAATCTCATTTTAAAACAAGTTAGAAAATATGTGTGGTAAATATTTAAATTGTTTCTCACAAAGTTACCCCATTTTCCAGTAATTATTGAAAAGTATTACAAGAAAGGTAGTATATTATATATAAAAAGTAATTATTAAAAATGCAAATTCCCAATCTCCTTGTCTGTTTCTACATTCATCCCTTCTATTTTTTTTTTTTTTTTTGTGTATGATGATTTGCATAATATTTTGTTTATAATTATTCAAAGTTAACTAATGATACTTTACTTTTTATTTATACTTCACATTTATCTCTTGATACTTAGCTTTTCTATAATGACAGTAAGTATGTAAGTGTACCTTACTAATTTTTCAATATACTTACATTTTTAAGAGTCTTCGTTTATAAATACAATTTATTTTTCTTGAAACAAATTTCAATCCAAACATATGAACTACAAAACTAAACACACCTGCCATCTTTCATTAGTGTATAGAATAATCTTAGAACTATAATCAAAATATCTGTCAAGCTTAAAATAAGTTTAAAAGGGATACCTAAGGACTTAAATGATTTCAAATTAATGGCATTTAATCTTCCTTATTCTAATAATGTGTTGGTAAAATTTTATCATGAAAGTGATTTCTTTCTTTTATTTCAGATATTTCGTATAATCCTGTAAGGTTTATCTGGTAAAGAAGGAAAGAGATGTAATACTGTTTTTATGGAAGAAATTAAAAAATAAGAAATAAAAATGAATAATGTTCTAAATGTTTCACTTGACAATAAATGTTTTATTTTTTAAATTGATTCTTGTATTATTTAAAATGCAAAACAAAACACGTAAAGGGCTATAACAAAATAATATGATACATTAAAAGTATGTTCTTAATAAAATATTGTTTTTTTTTATAGTTATAAATAAATTTTAATTTATATACTGTATATTACAATAAATTTGTCCCAAAATAAATCCAATAATTTTTAATTAAATTATCTTATACCAATAATGAATGATATAAATTTTACAATAATAAAATGTAAGTATGACATTGAAAATCCTCTTATATTTAAAAAGCAATTTTACTAAGAAAGTGGAAAAAATAATTTTCATAAAAGTGATAATCCTGATTTCAATGTGTAAATGAATAAAATTGATGATCCCTTCATGTAATGTAAATTAATTTGATGAAAATAAAATTCTGAGACATTGTAGTATAGACAAGTCTGACATTATTTATTATGTATTTTTTAGACTGAATTTAAAAAATAGAATTGATTTGATAGATCTAATAGTTTTGATGTTATAAATATTTTATGAGTGAAAGGCAATTCAAAAATTTATATTTCATACATTAAACCATCATTTCTTCTACAGAATTATTTCAAAGGACTATGTTTTTGAATTAAGCTTAAAAAATAAATTTGAAGAAATGCCTTACTTGATTAGATAGCAATGTCAGTTTCATAAAGTGGTATAAGTCATAAAATTGTCCTTTCTACACATTAAACTTTTTATAAATTTTCGAATTGTTAAACTATTAAATCAGACAGCTTGTTTTTATTCTCATTCGATTTAGTGTTTACATAGATAATGATACCGCACTTGCCTAGCTAGCATGTTACATAGCAAATATATATAAATAAACTATGCTTTTACAGGGTGCGGAGCCAAATCTTTCAACAAAAAATAAGCAACTTTTAAGAACATTTTAGGCACTCAAAAAATATTTTAAAGCTCTAGGTAAATTGACAAAATGCAAAATAATTCTCAGACTTTACATGATCATGATAAAATAACTAGAATTTGACAAAGAACTGTTTTCTTGATTATATTAGCCATTAAAAAATGATCAAGAGATTTTTCGGTTCGATTTCAGAGGGTGGAAAATAAAGCCTGAAATTGAGAATATCTTGCAAAATACAGCATGAGAGAGCAAGAATCTCACCGAACCCAGCTCACTAGACGCACATGCGGACTCGCAAGTATTTCACCAAACCTGTAAAATGATTGGCGTTTTCATACGCTATGGACTGACGGTACGCTGAAATTGATCATGGTTGAATGAATTCTGCTGTTGTTGTTAATTTACGTCGCACTAGAGCTGCACAATGGGCTATTGGCGACGGTCTGGGAAACATCCCGGAGGATGATCCGAAGACATGCCATCACAATTTTGATCCTCTGCGGAGGGGATGGCACCCCCGCATCGGTAGCCCGACGACCTGCGAGCGTAGTTGAGCACTTTGCGGTAGCACAGTTTAACGAGGACCCATACCGCACACCCTCGGTCCCTACGCAGACTGATCCAAGTGGTCACCCACCCGCACACTGACCATAGCCAGTGATGCTTGACTTCGGTGATCTGCTGGGAACCGTGTCTTAACGATCAGTCCAGTGCGGGACGAATGAATTCTGAAAACGTGAAATAGAAAAAAGTGTAAAGTACGTTTTTACATAATATGTGACGAAAATCGACATTCCTTTTCATAAATCTCTTTTTCGAAAAAGGAAAATAAGGCAATTTTTAAAAACACTTATTAAGAAAAGCACCTTTAAGGGCCTTTAAAAAATGAAAATCAAAAATAAGCACCTTTAAGCACTTTTTAAAAACGCTACGCACCATGTTTTATACCTTAGTCACTCAAATCAAGATAAAAAAAATCGTCAAAATTCTAGATAGTATTTAAGTCCATCCCCCTTTCACCCCCTTATCCTTTTAGGGACACAACATGAAATACATTGATATCTTAATATCATTTTATATTATGAGGTAGAAATCATAATCCTTTTTATACTATGCTACTTCACTTAAAAAGCACTTTTTAAAAATGCTACGCACCATGTTTTATACATTAGTCACTCAAATCAACGTAAAAAAATCGTCAAAATTCTAGATAGTATTTAAGTCCATCCCCCTTTCACCCCCTTATCTTTTTAGGGACGCAGCATGAAATTCAATGATATCTTAATATTATCTCATATTATGAGGTAGAAATCATAATCCTTTTTATACTATGCTACTTCACTAATAGGGAAATAAAGTTTTCAGAATTTTAATTTCCTGCTGAAGAAAAGACTTAACACAAATACAAATGCAAAAAATTAAATCAAAATCAATCAATATTCTGCAGCATCTTTACGAACATCGTTGAGAAACTATGATATAATAGAATCATATGATAAAATTAAATATGAGCCAAAAGTAAAGATAAATAACAAAATATGGTAACCCAATTTCATGCAACCGTTCAGGCAATTAAGCAACCCTTTCGGCAACTCCGAACGGAGGAATTTCACTTACAGTTGCACTTACACTTGCAGTTGCACATATTTTTCTCTCGTGTGATAGAGGCATAACGACGTTTGTAGCGATAAGTTGTCAAATCTGGTAGCTCTTCATTATTAAGGAAAAACCTTTTGCTCCGAAATGGATGATAAGTCGGCCTCTCTAATTCAGGGACTCTAGCCTTTAGTGATTTTAGTAACGAAGTGGCGTGACGTCAAGCGCATATTCTGTATTTTTAAATTATTTTTATCATTATTTATGAACTCTGCTTTTACTTCAAATTTAATTCTTACATTTTTGAATTACTTTTCTTGTTGTTCTATTATTTTATTTTTTGTGCTATTGCATCTTAAATTTTGATGCCGCATTTAATCTAAACGAATAATGTATGAATTTTAAATAATTGTAAATAGTAATTATTTGATGAGTTTATTCTTAAAGCCATTAATTTCGCTTCACCATTACTACTCTCAACTCGTGGCGTTAGTTAGTGGTGTAATCCTAATTCTCACGGAATTTTCTTAGTCTTGAGATGACAATCAAAGACTCGCACTCTTTAATTTCTTCATTTAAATAGTAAGTAAATAATATTCGCGCTGATTATTCTAAGATGTATTCTACCAACAGTATGTCATTTCTTGAAGTAAACTGTAAAGATTTTTTTTTCAGATAATGAAATAAATTAAAAGTAAATTAAATTCGAGTCTGCAAACCTAGAGGTCAGGAATTTGATCTCCAGCGCTGATACGGGATCATATATTTCGCATTTCTTCTTTTAAAGCATTATAAACTTGTAAATCATCTATTAAACACTTATTTTACATTTATATAGCTTCTTTTAATTTCAAATTCATTAAATTACATATTGTAATATATACTTTTGATTCAAATTTTGCTAAAAAAATTATAAAAATACTTTTAAATTAAATATATTTATATGTTTATAATTTAGTGCCAATAAATGCATTTTAATTTCGTATAAATAACTGTAGCTTCTCATTTTTAATTTAAGAAAATGAAAAAAATTCTATTCTGTAGTTTTCTTTTCATTATCTTTTCAATTAGAAGAAACTTTACTAAAATTTTTTGGTTCAAAAGAATTTTGATTTTGGCAAAAATTTGTCCAAACCAATTGAAAAGAAAATATCAATTTCTAAACCTGTAACGACTAGGAATTTTAACTATTTAGCTAATTTTAAACTAAATAGTTTCCCAGTAGATTCCCAGTAGAACACTGATTTCAAGCATCACTGGCTGCAGTCAGTAAGCGGGAGGTTTACCACTTTGATCAGCCTGTGTAGGGACCGAGGGTGCACGGTGTCGGTCCTAGTAAAATTGTTCTACCGTAAAGTGATCGACTTCGCACTGGTCGTCGGGCTACCAAAGCAGGGGAGCCACCCAGAATTACAATGGCATGTCTACGGATCATCCTCAGGGTATGTTTCCAAGACCGTCGCAAATTGCCCATTGTGCAGCTCTAGTGCGACGTAAATAAAGTATCTACCTACCTATTCTTAGTACTATATACAAGCACTAAACATCAGCATGACACGAGCAAATCTGTTGTCAACAACCCCCTTCTCCAACTACATATATAGGTACGACAATTTAGATATAAAATTTAGCATCCACCGATAGATTGATTAGTCAGAGGCGACAGGTGCGGAGATGTAGACAATGATTAGAATTTGAAGAAAATGTGAACAGTATAACCGCCAACTTATACACATTTTGCGGCAAATTTTATTTTTACATTTAACGTGACAGTAAATTTTATGCTTCCTATTTGTTTCTTGGATTTCTAGTTAAATATAAATGATTTTAAACCACAGTTACATGTAAATTGATTAACATATATGAAAATACATAAGAATTATACGATGATATATTTGAAACATGAATAAAAGAAAGCAGTTCTGCTTATTGTAATTGCAAATCTACGGTAGAAAAGTAGGCGTAACTTGAATTTTCTCTGCTTCAATGAAACAGAAATTAAGTTTACAATACAGAAACAAACATATTTAAGCTTTGCACGCAATCAAAATAAGTTGTGTATATGAATCAATTGTGTTGTGTATGCGTTGCAAACAATAAAATGTACTATATTTCGAATCGAATTTGCTAGACGCATTATTTTAATTCACACACTAATTTTTAAAAGAGAAAAAAAATCTACCAGTAATATTAAAATTTTAAAAGTATTTAATCAAAATACTTGACAAAAATAAGAAGAAAGCCTGCGATAATAATACTAATATAAAATTATTCAATGAAAATATCCCCATCGTTAACAGCTCCAAATACTTAGGAGTTACTTTGACTAACACGTTTAACTGGAATATCCATATCAACGATATCATCAAAAAAGCAAATGCTGCTCATCATTCCCTTAGACCAATTTTATCATCTAATTCAAAAATGGGCTTAACAACTAAAAGAACAATCTATTTAATGTGCATCAGACCCATATTAACTTAAGCCTTCCCAGCATGGGAAACTCTTACTAAAACTCAAATCAAAAAGCTCAACACCTTCCAAAATAAAATACTTAGATATATAACAGGTGCGCCCTGGTACGTTAGTAACAAAACTATTTACGAAGACTTAAAAATTGATCAATTAGAAGATTATCTCCAACGGCTAAACGCATCCTTTTTCAAAGATGCTACAAAATGTTCTGCATGCAACTTTAACAATATTTTCGATTTCCAACTTATAAATGATAACGCGAAATTTAGCCCCGCTACCGCATTTTTCATTAGTGACGGAATATTATCTAAATATTTTAACTAAAGTAAACCACACTTTATTACTCAAGAAGAACTGCATCACTCTGACCTGAAAAGCCCTTCGGGGGGTGGGGGGGGGGTAGGCGAGGGAGTGATGCAGGGATTCAAGAGTAGCGCTCCTCAGCATCCCTTCGCTCTTCGAGCATCAGCCCATTTTCGTTGTATATATGTACATAACTTCTTAATCTGTAAATATTTTATAATTCTCAACGTGTTTATACTATCATTATTCTTTTTTTTTTTATCGTGTATTTTTCGTTATTTAACCCAGACTGCGTTTATTTTAACGCCTTTTTTTTCGTTTTATTACAATGTTATTATTTATTATATGTACTACGCTTGCGTATTTATCTAGCCCCCCCTCTTCCCTTATGTTAATTAGTAGTTAGCCCTTTGGCCCTGGGAACTCTGAAAATCCAAGTTTAAATCGGTAAAAATAAAAACATTTGCAAAAAATCCAGTAAAATTTTTAAATATGCAGCAGGCGGGCGGTGAAACTCTGCCCCTGCATGCAATTTAAGAAAAGGAAGCTTCTATGTGTATATAGGATAGGCTGGGCAGTGCACTCACCATTTTAAATGACTTATACCATCGTGATATTTAAATAAGTTATCGTTAATCGGAATAAAATTTAAAAGAAAATATAACAAACAAGACAAATTTGAGAACACTGAACAGTGGGTAAATTTTTACAAGATAAATTAAGAAAAATAATATTCAATAATTATAATTAAGTCATTTTCTAAAAAAAAATTGGAAATTTGGAGGATTTTTTGAAGAAAATCTAAAAATAGGATTTTAGATTTAATTAAAAAAAAGTTTATTGCAGGTCTTTAACAATGAAGATTTCTTTGGTTTGCTTCATAAGTTAAACTCAAGGAACAACATACTCGTATATGGAATTTTAGCGCAAGGTAACATCTAAAACCCTGTGTCGTGTTTATTTGTTTATAGTTACGTTTTTGTAACATTTCTATGAGACTAAATATTTTAAAGTGAACTGTGATTGAAACAAAAAAACAAAAGTTATTTTTCTTAACAGTAAAATTAATGGAGAAATTAGTTTATGGTAAATTTTTACTATAATGCCTTGGAGCGTTGGCCTGTTTGATCAATAGCAGCATGCCAAATGAAGCATATCAGTAGTTATGTATTGTTAAATCTTTATTTTGTTAAATTGAGCTTCTTTAAAAATGTGTTTCGCTTAATTTAACAACGTAAAGTCATCGCAAAGGTCAGTAAATAATAATAAATTAAAAAATTGGATTATTTTGGCTTGTAATTAATCATCATAAATTATTTAAATAATTGCATTATTATTTAATAAATTGAATTATTATTAATTATACGTTTTAAATTATGCGATTTATTATACGATTAATTATACGATTTATTATACGATTAATTATACGATTCATATCATGAATTATACGTTTGTAAGTAAAGTTAGTTTTAATCAAATTTTAAAAATAGTTTTATTTACTGTTGCGAAAAAAACCCGTAATGAATTAATGCTATCAAACTATAACAATGTATAATCAAGATTTAAAATTATCATTACTGTGTAGTATACTCATAATTATAATATATAAACATCGCTATAATTAAATTATGCATTATTTTTACTTTCAATTAAAAAAGTCTGAGAAAATATTTAAAAATGCATAAAATAGAAGGGGGGGGACGCAATATTATATGCAAGCGTAACATTCTCTTCATACTGAAAGATAAATTTAACGAACAGTATTTTCCTTTCATTCAGAATTCTTAATTTTTTTTCATAAAAAAACTGTTAGCATACTTTGAAAGATAGCAATCAAATTTTTAAATGGTGCAAGTTTTGTTTCCATACAAAACTTGCACTAATTGAATAATTAGATCTACCTGATTATCAGCGAGTGATTAAATATTGATTTTATTAAAAGAATTAATAATTTAATAATCAGTATTTCCTAATAAATATAGAATAATGTTTTCTCAGTAAGCGTATTGTTTTAAAAAGGCCACTAAAATCAAGTTTTAATTTTATCTCACTCGGAATTTTTTATTGTAATTAAATATTCCTATTAACGAGTGAAAACCAATCACTTTGTTAAAGCACATTAATAGGAAATAAAAGGAAATAATAAAATATTACTTTTTAAGGGATGAAATCGTACCAAATATTGTTTAATATATTGAAAGCTAACCCCTAGTAGGTTTATCTGCCCAAAATATAGTAACGTACATAAAGAACAAGTTAATAATTTATATCATTGTAAGGGCATATAATCTAAAAACTAAAAAAAATCCTAAAATATTATTTTTTAAATGGTAAAATTTTTACTAAATGTCGTCCTACATATTGAATGCTGAGACTTAAGAGATTATATAAATAGGTCAAAACATATTAATACATAATTAAAGTTAAAATTTTAAAATGTAAATACATATATAAGTTAAATATATAAGTGCATAATTAAGTAAAAATAAGTAATACAGTGGTATGAAATCAAAATATATAAAAACGTAAATTAAAATATGTAAATATTAAACAATTCATTTCTTTTATGATTTCGACAATTTATTCAGATCTTTTTTAATGATTACAGTTTATTGAAATTCCTTAGTATTTTATTTGTGTTTAAAGAATTCCATAATGCTTGTCCTCATTCAGTATATCTCTTATTGTGCAACAAAACTGCAAACGATTGCGAATGCTCAATTAGAATTTATTACTGAGAAAAAGTAAACAATTTTATTCACAATTAGCTTCGTTAATTTGAAGCTTTTTAAACCTTATAATCACGAATAAAACGATGTCAAAAGAATTGTAAAATATTGTTAATAAGAGATGTATAAGGCTAAGTTCAAGGTGTTTGTTTTATTTTATTTATTTTTTTCCATAATTCTTCGTGAAAAGTTGCGCATAATTATGTGTTTCGGTTCACTACCTCCAATACCAAGATTAGGGATATTCCTTTTCGTTAGATACTTCCTTGTGATTTCTACACAGCAAGCACGGGAGTAACTAACTCGCTGTCGTGAATGCAATCTTCGAAATCAGGGTAATTTACTCACCAGCTGTGTTTTCCTCAAGTTATCAGGCTTATCGAGATAAGGTTTATCGAATTTTCTCCGACAATTGTTTCATCTCAATGACTGCACTTGGTTTGTAACTGTGGTCGCAAGAAGACATTTGGGTGACTGTTAAAAATGACAGTCAACGAAATTCAGTCGGAAGATTGGTCTGATGTTTTGCTGGATTTATTGAAATTTACTTTTAATTTTATATATATCACAATTAGGGAATGGGTGCTGAGTGTTTGGCCGAAAGATCGAAAAGATATTATAGATGAAGTAGTGCTTATCACAGGTGGTGGGCACGGTATGGGCCGTCAAGTGGCCATTAATCTAGCTAAATTAGGTGCTAAAATAGTTTTATGGGACATTAATGAGGTATGTATTAAGCTTTCAAAAATATTATTTATTTATTTATTAATTATTAATGTACTTATATTTAACGAATATTTTAAATATAGAATTAATCATATGAAAGTTTTTCTTCCTTTACGAATTTCATATAATTTTTTTAATTTGGTTGTTATTTTTTCGACAATATTAGATTGTATGATTTTAAGATATTTTTAAAAAATAAATATTATGGTTCTTAATCTTTTAAAAAAAAATAAAATGGGCAAGACTTTTGAAAATATATCGATCGAAATTGCTTTATATACAAACTGCTTAAGAATTTTTTTTTGTCTGAAAATTTTTAAGAAATTATGTAAACTTAATATTTTTTAAAGAAATCATAATCCAAAATCAAGTTTCTAGTGCTTAGTGAGTTAGATTGAAATATGTAATTTTGCTTGTGCTTTTATATTTCACATGAATTAGTTTATAAAATTGTGAACATTTTACTGCATTTACTAATTTAATATAAAAAAGAGCCTTTTTAATACGTTGGATCACACAATTATTAAGTGTTTCATAAATATTTTAAAATTTTAACGAAACATGAGACATAATTACTTGATTTAAATCAATCACTTCCTCTTTCATTGAAGGAATGTTAAAAAAATAATATTTTTAAAATTTAAGTAAAAATAACACAATAATCTATATAATTTTCTGAGATATAAAAGAGCATGTTTTACATTATTTGATACTGGTTTAATGGTTCTCATCGTGATTCTCTAACAAATGAATCTAACTCAATCAATGGATTTCATGAATAAATTGCTATGCGAAGCTATTTTATGATTTGTTTTTATCTTTATACGTAAATTTATTAATAAGGAAATTTTGAGTGCTTAGAAAAATGATGAATTTCTGTATGAGAATGAAAACTTAAGGAAGCTTAACTTTTTTCTAAACCTAAGTTTCATTAAACTAAGTTAACTAAACGTTATTTGAAATCTAAAATTAAATTCATTTTTCGGTATTTAATCTTCAAAATTCAGAAAGATGCGAAAAGGGCATGTGTATAAAAATAAAATTTTTGTAAGATTAAGTTTCATTTCAAAGCTATGTTTACATACGTCATGAATTCAACTCTGTCTTTTCAATATCCTTATAAATATGACATATGTGTTTCTTTATTTTCATTAAACCTGATGTTGGCTCATACAAGTAAGTAACTAGACAAATTGGTCAATATAGGGTGAATGCTCTTGATTGAGAAAGGCGGAAGGTATAAAAATAATTGACAACATTCACCAATTTAATTTAATTGCTTGAAAGAACCTGATATATGTGCTTTCCCGAGAGCAATATTGTATTAAATTGGGGGAAAACACGAGATCTTCTCCATTGTTATTTTCAAAGCCAAATTGTAATTTTTATACATTTTTATTGCTGAAATAAGAATAACAGTCGGGATGCAATTGTTTTTTATTTGGTTCTCTCTGCTTTCTTTATTTTCGTATATTAATTTTAATGCTTCATGTGAAATAATTTTAAAGATGTTCAGTTAAATATTCCTCTCTTTCAAATAAATAATCCGAAAAAACTGAAGTGGAAAGACATTGCTTATTTAACTACTTCATTTGTTTCAAAAACATGCAAATATGAAATAACAGTCAAAATGTTTCAAGCTTTCAAAAATAGGTGACCATTTTCAAGACTTACCAGAAAAATCAAATAATTAAAAGTTGAAGAAAATAAAAAAAACTGTAAAATTTTCTATGTTTTTTTAATCTGGCATTGTGATATCAAAACCTTATGGCATAAAAACAGCTTTCCATGTTATTGGCACATTCTTATTGGCTAGAAATTTAAATGGAATGATCCAGTTTTACCTCATGAAGATTCAAAGTTTTGGTGGTAATCAGTATATAATTTAATGAATAAAGAACCCGTCTAAAATATTTCTCTATCTATTTTATTTAAAGGTATTTACCAGTAATATTCATTTATCATTTTTCTTAAATATTAACAAAATGTCTTTACACGAAATTATAATAATTATATATTTTATAAACAAAATGTGTTTTTTTTCAAATGCTGACTTTAAAGAAAAAAAAATAATGATAAAGGTACTGTTTACCAAAAAATTATTTCATTATCTCAAATTTAAAGGTATTTACATGTAAGATTCATTTATAATTTTTTTTAAAAATTAAAAAAATGCTCGCACCCAAAATTGTAATAATTTCCTACTTTGTAAACAAAATGATCTCTTTTTTCAAAAAAAAAAAATTAATATTTAAGAGAATGATAAATATCATAAAAATACTGTTTACATGCAAAATATTTATTTATCTCTAATTTAAAGATATTTATCTATGCTAATTATTTACCATTTCTTCTCAAAATACTCGCCTATTATAGGATTTGAATATTGATGTACACAATCCAGAAGATAAGGCAACTTCTTGATCAGTACTCCTGAGTCACTTATTTGTTGCGGGAGCTTGGAGGACTTTGCGACCCCAAAAGATTTAATCTACACCAGTCACCATTTTATGCATGGGGATTCATCGACTGACTGGATCTGATCTCCCGTTCTCTCGAACATTTATAATTTTTTTCCCATTCGAACATTGCGAACATTTACCAAACATTTGCCAATTTATTCTTTTATCCTGCAATTTTAATAAATCAGGATTAATTTAGTTGAGCCACCTTAATCCATTTTATCGCCTAAGAAATTTAAATCGTGGAAATATAAACGTATTATTTTTCATTTATTTTTCTTCCACTAAATTCATAATTAAAAAAAATATTTTTTTATTCAATGCATCAAATATTTTATGACAAACAAATTTTGCTTTAACCTATAGAAAAAAAAATTAGTTTAGTGAGTATCGAGCAATCCCACGTAACCTTGAAAATCAAAGTAGGGAATACCGAACAGTGACATTTTACCTTAAAACACAGTTGTGCTGGAAACAGGGGAAAAAGTATATCAGGCTCTGACTTTGTAATTTTAAAAATACTTATGCGTGGAACACATTAAGGAACACCAATCAAATGTCACCCCAATGGCCTTAAAAATTCATACCTGTAAGGAATTCCAAGCAAGTGTACATCGGACAAACATTCCTGCATTATTATGATCCAAATTAATCCTATTATTATTAATTAAAAATGGCTATTATTAATAGGTACTGGTTATTTTTAACTGAATTAAAAACCAAAAATAATCACAATTTAATTGTTCAGCGTCTTTTAATGGGTTGTTAATTGATGTCTCTTAATCGTTAATGGCTTTTAAGTTTAAAAAAATATTACAAGATAGATACAAAACATTTTCGAACAAGAACTGCTCTCAATCTCACTTATATGTAAAATCACTTCTTATTTCTTTCTTTCGATTAAGTAAGTAATTTTTTTTTCTTTTTTTTAATTTCTTGATTATTTTTCGAATACAGCAGGTAATCGTCCATTTCGTTACCATAAACATATTGACAAAATGTTCTTACATAAAACTACAATAATTGTATATTTTATAGACAAAATTCTCATTATTTTTGTGGAAAAGGGGGGAAATAGCGTTTAAGGGGAAAAATGAATGAGAAACAATTGCAGGGGTTGGCGAGCGAAACGAGCAGAGACTGGATTCTTCAAGTCATTTATGTTCTTATAAAAATTTGAGCAACTGCAAAAAATTGCTGAATATTTATAAATCGCATGTAGATAATAGTGACTAAAAGGGCGAAAAAAGTTTTAATTAAAAAAATTCTTGTTCTTAGTTCGAATTCCAATCTGAAACCTCAACGAATTCAGTAAACGCTTGCATTTGCAAACAAGGGCGGTACTTGAAACTTAGCACCAAAAAAAAGCTGGAAGTGGCAACAATTTGAGAAATAATTTACAAAACTTGGGGAAGAACCATTTTTGTTGATTTTTGCAGATTATGACTAGGATTGGACTATGTAGCGCTAAGTAATGTGAAAAAATGTATTTTGAGTTTCGGGACCCTTGCAAATTTTGAACAACTTTAAGCAGAGTTTTTTTTTTCCTTTTCAAAAAAGACATTTTATTATTGGGGTCCTTGTAGTTTTCGGGGCCTTATCTGGCATATACGTAAATCTGCAATTGAATACTAAAAATAACTGCTCATGTACCTCTGTTAAGTTAGTAGTACTGTAGAAATTGTACAAAAATCATCAAACTAGTTAATAAAATTACAAAATGTTGAATGATTTTGATTTTCAAAGCAAGGAATTCAACCACAGTTTATGCTTAGTTTCTCACCCAATTACTGTAGTGTTATTTCGTCACGGCAAACCAAGTATTAGAAGGGGGATAAGGGGTATCAAATTTCTAAATAGATACCCCATATACCCCAGTTTGTCTTAAAATTAATTCTTAATTTGATTATATGAATCTTCTTCTTGAAAACTTAATATGATTTAATTTTTTTCCATAGTATAATAATAATAATAATAATAAATTTTGCTTTTTGCTAGAATAGTAAACAGCATTAATTAATTACCATTTTTCTGAGCTCAATGAAGTATATAAATAAACATTAAATTTTGGATTTGTTATTTAAAAGGAAAAACTATATAATATTTGATAAGAAAATACGAAAAAGTATTTTTCAATTTAAAAGTTTATGGATTGACTTAAAGTGTAAAATTTTTAGTAAATATTTCTGTATATAAAATTATCATTATATCATGTGATCTTTATGTATTGAATATTGTTTCAAAATTTTAAATTTACTAATATTATAGCGTGTGCGTAGAAAATGCTTTTTTTAACTGGTGAACAAAAAGCAATTATTAAAAAATACTTGGTAATATGTCACCTGAGTATTAAAAAAGCTGCGCAATTCAATATTTTTAATTATGATAATTTTAAATATCACAGAGGCAAATATATAAAGTTAGACTTAAACAAACCACTGGGCTAAGGTTAATATCATTTTATTTTATTTTTAAAACCCGCGTTGAAGAGCCGATCCAATTTTCTACTAATGTTCTATTAATGTTTGACTACTAATGTTCAGCACCGTAGCCTTGTAATTTTGAATCCAATCCAGAAGACAAGCGAACTCCTCGATCAAGCATTGGGACAAAATAGTCTTCGTTTAAAAAGTCCTCCACGAAGGCTAGTTTGTCTCAATGTTTTATCTAGGATATCCCTTGTCTTCTGGACTGGGTTCAAATTACAAGGCTACGGAGTTGAACATTGATAGTTGTAAACTCAGAATTCGGTCGGTTTTTCAACGCAGGTTATGTATATAAAAAATATTCATAGAACAAAAGACACGGTTAGTTTTATCTTTCCTTTATATATGTCTAGTAAACTAGCCTGAAATAGGAAACATTTTATTAAAATATAGTAACAATATTACAAAGCTTTACCTCAGCAATGTTCGAAAATCCACTTTTTATTTTGGAAATCGCGCAAAATGCGTGTTTATGAGGACCCTATACAATAGGAGAAATCTCATTGCAAATTCTGTTTCACCTCCATAGTTAATTTAAATTAAAAAATTAGGGGGTAGAGCTAAATCTAGAGTAAGCCACAAAGTTTCAATTGCTGAAAAAAAACTTTTAAAATATCCAAATTTAAAAAAAATTATTCGAAGTGAGCTTGCCCATTGCGTAGTCTCACGTTATCTTCTCATAACTTGTTTTAATATTTTGAAAATTTCTTTTCAGTATCTGAAACTTCATGGACTGAAACATCTTCCTATATTTTACTTTTGTCTGTACAAAACTTTATCTATATTTTAAATTATTCCTGAAGGTGAAAGAAAACTTACGATGAAAAGCGTAGTATAGCATCCTTTTAAGAAAATGGATATAACTAGAAATTCGTCTTTTTATAAAATGGGCATAGCTCAAAACGCGTGTTTAAGAAAACTGCATCCATTTCCTTAAATGCGCATTTTGAATTGGGCAAAATAAAAAGCTCACCAGCAAGATGCTAAAGTGTTAACACCTAGATGTAGTTTTGTAGGGTTAAAATATTATATAATATGCAATTGTTCAAGTTATAAATTGAAAGAAAAAAATCATTTGTAATAAAACTCAAAATAAATAAATAATGATAATAATGCATGAAAAATAGCCAGAAATAAATAAATAACTAGTCCTTCACATTTAATATTACTGTAATCACATATTACGTCCTCTTTGTGTACAATGCGCTTTAAAATCCATTTATCACTTTGAAAAAAGTATGCTAGGCCAACACAATAACGTTGTGCATCTTAATAAATGCGTCAAATAATCTTCTGCCGTTATGATTTTTTATTTTTATTTTGTTGTCAGAAAGTTCCATCAGCGAGGGGGGGGGGAAAGAAGTAGGTAAATTTCACTATCGATAAGCCTCTATTTGACCCGACAATTTGACCCGAATACTTTTGACTACAAACGATATTTTTAGGGAATTCATAGTACATCCTGACCTAGAATACAACGAACACAGACCTTGACATTTATTCTTTGGCCTCGCTCTGCGCGAGTTATCCCCGACTTCACAAACAATTTGCGACTAGGTCGACCTTCTCAGCTCCCTTATTTTTATGATTCACCTTCAAATTATATCTTTCGACCTTCGTTGAACTTCAGGGGTGGGAACTGGCCATGATTTTTTAAATATTACGATATTTTATTTTCTTAACCCCTTATAAGAACTCGTCTCATCACTTTTTTGTTGTACCAATGTCAGAAGATGAGTTATTTAAGTAGAGACAGGTGGTTTCTAATGTTTTTTTTATTATCTAGAGATTTCGAGACATGGTTAGTTGTAATTTAGAACAATAAATTTACTATTGCCGTTTAGTCTTTCTTTACTTTTTATGTAATATAAAGCCCTGTAATATTGGAATTTTCTTATTCTCAACCTGTAGGCATAAATTTGAAATCAGACCCCGATTTGTATAATTTTTTTTTTCATTCGCAACTGAGTTAAATTGTGAAGATGAAAATAATTTTCTTATCCAGTTTATTTCAGGTCATTTTCAATATTTTTTTTTCGATGCAAAATTTTTATTTTGAATTATGATTTAAATCTTTAAGATCTGAGATGAATTTTTTGCTTCTGAAAATATAAAACAATTCTTTGAATTTACAATTAATATTAAGACCTTTTGTGACTTTTATCAACAAACACCAATAAAAACCTTAATTCAATAAAGTTTTGGTTATTTTTACAGTAAATATTCAAAGGCATTCTTAAAATGTCTACAATAATTTTTTTTTTATTCAAATCAACTAAAGCACCTTTTTTAGTTATAAAATAAAGGTGAAATTTTGTAATGCAACATTAAAAATGTATTTAAGCAAATTAAAAGAGTTTTTTATTTAGTAACGACCTATTAAAATTTTAAATTAATAAGTATTTATTAAGTTAGATGCAATAAAATAATTAGAATTCATGTTATTCTGATGAAAAGTATCAAAAGATATATATCAAACATTTTAGGCATAATTACTTAGTTTTTGAAAGACTAGTATGCAAATAGATCGAATCAGCTTCAATTTTAAGTCCTAAAACGGTGTCTCAAAAATGACGGATGATTTGAAATATCTATTTAAAGAAAACTGAAGGTAGAAGTGTACGGTCTGCTGCATTCTAGCCAGAAAGCCAGTTATTCTTTTCGAATGCATGTCGGACCATTTCAACTGAATTATTTGGTGGATGAACTAAATTATTTGGTGTTAACTAATATAAAAAATGGATGAGAATAAATTGTATGTATTTATTTAAACCTGTTATGGTGAGTTTATGTACATAGTGATTCATGCAGGTAGGTTACTGCTGTCAAGTTAAAAGGTAACAATTATTATTGAAAAAACAAAGGGACGAACTGGTTGGCATTCTCTGGGGAATATAGTAGCGTACTCAAAGGATTTACTTTCAATTTTGAATGATGTTCCGTAAGAAGATATTACATATTTTGCTTCCTAATGAGATGACCGAGGTTCGAATCTCAGCGGTGACTGGTTGATACGAATTCTGCTTCCGGGTTACACCAATCACACTGATGACTTAAAATTTCCTCAGTGGCAGACGGATCATGGGTTAGAATTTCCTTGCCGCGGGGCTAACCGTGAGAGGTTTTCGTTGCTTTCCTCTACATCAGTGTTTCTTAAAGTGTGGTACGCGTACCCCCAGGTGTACGGGAACAGTTTAGTGGGTGTACGCGTTCTTATGCAAAATATCTTGCAACAAACGAAAATTTCAAGAAATTTAATTTAAAAACAATGCTAGCCAGAAAAATTTACGATTACGTATTTTTCTATTGGCTATTTTTTTGCAGAGTTTACAGTTAATAATTAGTGGTGTTAACAGCCAGTTGTGATTTTTAACGTTTGGGCAATTTTTTTATAGTAAAAAATACATTCGTTTTTTTGTTAGTGGTACACAGCGTTACGAAAAATTTAGAAAGGGTACACAAAAGTCATAAGTTTGGGAACACTGCTCTACATGTAACGCAAAATGTTAGTTATTTCCATAAAAAAGTTTTCCAAGAAGGCTAGTTTGTCCCAATGCTTGATCCATAAGTTCCTTTGTCTTCTGGATTGGGTTCAAAATTACTAGGCTACGGAGTTGAACATTGTTTGTTTTAAATTGAAAAAAAAACTGCTATTCAGCTCCGTGTATATAAAAAATTATTTTAATTAGTTGGCTTAAATAAGTTTTTGCGTATCAATAATTTTTTTGTTTAGTTGTTGTTTTTATCTTAATAAAATTTTAAACTTTTTATCATCTTAGCCTGGTAGTGTTTTAGTGATATTATATTGTATCCCAAACAGTACTAGAGTATTTCCAACCAAGTATGAAATTTTTTATTTTAAAAAAGTGACCACCTGAAAAAAGGATAAACTATACTAAACAAGGTAACACAGCCTAATGAGGAACAATTATTTGGAAAAATATATGAAAATAACTAAAATAATTGCTGTTGAGAAAATAATTATCTTTTCTGAAAGTGCCGAGCGAGTTTTGATATGTGTTTGTAACTTTGAACTATTTATGAGTTTAGCTTTATTGCAGTGAATTGAATTTATTTGAAACGTGTTTCAACAGTAGGCTTTTTACTAAAAAGAAGTAAATATTCAAAATAAAGTCGAACTGAAAATGAAGTAGTAAAAATTCAATGTCAACGATATCTTGTTTCTAGCTTGAATATTCTTAAGAAGAATTTCACTACTTTCATTATTACATATCATGCATTGTTGGTTTTGTTATGCATGACCCGTTTTTTGCGTTCTACTGAGCATTGTTTCCAGATTTAGCTTTTTTGTTCTTTTGCTTTTGTTCAATTATACGTAGCCATTTTTATACTCATCTGATAAACATTGAACGTGTCAGTGGAAAAATATTTACATCTTTTTCAAGGTTATCCAAAATAGTGCTATTTGAAAACATTTAGCAAAAACTATTGATTGAGGTAACTTGTTTGAGTGGCACGTAATTTTCATGACTATCTTATTTCTTAGCCCATAGCCATCAATTAAGGTTTTTTAAATTTATCCATATCTGAAGTAATTTCCTTAATAATTTCGAGCTTTTTGATTAAAATATCTTGTGATTTCAAAAATACATTATTTTATCGAACTCTTTTATTTTAATTTGTTGTTTACAGGAAAAAGTAAATACCATACCATAAAAAGAAATAATTATTTACCAATTCGATATCGATAATTTATTTTAAATTTTAAGAAAATTTAATTCTCAATATTTGAGAAAATTACCGCAGCATAGTGGTTTAAGATATGGTCCTACAACAGTTTCATTATGTATAGTGTCTAACTACTATTTGACGCAAGCTTAGAACATATGTGTTTAACTTGTTGCAGCTGTTGTTCACCATTCAACTTTTAGTTAATATAAAAACTATCTAAAAACAATTTGAACTGTGCACGTTTATGTTAAATAAAGAGAAGTGATTTAACAAACATCCGTAACACTATTTTATATATTTTTCATATCTGTTATTATAATCCTGCCATTTATTATTATCCCTCTATATATTTATTTACACATTTATATTATAACTTTTTATTGTATTAATGTTAACGTTTACTGCAATACGGGACACTTTCATATACCTTGAAGTTCACGTTGAACCTTGAAGTTCACGTTGTTAGGTTCTGCATAAGTTCTGTAAGTTTTTATGCAGCAATCGAACATGCACTGCAAAAGCTTTTGGTGTTGAGGTAAATTAAATTTTTTCTCAACGTCAGTATCCACATTTTTTGGTTTATTTTTTCACCATTGTAGTTTTATTTGCTTATGTATTCATGTTTTTTTGTTTGTTTACTGACTGCACATACTTTCATGCTCATTAGAATAAATTTATAGCTTAATTGCAAAATTATTTCGTCAAAAAACAAACACATTTTCAGGGATATATATGCATCAATACTTTCATACAATTACTATTTTGCCAATTTAATATATTTTTTTTTGCGCGAAAACTACAGTTCTGTACTTAGAAATGTATTTAGTTTATCTCAACACCAATAAATAGTTAAAACTATTTTACACTGCATGTAGCGTGAACGTGCGGAATACTAGGTGAAAAAACAAAACTACTTCGATAATGAGGTTTTACATTTTATCGTTGTATTCCACGCTTTCACTTACTCAGGCTTTCTGCGGCGAAGTTCTTACATAACAGTCTTGAGTTATCCACGAAGTTTTTGCAGAACCAATGTAACGTGATCGCGCGGAATACTACGTCAATGAGAAAAACGTCAATTAAAAGGTTTTGTATTTTTTCGTAGCATTCTGCGCGTTAATCAACAATCATAACAATCTCAGTTATCCACTAAGTTCATGCAGAACGTAATAACGTGACTTATCGTGATAGTAACATATCTCTAATGAGGCACTTAAATTCCTTTACAGAAAAGTGTAAGAAATGTTTGCGAAGAAATAACGAAAATGGGTGGAAAAGCATATTGGTACATTTGTGATGTAACATCTGAAAGTGATGTGAAGAGAACAGCAGAAGCTGTTGAAAATGATGTTGGAGCTGTTACGATTTTAATAAACAATGCTGGAATTATGCAAAATCGACCAATGATGGAGCTGGACTCAGTAAGGATAAAGCAAACCATGGAGATCAATGTCTTATCTCATTTTTGGGTAAGTTAAATTGATATTTGATTCAGTTTGAAAATTTCAGTAAACATAGCAAGTTTTCAAAGAAAAAAAAAGGATCCACTATAAATAACTTTTGATCTAATGGATGGTGTTTCTACACTAGGAAGTGCTGCTGCATTTTCTTAACTGCTCATATTGTTACTATATCAGTTATATTTTGAGACCATTTATCTCATCGTATGAGTGTTCACTGTGTTGAGTGTTCACTGTACTGAGTGTTCACTGTTCACTGTGTTGAGTGTGATCTCTGTTTTGAATTATAATTCGCAAAATAAATTTAGTCTCGCTCATCAAACAAAATGCTTACACTTTATCTATAAATGTAACACTATACGTCTGCACGGTGCACTCTGCTTGAAATAAGAGTAAATTGTAATAAACAAGCCAAAAGATGTCCAAATCAGGACTGCCATAAAAGCGATGAAAAGCCTTATAAATATGACAACCATGTCGCCTTTTTTTAAACAATATATCTATAAATAGCTAAGACAAATTTTCGCTACAAACTCGCCGGCATTACTTAATAATATTAATATCTCATGAAATGCAACAGAATTGATCCCAGAAATTATGTAATTCCTTTATTGAAAACAAAATTATCCGTTTGAAAATACCGGTAAATTTTCTGACCTATGACAAAGGACTCGAGATTTGTTTTTGCTTACATTTGTATTGAAAATATTACCCATATTTTCGTCGCAGCTCTTTTTAAATTTCTATTTTTAATTGGACAATCATAACCTTTAATTAGGAATTTCTTATTAAAGTTTTTGAAATCAAAGACTGTTAAGCTTTAGGATCCATTTTCTTTCTCGCGTTAACAAAAAACTTAACTTCCTTAACTTATGAATGCTCAAAATATTCTTGTTTGTATCAATCAAAATATTATTGCCATCTTTTATAGGAATATTGTCGCTACAGTATTTCTACAAAAGTGTGGATTTATAAAAAAACTAAATCAAATAAATAAAGCACTTTTTGATTTTGGTTATATAATTTAAATTTATAGCGTTAGAGTGATTAATAATAAACTATTGATACATCTTATATACAGCTTTAGAATTAACTTTTATAATTTAGTAAATAAAAATATCAATGTTGGATTATGAAACATTTATAACTGATTACAAAACTATAACTAGAATTAAACGAAAGACTAATGAGATGTCTGATTATCATAATATTTATGTAAAATTGTTTAAAAAGTTAATACTTATAGCCGTTCTTTGATAATTATCAATTTGATAATTCTCAAGGACTTACTCTTCTTTATAGAATATATATTTGATTATTATAAATAGCAAAGTAATTAAGTCCAGCTGCAGTTCAATCATTTGGAATCATTTGTTTAGATCTATGTGGTTCTATCTTTAGTAACCTGAGGAAAAATCAAACTTTAGTTTAGGAACGAGCGAGGCAGAAGTGCTTAAAGAAAAAAAACCAGCTATATTTTACAGTTGAAAAGTCAGTATGATGCTTAGCCCTGATTTCTTCATACAAGGAAGTTTAAAGCTTTAAAAGGTTTAAAGTTTAAACCTTTTAAAGCTTTAAACTTCATGTCAATGAAGTTTAAAACTTTAAAAGGTTTGAGTGACCAACATTAAATTACAAACGGAAAATAATGTTTTTGAACACCCTACGCCAAAAAAATATAACAATAAATTTGAAACATGTGACAGTTATTTAAATCTTATGTGAAGCAATTGCACAAAATTTCGTAATCCTAGCTTAAATATTTATGGGTATATGAACATTTTTATGCAGAAAACTATTTTTTTGTCATAACTTTAAAAAAAAAATCAGTAAAATTAAACAGAATTTTCAGCGCAATTTAAAATTAATTGCAAATATTTTGTTTTAAACTTAGAAAAAAAATATAGAAAACTGTGCAATATATAAGTTACTAAAGTAGTAATTTTATACTATGCATGGGCTGAAAAAAAAGTATTACTTTGTCATAATTTTGTAATGAATCGTATTTGGCAAATATTGAAAATAGTTCAATTAGGAAGAAGCCTATATAAAACGAACACCGGTGTCCGATCAGCTGCTAAGGGTTAATTTTATCAAAACTATTACCTAAGTACTGAGCTTTTTAGTGTTACCATAAAGCCAGAAATAGGGTAAGTTCTTTGTTATTTCAACATCAACAGCTAGATTTTCCTTGGAGAAGCATAAAATTTCTAGAGCATAGTTAAGAAATCACTGTATTACATGCAATAAACCCTTTAAAAATTCACATTTCCTTTCCGTATTGTTATATTTCGATTCAAATTAGAATTTTTTTTATAGAGTTATGGTCTTCAATAAGGAAGAAAAAGCTTTAGTTTGCCAAATAAATGATTAGTAACATAGCATTCAAACACTCCTCATTAAATTTTATTTGTCTTTCTGTTGAACGATGTCATTTTACAACATAAAAAATTATCCTTATTATGTTTTAAGAAATATTGGCTTAAAATTAAACGATCTTTCATGATTTCCTTTAAAACTGAGCAATAAAAATAATCTGTACAAATTTCTGCTCCAGTTAGGGTAAATTTTATGTAAAGAGACTTTGTGACAAGCAGTTAGATAGGAATTTCTCTTTGGTTATGAAATTAAATTTTTTTAAAAATGAATGTTTGTACGATAAAAATTGAAACAAATCACCAAAATTTTCAGAAACGATCTAGAAAAATACGTTCGCTTGAATAATTCGTATTACTTTTTAATTAGGGGATAGGTTTAGTTTTTTATCAATGAAAAGATTGAAATTTGATAAATAAATAATGCACTGACAATGGAATACACTGATTACAGCACAAAGTGTGATCCCAGTTAATTCGAAGTCACATTTTGTTTTCAACCAGGAAGTTAGAAAAAAAAAACATTTCAAAAATCTGTCTGCAAAAATAAGCTAAATTTTTTTTTATTCCCTTAGAATATAAGCATTTTTGATAATAAATGCAATGAAATAAAATAAAATAAAGCACATTTATGCAGCTGGACACTGTCCAGTTCATTTTTGCATATTAGTAATTGATAAAATTAAACATTGTCGACCAACACATAAAGGACACAGTTAAAATACACATGTAGATGAGCAAAATAAAACAAGCAAACAAAATTAATAACTTTGCATCTAATGATCGGATTTTCTCATACTGAAATTCAATCTTTATAGTTCGGGAGCCTAACCTTAAATGGCCTAATTAATTAATGTAGACGATATTTTAAGTTATGAAAGCAGACACAACAACGCAATTTTTCTGAATAAAAAAGCATTTTTTTTCGACGCTCAAAATTTAGAGGGATGGTATGGATCCAATACAATACGGGGGAAAGTTTTGGCCCCTAAATCTTGATTACAATTTTTGCGCACTTAGCTTCCTCAGGGAAGTCATATTTTTAAATTTCCATTTATACAGAACTATTCTAGCGGTTTCGATCAAATTTTGAATTTTACCATTTAAATTCACGCAAATTAAATTGACATGAAAAATGTGCACACATAACAATTCAATTTTTTTAATAATTATTAGACTGAATAAGAAAAATTGAAAAATTCTTTGCTATAAATTATCTTTGGATCAGCTAGTCTTATAATTGTGTGCAAAATATTTTCGATTCACTTCATTAGTTCCGGATAAATAGCAAAAGAGAACGAAAGTAAAATTAAGAATGTGAATTACAATGCACCAATTAACATCGTGGCTCAGGGGACAGAACGTTCGCCATCCAGCGAGGTGACCCAGATTCGAATCCCAGCTGCGTCTGATTGATACGAATTCTGCTCTCGGCTCGCACCGACCAAAGTGCTGAAGTAAAAATATCCTCAGTCTTAGACGGATCATGGGTCGGGCTAACCGTGGGAGGTTTTTTTTCTCCATGTAAAGCAAGTGCATGATGGTTCTATCAAAAATTCCACCACGAAGGCAACTTTGTCCCAATGCTTGATCCAGAAGTTCCTTTTGATTCAGGGTTGAGTTCAAAATTACAAGGCTACTACATTGATAGTTGTAAACTCAAAAGTGGGGTCGGCTGTTCAGCGCCGGTTGCAGAATAAAATAAAAGGCCTACACAGCCTGAATTATTTGGGCTATATTTTTCAGATTGCGACTTATTTGGAGAGTCGAATTACCGAATCCGTCGAAAGAAAATGTATGTTTATTAAAAAAAAGGTATATTTTTGAGTCTGATTTCATAGTTTAAAAGGTTGTCTGTATAAATTGATTAGCATATTTAAAGTTCGATCATCACATCAGTATCAAGAAGTCTTTGTGCGTGAAATTTTTAGTATTGCTGATGCTGCAGGATGATTTAAAGAGCATTTTTCTTTTTCTCTCTAGAGAATACTGTTTTATTTTCTCTTTACAGACGATACGAACTTTTTTGCCGAGCATGGAGAAAAATAACAGAGGCCATATTGTTGCTATTGCATCAGGGGCTGGTTTAGTGGGGCACATCAACCAAGTTGATTATTCGTATGTATTACGTAAAGTCCCTTTTCCGTTCTATACAGGATTTTATATTAATGCAATAATTCTCTGAAATTTTCAGAGCTTCGAAGCATGCTGTAGTTGGTTTGATGGAAGCGCTCATGGCAGAATTACGGCAGAAAAACAGCAATATCAAAATGACGACAGTTTGCCCTTTGACTGTCGCGACTGGAATGAATCAATACCCAACAACAAAGTAAGTTATCACTATTATATATGGACGAGTTCCTTGACATGATATCAATGGAGCGCATTTCTAATTTCGTCAACTTTTTAATTTAAAATAATCATTTGGCTGTCGAATTTTTGAAAAATTAAGTTCATATTAAATAAATAACTCCAAGAAACAGAAGTGGTAAAATATTTCTTGATTCACCATTTATCAAGACTTCTTGAAAATTAGTGCCTGTTTTTTGAGCGCTTGAAACATGCTGACTGTTATTTCATATTTACATATTTTTTAAGAGAATGAAGCTTTCAATCAGGTAATTTAGCTCATAGTATCTATAAGATGCCATGCTTTATTTATATTAATTATTATATTTAATGATAAAAATTTTATAACCGTTCTAAAACAATTATGTCGCAAAAACAAAATAGAACAGAAGAGATATTAAATATTAAATTCATGACATAACTATAATAATAGTATTTAATTTATGATTCCCAGAAACTTAGGAAACGTTCTTATTATAACTGTTACGACTGCTTTGACTAAAATTCTTCAATCCGATTCTCCATTTTCTGAAGCATATTTTATCCGAATTTTCATTTTCATGAAAAGTTGCTATGAAAATACGGTTGATGTGGTTGTGTAAAATAATTTGCATTAAAATTAAAAGTTTGTTTCCAAAACATTTTATTTAACGTAAAAACGTTCGTTAAGAAATATGAATAAAAACATGAATAAAAACTAGAAAACTAGAAAATGAATAAAAACCAGAGGCTCCACTCTTCTCTTAAGATTAAAAAAAATCAATTTAAGAACACTAGGAGGTGAACATTTTAGAGCGTTTTCAGGGAACCCACCTTATCATTTATAATTCTAAAATAGTAACGCCATAAAACACAATAAGTATGCATTTAAAAAATACTCAAAGTAAACTGCATAATAAAATGTATTAGGACCAATTTTTATAAATATTTTCCGACAGTATGTAGGAAGATTTTTTTTTATTAAATCTTATATTATTGATTCAATAAAGGTATTCTTAAGGAAAATTTAGTTAAACATGAATTTAAGTGTAATTAAATCAAGCTGCGATCATGAACAAATGAACATAATTTAAACAATGCCGTGCTGAAAGCTATGTTTGATAAGTTTCATTTTCCATATTTGCTTTTAAATTTTATTAAGTTTTCCTTGATAAATATAGTTTTCGCTGAGATTATTTATTGTTCTAAACATAAGGAAAACATTGCAATTCGATTTGCATACAATTTAGTATGATTATTTGAAGGTAATAGCTTAAACAAACCATTAATTATCATTTTTTATAGTCCTTAAACAAATATGATAACAAAAAAATCAGAACGCCTGAGTTAGTTTTGATCTTATGATAGGGCTTTCACGTACTAACATGTAATCTTGGTGTGATATTCGTGGCTCAAGGATTTGACATTAAATATGTTTAATTAGTCAGGGCCGACGACATTTTGAAATACAAAATCAACCCCAAAAACTATTAATTTTTTTAATAAAATATCTTTTTTTTGTGAACTTTCTAAAAAAATTGTGTGACTTTCTAAAAAAATTTAGTGTAACCTTAACCGCGAGAAAATGATCCCAGTTGCTTAGTGTGGGGATCGGTCGAAAGTTTGACCCCCTTAATGTTAATTTCAATTTTTGGGTATTTTGCCAGATCTCTAACACTCTATTCTATTTTCGAATATGAAACCATTTTTTTCCAGAAATAATTCCATGCAAAAATCTATTTTAACAAATATTTATTTGATTTTAGTATTAAGCTTAAAAATAATAGAAAAATTTTTCAACTGTAAGGCATTCAAATTTTTGTATCATTTTAAATTATGTAATTATAAATAACAAAGCAAGAAGAGAAAGGAATGAAATCGATAGAATAGTTTCTGAGCAATAACGCTTTACAAACGCTCGTTTTTTACCCTTCTATTCTATTTTTTGTAGTCATTTAAATAAGTTTTGTAAAATATAAGTGAAGTAATAAATTTAAAATAGGTGCAATAGTCTTATATAAGTGTAAAAGTAGCGCACTAAGGAGATGTATTGAAAAATATATCCCCACTTCATGCGCAATTTTTTTAATTAGTCATCAATATTTTTAGATATTTTCTCCTGATATTTGTTTTTAGGCATTGCTTTTCTTTTTAAGATAAATTTTCAAAAAAAAAAAAAAAAAAAAACTTAGTTTTCTTTGACTTTTTAAAACAAAATATTGATTAAACTGATAAATTAAAAATAAACATTTCAGGTGTAGTTGGTTGATGCCTATTATAACCACGGAAGATGCAGCAAATCAAATTGTGGATGCTATAAGAAGAGAAGAATTTCTTGTGACTATACCACGCTCCTTATTAACAGGAATCAAATTGATAAGGTAGAAAATATTACTTTTTCTGAGGTGGTTTTACTATATAGTTGTGGTCTGGAGAAACAGTTTAAGAACCTTAAGATTTAAGATTTTGTGAAAATGATGAAACATTTCTCAGTTCGTCTTAAGATACTGATTTTGTATTATTATTAATGTAAATTTTAAAGTTATGAAATGTTTACTTTTCGTGAAATTCTGAAAATTTGCGTCCATTTCTAACTTCTTTTTTTTCCACATATGTATGTTTCTTCATTTTATTTTAGAAGGTTAGGAACCAGAAAATATCAAACTTTATAATAAGATTAAAATTTTTCAAGATTGTTCGAATATCATTGAAGAACAAATTATATTTTGTTTTCTGCTGCAAGAGATTTTTTGTGAAACAGGTCTTGGATAAATTTTCATCTCATTTCAAATCTGCTATCGGTTTCCTTCTCTTCTTTTTTATTAAATGATAATTTTACTCCATTTTTTGGCGAAATGAACAAGTTTGAGAAAGCTTTATACGTAATCACATAAATATTGTGAGAAGCTTACAACTTGATGTGCAGAAATACTTGTTGTTATTTATGATACTTGCCAATCATCAACCCTTCTGGAAATCAAGAGATTTTTTAAGGCAGAGGGTGCGTTTCTTGTTTTCTTCAGTGGAGCTATCTATGACCAAGTATAAGACTTCATCCACACACACGTCACAGCCCTTTTTACAAGGAGAGCCCGCTTATACTCCATTCATCCACAAATCGAAATTTTGACCTGAAATAAAGAACAATCGATTTCCAATTCAGTACCCCCAGAGTTATTGATTCGTTATGAGAACTTGGAGGATTTTGTGGACTTCGCAGATTTATCGGAAACAAGTCACCGTTTAATACATTCGAATTTTTCTGCCGTCGGGATTATTACTCCCATTATCATGAACACGAGTCCAACGTCCTACCAACCTGGCTATCCTGGCTCAAAAAATACTTCATCTTGCTTAACTTAGGCACATCATCAGGAATAAAACTGAACAGGAATCCATGCCTCGAAATGTCATTATACGCTGCTAGGGGCGCTTCTCTATAATAAACTGTTTCTTTGTGCGCTTCTGATCAGGTCATAGTACGGATGCGCTCCTAACTGTGTACGAGGAGACATTTCCTTGCATGGGTTCTTATGCAATTTTAAATCTGAGTTTGTCGCAACATTTATGTGACCCCTTGTTTCATATAATATTTTTAAATATGTACGATGCTCAAAATAAAAAAACGGACCACTCTGAATTACTAATGATCTAATCCTCACGTTCTAGGACTCATTCTTAATTTAAATGAGTAACTTCAAATATGCGAATTAGTTAGTGCACACGCTATATTAAGTTACGAAATCAGTCACAAAAAAGTACTTTTTTCTAAATAAAAATAGCTTTTTTTCTACAGATTCGGACTTTTGACCCTTAGAACATGGAGGTCGCCGCAGTCTAGGAAATATAATAGATTGGCCAGGAGAGCTGTCCAAAATTTTGATCCCTTAATCTTAATTTTACTTTTTATGTATTTATTCATATCTTCAGAAATGTTTAAGAGAATTGAAACATTTTTGCACATAATTATAAAGTTTATTTATCCAAAGATAATACCATTCAGAAAATAATTTTGAGAATATAATTATCATTTCTTACTATACTATTTAATATATAGTCGAAAAATTTTTGAATTGTAAGGTATACCATTTCTTAATTCATAATTTTGAATGGCAAAATACAAAATGTGAGCAAAATCGATCGAATAGTTCCTGATAAATCGAATTTTTAAAATACGACTTTTTTGAAACTTGATTTCTTTGGATCTATTAAACCGATTTCGCTTTTATTTTGTATTTTGTGATGCAAAATTACATTCTTCATAATGATGTTGGCAATTTTTCATTGATGTAATTGATTTAAGAATTGTAACAGAATTTTTTCGATTTATATTAAATAAAATAATAAAAAATGATAAATAAATATTAAAGGCTATTTTTTGTATGGAATTATCTTTGGAAAAATTAATTTTATAATTGTGTGCAGTAAATTTTCAATTTGCTTAAAAAGTTCTCGAGATATGGCGAAATAAACAAAAAGTAAGATTAACATTAAGGGGTTAAAACTTTGGACCGCTCTCCTAACCAAACTATTGGGACTATATTTTCTTAATTTCGGCTAGACCTTAAATTTTGGACTCATAAATCTGAATCTATCGAAAAAAAGGTATGTTTATTTAGAGAAAGTGCGTTTTTGTGTCTGATTTTGTAACTTAAAATATCGCCTGCCCTAATTAATTAGCATATTTGAGGTCACCCCCTCGAATCATTAAGATTGACTCTTATAACGCGAAAATCCGATGATTAGATTAAAAGTTATTTAGGGTGTATTTTAAACATAGCCTTTCAACACATATTTTAAACTATAATTGCTAAATATTTAATGTTTAAAAATTTTCAATTAGTTTTTATTAATTAAAAAGTTGCTTTAAAATAGTAATAAAAATGGGTGATATTTTAAAGTCTCAATGCTTGGGTATTAGATTTGATTAATTTAGGATAATTTTTTTTTTAATTTTGAATTTAATCATTTTTATTAATATAAAATTAATTTTCGCAATAATTTTATGGCAATTTTTTAAGCAATATACAGATTAATGTAAGCGCTGGCCTGGTGGCCGAGCGATTAGCGTGCCGCACTGCGAAGCCAGGGTTCGAATCCCGCTCTAGGCATGGATGTTTCTCTCTCTTGAGTTGTCCTCTTTTGTATGTGATGTGTGAAAGTGGCCCACCCTATGAACGGGTTTGCGGCAGTGTGGCGTGGGCAATGTTACTCGCCTCCGTGACTTTGGTTCACAGGTGCCCACTGGGTAACGCGAAATGAGTAACACTTCTAGCATCTTCTAAGGCGAAACGAATAAAGTTCACTGCTTGCCATTCGAAAAAAAAAGATTAAAGTAAGTAGTAATATAGTACATAGTTTAAAGTAGGTAGTAATATAGTATATAGTTTAAAGTAATTAGTTTTAATTAGTAATATAGTTGATCATTTTTCCATAAAGATAATAATCAAATCTTCAAATTTTAGAATTTTTAGAAAAATGACAATAATAATTGTTGTTTGAAAGGTTATGCTCACTGTTGTTGAATATGGTTAATAGTAAAAAAGAAACACTTAATAATAATGAAGAGTAAATCTAATAGAAAAAACGATAATTAAAAGATAAAGCAAGAAACAAGCATGTTTCGTATTATTTTGTCGCTTATAAATCAATTGTTTTTCATTTGTCTATTGCTTTTTTTTTTATAAATATAATAGAATAATACTTAACCTTGATTTTGCACATTAAGAATTTAGAGCAAAGTTTATAATTGCAAAATATCTGTAATGTATAAGAATAAAATGAATTTTTTTAAGTGTACTATATTTTAAAGTTTGTTTTTATTATATTTTACTATTGTTATAGAGTCTTACCTCGGGCTGTCCTCTGCTACGTGATGGATTTCTCAGAATACTGTAAAGTGCCCAACACCGATACATCCACATTACCTCCAATGAACAATGAACAATTCACATAACAATATTACACTTACTAATGAGACGTCCATGAGTGTTGATGGTGTTACATAAATAAATATTTGAAGTATAAAGAGCTACTAAAGTTGTGAATTAAGTACCGAAACTTCAAGTGTACAATAAAAATGGTGTTGCTCAAATGTATCTCAATTTTCAGTCACATTTAAAAATACTAATTAGATAACATAATTCTCCAGTATTAGTTTCAAGTAATTAATATAATTATAGTACTTCACTTGAGAAATTAATAAAACCTCACAAATTAGATTCCCTCTGTAGAGTATCAATATTGGGATGGTATGTCTTCGGATCATCCTCAAGGATGTTTCCCAAACCATCACCAAAAAGCCCATTGTGCAGCTCTATTGTGACCAAAATAGAGTACCTTCCTGCCTACTATTTTAATTATTTTTAAGTTTACCCTCCTGCTCACTAGCCAACACTTGGAATTACTTGCTCAGTTCTTCTCACATCACTTCACACTTTCATTTTCCTTCGCGGAATGGAAAAATAGATGTGGATCAGATAAATACCTAGTGGGTAAAATATAAAAGGGTATATTTACCCGGTAAATACGAAAAATCGGGGTATATATAGTTTTTAGTCATTTTCTTTCCAACATTTCATTCAAGGTTTGTCAGTATTTTTGCCTCTAGCATTTGACACCTACTAAAAACCATACGAGACTGACTTATTTCCTTTCTGATTTCCTTTGCTGGTGGGGAGGGTAGAATTTACTGCGCATGCTCTGGAGTATTAACTCTTCGAAATTATTCTCCTTCTTCATAAGAAATCTTTTGAAATAGAAATGATGATGCCAATTACAAATTTCAGTTTTAAATATAAACTTTACTTAAATATCTCAGTTAAGTTCTAAATTGAATAGATATTTTTAAGAATAATATTGTTATGCTCTGATTATAGCGTTATAAATTTTTATAGCGTTATACAAATTATTGAATCTAAGCACATTAAAATTTTTAAACGATAGTATAAAGAGAAAAGAAAATGTGACCTATTAAGGAAATATTACTGAATGCATTTAAACTTTAATGTTATAAATTTGTATTTTTGCATAATTAAGTACATCAACAAAATTGTAATAAAACTATAAATACTTGTTTTGACATGTATGTCTTTATTTTCATTTTGCAGATTATACAGTTGTTTATTGATTAATCATAATGGCTATTCAGAAAGAAATAAATGTCGTAGTTTATTCTTTAAAATAATGTTTCTTATAAAAATTGAAAAAAATGCATTTATCAACAAGTTTAGCTTTATTAAAAAAATGTGGAAATGTTTAATTCTTTAAAAAGCTAGATAGTTTTCTTTTTTTTTAAAAAAAAAATTCATGAATGCTTATTTTGATTTATATGTGTCGTTATTTTAATTTGTTAGATTTTATTTCTGTTGATTGATTAATCATTTAATTGCGTAAAAGTGCCAAACTAAACACTATTTTCAGAATTCGCCTCTAAAGAGGATTCTTTTTTTTTTTTTTTTTAATTATTGCTCATCAAAAAGAATCAACGTGCTTAACATTATGGAAATTTGAAGAGGCAAGCTCCAGAATATTACGTTCTCAAATTGTAAAAGATGTGAAATAATTCATCTACGTTCGGATTTATCGTGTGTTTCAAAAGAGAGAAATTTTTCGCCATATTAATGTCAAAACGAAGTTCTTCACTTGCCCAAGTGGGCGTAACCGGGATACGTCACATTTCACCAACACCTAGGATTTTATTCCAGTGGGCGTTACTCTATTCAGCAAAACGTGGAATTAGTGGTAGAGAAGTATTTTTTTTGGACAAAATATAAACTTTTAAAACGTTCTTTCCAAAAAAAGTACTACACTTTTCCAAAAAAAGCAGATTCGTCTGATTATCTTTTTTCTATTCCGATAGTTCCGAACGAGGAACGGGCTCTCTATTTATTCTACATTTCTATTCTTTTATGTTATTAACAAAGTTGATAGATAGTGAAGTTTTACATAAACTGTTTGCTCTAGTTATAGGCTTTATACAAATGCATCTGACCTGAAATGGATGCTTATTGAAAATAAAATGCATGTTTTCTTAAAAATATAAAGAAATTTAAAACGATAAAGTTTGATACAAAATAATTAAAAAAATGTTTGTTTCTACAAGCAAATCGGTTTTTTTTATTAATGTTACTTATTGCTATTTTAATACCACTTTCTTTTTATGTCCATTCTTTAAAATTTTTAAAAGAAATCTTTGAAGCTCAGTTTAACATATAAATGAGCATAATATCCGAAAATTAATAACGACTATATCAACTGAATTCTTATAAGTTATAGCGTATTGCTTATTTTTTCGCCAAATATCGTATTGCTTATCTTTTCGCCATAAATCGTATTGCTTATTTTTTCTCATGGAATTTTAGAAAAGTGTTTTTTTTCTGACTTTTATAATTATTTTTAAACAATAGGGACCCGGTGAATATTTCTTTCCTCTCAAATCTACGGGAAATCTTAGCTGCTCTAGTGCAACGTACCCTCCTGCCTACACAATTTTATTTATTTTAAAGTCCACCTGCCTGCTCGCTAGCCAATACTTGGAATTATTTGCTCAAATCTTTTCCTCTTATTTTCCTTCACCAACCTCCAGTGTGACGTAAAAATAGCAGCGGACTGAAATTTGGCAATTCTGTTCAACTTAACATGGAAATAATTGAAAATTATTAAGCAGCAAAAATTTTTAATATCTTTGAAAAATCTTACAAATATAAAGATCTGTTTTGTTATTATTTTAGTAATCAGGATTTAAAAATCTCAATTTTTTTTCCTCCATCCAATTAAAAATGTGAATATTGCTCAGTAGAACTGCATCCCTTTATTTCTGAAATAAAATATTTAAAAATTGATAGAATTTTAGCATTTCAAAAATAAATTTCTTTTCTTAGTCAAGTAGTTTCATTTCGTGTTATATCATAAGTTGTATTTGTAGAAAATATTATTAAGAGTTACAAACAGAAAATTTGCAAGGGAGTAAAATATTCTCAAATAACTGAAGCTAAAAAACTTTATCAATTAGAATTTGCATGTTCAATTGAATGAATTTTTCTTTTTAGTATATAACAAATTAACTGTTGTCAATTTAAGCAAAACTTATTTGGTCTCAGAAGTATAATAATTTTGTAAAACTCAAAAGCAAAAGCTTATCCTAGAATTTCCAATACAATTCTTAAATATCTGTATCGTTAGGGATTATGGGTATTGACCTGGGTATTAATTAATAAAAACTCGCATATTTTACATCAATAGACGGAATATCGAACAAGAGACAGAAGATAAAGATATTTTATATCCATCGTTGAAAAGCAGACCCGATTTTTCGGGTATACAACTACTAATGTTAAACTCCGTAGCTATGTAATTTTGAACCCAATACAGAAGACAAGAGAACTCCTGGATCAAGTATTGGGTGAAATTTACCTTCGTGGAGCACTTTTTAATAGAAGTAACCCACGTTTGCGGTACAGGGAGAGGAAAACCACGAAAAACTCGCATAGTTAACTTGGCGGCAAGAGGACTCTAACCTATGATCCGTCTAGCACTGAGGATATTTTACATCAGCAGTGTGATCGGTGTGAGCTGAGTGCAGAATTTGTATCGACCAGCCATCACTGGTATTTGAACCCGGCTAACATCATTGGAAGGTGAACGCTCTATCCCTTGAGCCATCAAGGCTCAAATAAAGATATTTTATTTTATAACTGTCGTTGAACAGTAGACCGAATTGAGGATTTATGGCTACTAATGTTCAACTCCGTAGCCTTGTAATTTTATACGTAATCCAGAAGACAAGGGAACTCCTGGATCATGTATTGGGAGAAATTTGTGTTCGTGGATGGTTTTCTGATGGAACTAACCCACATTCGCTTTGCGTGGAGAGGAAAAATCACATAAACTTTCCACTGTTAGCCTGACGGCAAGGGGACTTTAACTCATGATACGTCTACCACGGAGGATGAACTACGTCAGCATTGTGATCGGTGCTAGCCAGATGCGGAATTCGTATCGACCAGCCATTGCTGGGATTCGAAACAGGTTCAACTCATTGTAAGGCAAACACTCTATCCCCTGAGCCATCACGATGTTTTTTTTATATTTTTTATATTTTTTATTTCACTTTATATCCGTCTTTGAACTGTCGATCCAATTTTGGGTTTACGACTACTAATGTTCAATTCCGTAGCCTTGTAATTTTGTACCAATCCAGAAGACAAGGAAACTTCTGGATCAATACCCCCAGAGGTATTGACTTGTTATGGGAACATGGAAGACTTTGCAACTCGACAGATTTATCATGCACCAGTCACCATTTACTAGACGGGGAGTCTTCGGTCGGCGGGGATCGAACACACGAACTCTTGGATATGGGTCTAGTGTATTACCAACCAGGTTATTCCGGCCTCCATCGCGGTGTTGAAGATAATCGACATTCGTTTTAGGTGTATTGTTCATTTTCAGTTCATCTGTAAATGATCATAGTTCGACTTCTAATAGTTTTCGCTGAACTAATTTACGAAGCATAAAATAAATAAAACTTTAAAAAAAAAAAAAAAAAAATTAGAGTTTTCTATACATCTTTTTACATGAAAAAAAAAAGATCTTTAAGTTCATGTTAAATCTGTGTACTACATTGTACAAAATAAAAAGTGGATATACTAATTAACTTTTGATCGAATGAACTCAACATTAAAGCGTACTAGTATAATGAACTAGGATTCAATATTAAAGAGTCGAGAGCCTTAAATATGCCAATAATTAAGTGCCGACGATAGTTATTAACATAATTAAGGCTTCTGACAATGATACAAAGACGTACGTTTTTTGAATAAACGTACTTGTTTTTTCTTCCTATAACGGATTCCGATTCTTGACTCTTAAAATATGTGGGATAGTCGTCATAATATGGTCCTAAACGTTTGATCGAAAACTTTTTTAGGGGATCGGAAAAATTTTAAAATTCATTCATTCATTTTTCACTCCTGTTGGTACCCATTCCTTGCTTGTTTTGATGGTTAAAAATCAAAATCTGACCAAATAAAGGTATGTTTATTTAATTGAACGTGGCAGATTTTAGTACGCTAAAATTTAATTTAATCATTACATTAAAAACAATTGTTTTCTCTCTTTTATTTTATCTCTCTTGTATATATATACATATATATATATACATATATATATCATGTTAGAGTTGGAAAGCTTTCTTTGTTAAAGTAAATCTATCTATATTTCACGTAGGAAAAGATATATTAAAAAAAAACCCCTCTTTATTTACTAGTTTGCTTAAATTATACCTGAAAACGAAATTTTTTTGCGAATTTTATTAAGAAAATATACATTATAAATATTTAAACAGTTGAAATATTCTTTTTAAAGAAAATAATGTAACAATTTCTCATAAGATTAGAGAACATGTATATTGATTAGTTAAAAGCACTTAGTTGCTTGATTAGTCCCATTATTAAATTTTATCTTGAAAGCTATTTTCTGAAAGTAATAGTTATCAGGATTTTAAATGAGAAAACATGTATTCAATAGTGAAAAAATTTAAATAAAGGAGAAAAAAAATGTAAAAAATAACATCAGATGAAAGTAAAAGCTGTAAACACAGTGATAAGTATCAATATATGTACTTAAAATCCATCAATAACTTTATTAGTTTCTTTTCTTCCTTGCACGCCATGTTCGTAAAGAAGCATTTTTTAAAATTTATCGAGTAAATAAGTAAGTGCAGAAGCGTCACTAACGCATTTTAACTGCTATTTCCATTTCGGAAGGGCTACTTAGAGGAAATCGTTAAAGTCACTTCGAATGGGTAAATAGTATTGTTAGACTTGTCACAATCAATATGTGAAAGGCACGTCGGAAATTGTGTTTGAGTTGCAGGAAATGTTTTTATGGAGCTCAATGAAATTATTAAATTCAGTGATTGACTCTGTCATCGGGTCTTTTATTTTCTTATTAAAAAGTAGGATGCCAATTTGTCATTTTTGGTTGTTTTTATATTTGAATTGTGTCTTTATTGAAGTATTTCTTATAAGATCTACTAAAAGGTGAGGAAAATAATATTTGTTTGCTTATATTGCACTGGCTGGATGATATTTGGAAAGCTAAAATTTTTTTTAAATAATTGATATTGACATTTAATGATAACTAAAATAATAATCTTAAATGAACTTGAATTATGAAAAAAAGTTTTTTTTAAATGAAAGTTCTGAAATCATTTAGTTAAATTTACGTGTTACACTAAAATTGATTGTTAATATTTAGCCAAATTTTTTTTAATTTAGATATAATTTCTATTTGAACTATCAAAATCACAACTGTAATTTTTTACTACTACATTCACATAAGACGTTTATTTAAAAGGAACTATAAATTTTAATATCCTGAAGTGAATTATGTATTGAATATACATATTAAAAATACAAATAAAAATAAATTAATGTAATAAAATATATACTTAAATGCATTAAAACAAATAATATTTATTTTAAATTCAAATTTCTTTAAATGACTTATGTATTTAAATTTTGTGTTAAAATACGTTAAAATAAATTAGAATAAGTTAATAAATTTGTTAAAATGTTTGAATAAATAATATATATATTGAACTAAATAATACGAATTATACATTCAATTATTTAAATAACTTTAAAAGAATCACACATTTAAATTACATATAAAATTAGATGTATAAATATATTAAAATGCATGACACAATGGATTTATTTAAATTTCTAGTAAATGTTATTCAAATGCAAAGTTAATGTAAAATAAATTCAATATTTAAATGCCTTCAAACAAATTTGAATTTTAGTAAGTTTTAAACTTGATAATCTTTTTCGTTTTAATATCGTTATGTCATTAAATTATCGCAGTATTTTTTAATAATTAAACTTTGAGTATGATAAGCGGTATGTAATGTTTTAATTGTATTTTAAAAGATTAAAACAAATGCTTTGATTAGTTTTAAGCTTTTTAAAGTTAATAAACTGTTAAATAAACTTAACTTCTGTTAAATAAACTTAAAATATATTATTAGCTTCATTGTGTGGTAGAGCTAAATTTAAATAAATCTAAGTTGAAGGATGATAATGAACGTATTATCGGTGGTCAATAATTATTAAAAATTAAAATATTTAATTGATATTTTTAATTCATGTGCTTGTTTTTTATGCACTAATTGCTGACTTAATTATTGATTGCAAAAAAAAACTTTGCTTCTTTGTGCTCATTCTAATCACTATCATTTCTGTTCGTGCACTTTCTATCTGTGGTCAATAAGTATTAAAAATATAAATAGTTAATTGAAATAAGTAATTTGAATGTTCAGTTTGTATGGTTTTGATTGCTGTTGTTTGTATTAAGTTTGTCATTTAAGTTAGTAATTTTTGTTTAGTTTGTATGATTGTATATTTAGTGAATTTGGAAAGTAGACATTCTATTATGAATATATCACGTACTCGGCAACTACATTGTAATCAGATAAATTTAGACATAATTATATTACCTGATTATTACCCGGATCCGGCTAACGATTTCTGTACTTGGTGAAATTCAACAGGTCTGTGTAACCGGTACAAGTGAAAGAAAAATAACCATCGAGTCTGGGTACCCAAGCATTTATAACAGGGTCTGGATATCCAGAACCGAGTACTGAACTTCGCTAGCCGGATCCGGGTAGTAATCAGCTAATGTAAATTTGGTTATACCTGGATAGCAAATTTTAGTACTCCGTTTTGGCTATCCAGATCCGGTTATTAATTTTCCTTAGCTTGAACCAATTACACAGACTCGCCCAATTTCACTCGGTATTCATGGTCAGATAAACATTTATTCATGCTTGATAGACCATTTTAAGTTTTAGAGTAAATTAAAAACTATTCACGGAAACAGTTCCTTCGATCAATTTCTGAATTATTATATCATTCTAGCTGAAACTGATAGTACAAATAACGAAAACAAATTTCCTTCCATTTCTAACTGATGAAAGGATTATGATTGCTAAATTCATCACAGCCAGGTATACAGGGTTCATCAAGACACATTAAGACCCTCACTTTTTTCCTTTTTTCTAGTGTAAAAATGCTGTATCGAAACTAATTAAAGTTTATTTAAGTGAAGAAATTACAAAACTAAAAATGCACGTTATGTTATGTTTGTGGATGGCAAATAGTGGATAGAGAAAAAAATAGAGAGCTGGTACAGTACAGCTGGTACAGTACCAAACTAGAGATCTGATGCGAAAGATCTGATACGAAAGCATATGCGAAATTTAAAAGCATATTAATAGTGCGATTGACGCTGAAGATTAAAAAGCAGCAAGTTTTTTTTGTTTGATTTACTTTCACTTGGCGCAAATGAAAACATATTTTTTTTCTAAATAAATACCTTTTTTAATCTTTTTTAGGTTTTCTACAGTATCCAAAACTTAAAATTTGTCTTTTTATTTATGGCTTTGTAATGTAAGCTGGTTTCAATAATGGTTAATTTCGGACCATTTTAAGTGATATATTATATTTATTTATCATTATTTATACTTCAGATTTGAGTTTTCTGCATATAATATTGAATTTTAATGGGAAGCTAGAGACATGTTGTGATTAATAGACCTTGTTGCAGCATCTTTTGCTTCTGTTCTTATTTTTAGATGTTTATGTATGCTGTTACTGTCTATAATCTGCCATTGGAAATAAAAAAGATATTGAATTTTTTACAAATAATATTTTTTATAGTTAGGGCTACAGAATTTTTTTTTGTCAATTTCGGTTTTGGACTCAAATTAAAACTTTCAATTAAAAATTTCCTGAAGCAAAAAAAAGTTGCAAATGTTTTTTAATTTTAAATCAAAATAAATTAATTATCGAAAATGATTGACATTTGAAATAACACAAAGCAGTAATATGTTTATGGCATATTGTTTCATACATGTCCGTATCTGTAATCAATTATCAGAAATCGTGCTACAAAGCTATCGGTTTGTAACTTGTACTTCCTCATTTATATTTATTTTACCTAATACTTTTTGTATTGAACATTATACAAGCATGAATTAAATACTAGATTCGCCATTTTTAAATACACAGCGTGATGTTATCCTAATATATATATATATATATAAACAAAATTTCAGATGTGCGTGTTTTCAGAAGAGTAAGGCTTGTAAGTTTTTCTAGTAAAGGCGCACTTGTTTACACGGACGTAAATATTTGTATTTATCTTATTTAATGGATTGTTATACAATGACAAACCTTTCTAGTAAACATTTATTAGAAAGATGGAAAAAATGTTTGTCATAACAAAAGCAAACAATTGTAAGATTAATGTGTTTTTATTTTATGTTTTTGTTTGAGGTAATCGTATCACAAAAAGTTGTGCGTCGAAAATTATATCTATTATTATAATGTGATTTACAAAAGTGTAAATCATAAATCATTTTCGAAGAGATGTTTACTACAATTTCTTTACCTGCTTAAAAACCAATACTTTAATTTCTTCATAGAAAAAATAGTATTTCTTTGTTTAAATACAGAAAAGCTTATTTTAATTATCAAATTACTGACCACAAGATCAGTAATGAAATTTCTATCATATCAAACTTACTAAATTCGAACTTAGTATCTACCCTTTATTTTCCCCAAAATTTATGAAATTGAATAATAAGATTTTAAGGCAATTCTAAGGGATAAAAAAATCATAATGGAAAATTTTCCCTCCACTTATATTCAGGAAAGAAAGAAACTTTCCATCTTATTAACATTTATAATATTTTTATTCTGTTATAATAAATTTCCCAAAACTTTTCGTTTTATAAACAAATAGAAAAGTGATAGTCGCAGTTGGTGCATCTTTTCCGGAATTTCTATATTCTGTTTACAAGTTTATTTTTTTATTATTTTTTAAAATCTTATCAAGAAAAGTAGTAGACACGTGACGATGAAAATGGTTGCTTTTAAAAATGATAGAGAGCATTTCATCCAAAGTTTTCTTTTTAAAAGTTTTATTAAAGTAGTATAAAGATTATAATTAAAGCATGAACTCTTAATGCACAAAACAAAATTGAAGATAGAAATTAAAATTAAGGTGAGGCGCAGTTGTCATGGAGAGTTGAAGTTATTATTTTATATTTTGTTATTTGGTATTTTGAATTTTATTTGAAATTTTATTGTTTACTTTTGGTTTATCAGAAAACGTTTTTTTTTCGATACATAAAATTTTGAATAAATATAGCTAAGGCAGAACTATGCACGAAGGGTTTCTCCCACAGTATACCTCCTCTTAACTATTTAATTCGTAAGTCGCAATTTTTCATACCACATTTTTTAATTTTGAAAATTTCTTCGTGGCGTCGCAAAAAACTGCTTTTGAGTTGAATTAGAAATTAAAAAAAGATCCCATTAGCAAATGAATTCTTGATACCATTGATGCAATTTAAAAGAAGTGAATAAGAATATATTTTGAGTATATATCGAAAAAATAATTCTTTGTGAAGAAATATTCTAGGAGATTCTAAATGATTCTAGAACTGTTCCTAAAAAGATATGAGCATTGATGGATAGTTGCTCTAGGTAAAGAAAGTTTCACATTCTCTTGTTAATTTTATAATATCTATTTTATCCAATTAAAATGATACATTTATTCTGAGTTTTTTCATGATATAGCTAAATATAGATATAGCTAAATATAGCTAAAATTTATGATATAGCTAACATGATATAGCTAAAATTTATTGTCCAACTTTTTATGTGGAACTAATTCTCATAAGAATTCGAAACTTAGAGCAAATGCGGTATATTGTTCTTTTTTTTAGCCAGTGTAGCTGTGAAGAGAAAGAAAACTACCTAATCCTTCCAGGTTATAATAAAAATAATCACCCTAATCAAGATGGTGAGTAATTGAATTCTCTAATTTTGCTTTCGCTTTAAAAGCAATCATAAAGCCTTGTTTCTGCTTCAAGCATGCAGCTTTCTATGGATTTACATAATTGCAACCGATTTCAATTTTTTAAAATATTAGAGAATAAGTACTTCAATGTCAAAAAAATTCCCAAGAAAGTTAATAAGCATCTACTTTGTCACTTTCGGACCATTTTCCCTATACATAATAAAATAAATGTGTGTGTAATAGTTACGTACGATAAAAGCAAAACTTGATGCCGAGCGATTTTTTTTAATATAATAGATGCTAGCTGAATTTCCGTTCTGCATACGAGGTGAAAAAAATAAGCATCAATAAATCAATAATAAACAATCAAAATGGAGCACAAAACTGTAAGACAAATGCCGACAACCAACGCTAATTCCAACTTCTTTTATTTACATATATTATTTTTTCCCTTTTCGGAGGCTTTACATTATTAGATTAAGAGAAACACGAATTTAGTAGTTCTTCATAACAAAGCAACACATGATATTTATAATTTACCATAATCTAGCTACTTTCTCCTGTACATATATCTTCGAGGGTGTGTGAAAAATCCGTCATGAAATTGTACTTTGTAACTATATAAAAGCATATTTGGTATCCTACCTATTAAAACTGCTCCATATGATGCTAGTAATGCTTATTACAAAAGTTGAGCATCATTGGTGCTATTAAAGAATGGAGATTTTTTACGGAATCCCATAGCAAGTACGTAAATATTTTTGCATTATTTTTTTTTTTAGTTTATAACTTTTTTTTTCAATTAGTACCTATTGCTAAAATTAATTAAGCATCATTAACGTCAATACTAGTTTGCCGATTTGTTTGCTCTGTAATAAACAAAGTAACAACATTTCTCCATTTGTTTTGTTTTTTAGTAGATGGGATTTAGTATCAGTAATTATAACCAAAACTAATTACCATTGGCATAAACAATATTATTAGTGTTTTTTTTATGTTTGTCCTCAATAAATAAATTTTCAGTTCAAAACTTATTATTTTTTTATTTCAATTGTCGTTAATTATAAAAGATTTAATTTTATTATTTACTATTCACTTTTTAAAAGCAGAACTATAAACAAAATATGCACGTGTTCTCACATAACTTTAGAAATTCTACTATAATTTGGTGATTAAGTCAGCCTATGCTACAGCGAACACGTTGATCGTTCAAATAACCTGGCATTTAATTAAGTGTTACAGAACACGCAATAAACAACTTTTTTTTATTACAGGTATAAGCTAACAGACATCACTGGTGTTATCTTTAAAATATCTGACAAAACTTAAATGCCTATAATTTGTTTTAAACTAATGGTTTCTGCTAAGTCAATGAGAAATTTCCTTTTTTTTAAATCCTTTAGCTTCCTGTTGAATGTCGCATTTTTAGAGCTTACGGTATACAGACACACAAATTCTTGATTTTATTATATATTTATTGAAGATATAGTCCAAGAGCTCGTGTAAACCAGACTTATGTCATAGCTTAAATACTGAAAGTTTTCTACACCTTGCGCCGTGCTTCATTTGGCAGGTAACAGGTGGCAAATATGCACAAAATGGGACCATACTTATTTTATAAAATCTGAAATTTTTGTATGTTTAATAGGAAACTATTTTAAAATGTTTCCAACTAATCAGATTGTTATCTTGTTATAAATTACCTTCTGGAAACCCCTAAATGTTAAGAAATAGGACCTTATTTACATCATTTCATAAAGGGCTGAATTTTATGTATGTTATTTAAAAATCCATATCAAGAAGTTTTCCAATCAGCCAGTCAGCTCGCATGCTGCAAACTGGAAACCCTTAAAGGTTAATGAAATGTCACAGTTCTTAAGTCATTTTATAAATTCTGAAATCTATATTTATTATTTGGGAACTTATTTGAAGTGGTAAGACTATTTAGAAGTTCCTATCCTATATTTCAAGTAAACAAAATTTGATTTACTGATTTTTTTAAAAAATTTGATTTCTCGGGAACTATTGCACTGATTTCATTCAAATTTCGTATTTCGCTATATAAAATTACATTCTTTAAAATGATGCAAATATCGTATACCTTATAATTCAAATTTTTTTGACTGCTATTAAATAAATTTGTAAGAAACAGTAAATATTTATGAAAATTTATTTCTTGCATGGTATTATCTTTAGATAAACAAACTTAATAATTGAGTGCAAAAATTTTTCAATTTGTTTAAAAAGATCTCCAGTTGTGGTAAAGTACGCAAAAAGTAAAATTAACATTAAGGGGTTCAAATTTTAGACCGCTTTTCTGACCAAATTATTGGTATACCATATTTCCCAGATTGCGGCTACCCCCTATATTTATGGATTCAAAAATCCGAATCCGTTGAAAAAAGTTACGTTTATTCGAAAAAAGTACGTTTTAGTGTATTTCAAAAGTTAAAATATCGGCTGCATTTAATTATTAGCATATTTAAGGTCACCCCCTCGAGCATTAAGATTGAGTCCTAGTACGTAAAAATTCGATCATAAGGATCAAGAGTTATTTCGAGTATTTTGTTAATTTACTTTGTGCTCTGCTTTTTATTAACCTTGGATCACGCTGTCCTCAGCAAGTAACGAGTAGAAAATATGTACACAATCTCTCTCTCTAATATCACCATTTTATAAAAGTTAAATTTTTTTATGTATCTTGGACAACTATTTAATCATGTTTTTCTGGTTCCCAAATAACCGGACAGTTCACATGCAGCAAATCACTTGCCGGACACTCCCAAAGATTAATGAAATATGACAGTTCTAACATCCTCTTATAACTTTCGAATTGTTTATTTATTACTTTGGCACTTATTTGTAGTGATAGGACGCTTTCGATGTTGCTAACCTACTACCGAGCTGTTTTGAAATTCCTAATCCTCTGCCAGACAGTTCGGTGTTTTTAAATCCTAATCCTTGTTGAACACCTTTAAAGTTTACTAAACTGTAACTGTAGTTTCGCCTTTTAATAAAATCTGAATTTTATATTTGTTGTTTAACAACTATTTTAAGATTTTTCTTAAATGGATAAAATTTTTCTTTTATTACTCCACGACAGATACGTGTCCCGGCCTGCTGAATTCTAAATCAGGACTTACTGAATGGTATTTCTATTTCGACTCTATGACCTGAGTCCCAAACCTTTATATTTTCTTATAAAGAAACAACTGATAGAAAATTGATTTGAGTTCTAAACTATTTTTTAAGTTACTAGTTTGTCAATAAGCGTAATAAAATATATGTAAAAATGAAGAATGATGCATGACAGCTTTTGAAAAGGATTTTTTTTAGCTATATTTTTTTCGTTGAAAAAAACAAACAATATTAGTATATCACACACGTTATCAATTTATTGCGGTTGCATGGCTAAGATAAAAGGTAATTTTTTTAAAATTTATTACCTGTTATTATAGTTAGCCTTGTTGAAGTCAGATATCTTCTAATAAAATAAGTATGAGAATCAATACGAAATTATCAAATAAGCCATATTTTTCGTGCAGAAAATAATGTCATTTAAGCTTTATTATAATGTTTACTTCAAAAAAGTTTCGCTAGATTTAGTTCGATTTTTTTCATCTTATTTATTTTCAACAAAGACCTGAGAAATTAAATATTCATTTGAAAGATATTCAGAGACCAATGTTCATAAATGTGTATGACACACAAAGCACTTTTTATTGAGTGAATTTTTGAATGCATGGTTCGTTAAATATTATTCGTTCATAGTGAGAAATTTTGCAGGTGTTAACTGTTATAAATAATAAATATCAATGCAAACTAATGTGTTAAAGATAAATAAAACATATTTTATAAACTTCTTTCAGAAGAATAATTTCATTCAAACTGTGCTTTTGCGCTATGAAAAGCTTAAACTTGTCGGGATCAGGTAAGGACTCGGTTATTAAACAAAGTTTCTCCTAGAAAATTTTTATTTTAATAATTCCTTTTAAAAAAATTGCATACTTTTATACAAAAAAAAAACTTTCTAAAAGAAAGGAATTCTTTAGCTGAAAGGAATGTTTCGCAGCGTTTCATACTATTGAAAGTTAATTTCTTTGAGAAAATCAATGAGTAATGCACTCCATGTAAAAAATAAATAAATAAATAAAATGGCAGCTAGAAATCGGTAAGAATGAAAATAATGCCGATTTATTTCTACTCTGTCCCAAGGACAGACCAGAAAATAATGCCGATTTATTTCTACTCTGTCCCAAGGACAGATCAGTTTAAAAACAATTTTCACACAGAACTTCATGTTTAAGTCGCTTAGGCATCTAGTGAGAATAAAATTTCTTGTACATTAACTTCGAGAGAGTCATCGAATGACATTATTCTTGCTATGTACCCAAAACAACTTTCCATTGATGGAGTTCTATGAAGAAAATTCTTTTAAGCTGATCAATCCTGTTCACAAATGCTTCACTATGCATCAAAATAAGAAATAAAGGCTTCCTTATTTTATATTGTAATAAATTGCATCTTTACTTCTTTTTTTTAAAATTTAAAATGATGATTTTGTGTTGTGAAAAGCTTAAACATGTTCAAAAAATTTTACCATTATGTGTGTAACCTCTGGATATGCCATCACATTTCTTGACATTTAGTAACTTATTTGAGAATAAAATTTCTAGAGTAGTTCTTAGTGATTATCTAAAATTAAATTTAAAACAACTTAAAAATTCACAAATGCTACAATTTTTTAAAACCTGTATGAGTTTTGGTGTCACATAACCATCATCCGTAGGATAACTGATGAAGGTGTACCTACTTCATCAGCAGGTCTCTCTTATACTTCATCAGTAGGAATAATTCACCCTGCCAATGAAGATGTATGTACCTATGCAACATATAGTTTAAATTTTTTTTACTATTTACTATTTTTTAAATTTGTTTTTAATGAAACCTATTTGGAATTAAAATATATTTCTTGTGTTTAGAAGGTAAACCAACAACTGTCTATTTTAGCCTTGATATTATGGATATTGATGAAATAACCGAAGAACGAATGGTGAGTAACTTTAACGCAATATCATTACTTAATTTGTTTTATTTTTATAAAGATAAAGCAAAAGAGTAAATAAGGATACTGCGGGTATTTTAGATATAAGAGGAAACAATATTATTGATAACAGGAGCATTTCTAACATTAAATGAGTTGCATCTGTTTCCAAAAGATTTTAATAGCTTGGAATGAAGTTAAATGCAGATAAATTTGCATATACAGCAAGCACAAAGTGCATAAGCGTATTTGGTCATCATTACACAGATTCCTGTCATAACGATTAAATTGGCTTTATATATACTGAGAGTTACATTTCTCTATCTGTAAAACGAGAAAAAGCCTGCCTGTTTGTCTCTATTATAACTTAAGAACCATTCGTGCTACGGTCTCGAAATTTGAAAGGGGGAATTGTCGGCCCGATCTTAAAAAACATTTCAAATGATTTGTTCGACATAGTCATTCGAAAATTAATTTTTCTCATAAGTCACTGTCATCAATTAAACTGGGGAGGATTATTTTCCTTTAAAGTACTTAAAAGATATTAGCAATTTTAGCTAATTCACAGTTCTATTCAATTAAAAAACATATAAAATCAGACAAAACCTGCAAGTGTAGTTAGCACGTGTATAAATGCTTTACGCATGCTCATAGAGAGAGAGGAATTTTTCCAAGATCAGAGAGATATTATAAAATTTCGAACTTGAAATGTCTTATGACATTTTGTTTACAGTTTTAAGATTTGAACGTATATATGAAAATTAACTATATCGAAAATTTATGATGTAACATTAATGAATAATTTATCAAAATAGAAATATTATTTTTTCAAGAGAAGTACGTTTACTAAATTATAGTTCGTAAGAAAAATTCCTTTTCAGGGCAACATATTTTAAACGTTAGGAAATATATATTTATCAACATTCTCTCTAAAATAAAATAACACTTTTAATTCTTATATGAATTATTTTACAAATTTTGCTTCAAATATGAAATTATTTATTAGAACAAATAAGATACCTGAGAAAAAAGTGCTAAATAAATAAAATGAAATCTATAATAAAATGTAATGCATTTTTTATTATTTAATTTATCCATCTCTCTTATTTTGACTACTTAATTAAAAACGTACATAATATGTGATATAAATGTGCAACAAAAATGTATGTATTAAATGATCTGATATTATTTCATTCTATTTAAATAAAAATGAGTGAAAAATCATTTTTCTATAATGCATGAAAATGCTATAATTTTGAATGAAAATCAAAAGAAATAACCATTATTTTTATTAGAACATTTTATTAATTCTTCCCTGAAAAGAAAAAAAAAAGATCAACATAATAAGTGACAGATATATTTTAAATAGCTAAACTACTACACTGTTACTCATTAAGTGAAGATAGTGATATATAATTTACTGGTTACATGAAAATAAGTTATGTAAACATGATTAACATTGGTATTTTTAGGTATAAATACTTGTTTCAAAAGTTGGAAAGTCTTAGAATTGCTAAAAAAAATTACATAAATGTGTTTTTTTAAATAAATAAAGCAAGTATTTTGCCTTCAACAATATTATAAAAAACAAATTTTAGTATTTTCTAGAATAAATATCTTTCATTAGGCTGTAATGAATTTGTCTTTTCCTTGCCAACAATAAACAGCAATGGACGTAGAATTTTCCAGCATAACAAACCAGTTGTTGTTAATGCAGGAAAAAAAACTGAGAAATAAAGTTACTTTCACCTTCTGTAACAAATTAAGAATTTAAATTAATTAGATATATACTAGATGAACGTGCTTAGATAATAATATTTTTTTAAACTATTTTAGCGCTCGTAATAAAACTGAGTCTGAAGGGATTATATAAATTTTTTCTAATTATTACAAATAAGATGGCCCAAAAGCTCTTAACTGTTCTTAGATGTGACTTTGAACCTAGGTCAAGAGGCGTTTCAGATGTTCTAACAACAAATGTTGATCAAATCAGTTTTGACAGTCGAATGGCATTTGATTGGCACTATGTCATTTTTGTAAAAATAATGACCTACTTATCTTATTCAGGTTTTATTCAAATTCATATCATATTGCGTTAAGATCAATTACATTAGTTCACCATGCATATAATTTTTTTAAAATTAAAAATTTATTTTAAATTTTTAGGGTAAATAAATCCATCCCTTTTTGTATACTCTGAATATTATCATAACCGAATAGTGATTGGAATTTAAATGTTAAGCAATAATTAATGTTTTTCTTTTAGCGAACAAACATTTTGAATTAATAAAACAGCGGGGGGTAAAAAACATTGCTTCTACAAGAAACTGCTTTATTCTGTACGTTTTTCAATTTTAGCCCCCTTCCAGTTTTTTAATTTCAAAGAACAATTTTATATTTTATAGCATTTGAAACCTTGGTAAGGCTGCGGGAAGTATACATTCCACAAACTTCTTTACTTTTTAAATGTCAGTGGAAAGATACTTACTATTTACCTATGATTTATGCGACCATCTGTTGATAACTTCAAAAAAAAAAAAAAAAATTAAAAAATTATTAAAAAATTAAAATTAAAAAACTTATTTCTATGTAATAAACTATTTGAGTTTCGTTTAATAATTCAATCTCTGTCCCCGAAATATTTTACCTTAACAGAATCAGAAGTTGGAATGATTTTTTTTTAATTCACTGTTCCCCTTGAACTGACATCTTCATTATACAGGGTGTCTATAAAAGAACTCCGGGGTTTCGAGGCAAAATATTTTAATGAAATGAAAAACATACATACATGTTTTATACA